>NC_135307.1:26162625-26467625 GCF_048772815.1 Callospermophilus lateralis | reverse complement strand
ATTAGTTTACAACAGCTCCACGAGTCAAAAAGTTAATTAATATTACTCTTACCTTATTTTCTCTAAAGTAAACTACTCAACATCCTCAACATCCCTAAATTAAAAATTCTAAAGTAGTCTATTAGAACTTTTGATCATTACTTGTAATTCTCTTTTAAATATCCTTGATAGCAACAAGTCTTAAGTTGTTATGTCATTAGAGAATGTGACTGGAATGACATTATGAATTATTCTACTATTTAAAGCAATTATTTTAGCAGAAGTTTACAGTTGTAACAAAGAGCCCAGAGTCAATATCTTTATTTTTTATTTGTTGTTGGCCACTTTCTGCAATATAAGCCAGGTGCTGCTTACTCTTCTATCTTTTGGGAATGCTAAATAAATGGGTAACTTAGATAGTACAATTTAGGATGTGTTCAGAGTAGAATGCCTCTGTCTGTTTTCTCCTTTTTCTACTTACATGCTCATTAACTCCTATGAAATTAGAGAAATCCCTTTGAGGTCAGGTGCACTCACCGGGATAGCCTTGAAGTCCATAGGCTCGCCACTTGCTGACTGGCTGAAGTCCTGCTCTATGTGCATCGTGCTCACTCACTGAGGACACACTTAACTGAGATCTGACGACCTGGCAGGAAGGAAACAGAAGCCAGAGGGCTAAAGCTACTTTGTAGGTCAACACCAGGAACCTCAAACTTCCAGAAATTTCTGTTACGGGGCAAAATTAAGAGTCTTACTTCTGGGATTCTAATCTTAGCTCCACCGGATACTTGTTCTAGGACTTTAAGATGAATTACTTACTTCCTAAAGCCATAGTTTCCTCATCTATATGCTAACAAACATTAAAGATTTATATAAAATTAAGCTAAGTGGCAACTGAAAAATTAAAGTGGACTGGATTTGGCATTCAAGAATACCTTTTCCTAGGAGACCATACTTTAGTTGCTCTTTTTTTTTTTTTTTTGGTACCAGAAATTGAACCCAGGGGAGCTCAACCACTGAATCAAATAACAGCCCTGTTAATTTTTATTTTGAGACTGGGTCTCAATAAGTTGCTTAGGGCCTTGCTAAGTTGCTGAGGCTGGCTTTGAACTTGCAATTCCTTTTGCCTTGGCCTCCCAAGCCACTGGGAATACAGGCATGCACTACTGCACCTGATCTTTGGTTGCTTCTTAAAAGAACTTACAAAGAAAGTATGTGGTGTACTGGAATATCCCAAATCACAATGGTATTTACTCTGGTTAGTCCTAATAATACTTCTTCTGAGGCACTGGCATATGATTGTTGTTTAAACAGAGCTATGAGAAAGAGCAGGGCAGGGAGGGTAAGAGAATCAAAAAGGTGTTCTCCATTTTAATAAAACACTGGGAACTCTATTTACTAAAAGTAGAACATTTTTTCTCTTCTAAATGAAATGATAATGCTAAAACTTTTGTTGTTGTTAATTACATAAAAATATTAGGAGTTAATGAAAGTTTCTTTGCACATAGAGCACCTTAAGAATGGCTCATTATACATAGTCACTCAGTCAAGGACATTAAAGAGAAGAATTTTTCCATGAATAATAAACTTAGGATCTGGCTTACCTTAGATGACATCAAAAGTCCTCTTTCAAAGGTAAGTGATCTTTGTCCTACCAACTTTTGAAGTATGGAGATTTCTAGACAAAATAGCAACAAGTGACTGGTGTATAACCAGTTTTTATAATAAAATGATTATCTGGAACTTTCTAAGAGTCCTAATCAGCTGAGTTTTCCCACCAATAAACACTGTCATGATTTCTTAAAAAGGCCACACTTTGCACTGCACTGTAATTCAGCAACATCTTCAGAGTTGAAGTTTGTGTACTTACTCAACCATATGCCAAACTGAATGAAACCAAACCACTGAGCTTTTTTTAAAAAAATAATCTTTAGTTGTAGTTAAAAACAATACCTTTATTTCACTTATTTATTCTTACATGGTGCTGAGGATTGAATCCAGGGTCCTGCACATGCAAGGCGAGCACTCCACCGAGCCACAACCCCAGCCTCCGCATTGAGCTTTTAAAATAAGTTTTTCTGAGGATTGGGGATATAGCTCAATTGTAGAATGCTTGCCTAGCACACACAAGGCCTTGGATTCAATTCCCAGTATTACTTGCTTCTCCCACCAAAAAAGTTTTTCTTGCTTCTTCTCTTGCCAGACTGTTAGCCATTATTTTCTCCACTGATCTTACCAGTTTTATGATAGCAATTTCTTAATATGCATTTTAAATCTGCTTTAGCCCAAGGAACTAAACATCTAAGCTTTCATGTACTTACTTCATACTGTGTTTTTTTTTTTTTTTTGGTATTGGGGATTGAACTCAGGGGCACTTGACCACTGAGCCACATCCCCAACCCTATTTTGTATTTTATTTAGAGAGAGGGTCTCACTGAGTTGCTTAGCAGCTTGCTAAGTTGCTGAGGCTGGCTTTGAACTTGCAATCCTCCTGCCTCAGCCTCCTGAGCTGCTGGGATTATAGGGTGTGCACCACTGCACCCAGCTCACACTGTATTTTTTTGAGTGTTATTTTGGGTATTGTCCTAGACACACAATGTCTGGGGTAATCGTGGCTTATAGTCTAAAAAGTACTTGGACACTAAGGTGCCCAATGCCTATTTGTTCACCATCAACAAAGAAGACCACACACTAGGAAAAAAATCACGGCTGCTGAAGGATCCACAGTGCTGTTTGCCGCCTACAAAGTCCCCTACCTCTTGGAGCACAAGATCATCATCCATGTGCAGACCAGCCAGGCCTACAGCCTGCAGGAGGCCTTTACCAACACCATCACAGACCTCATCAGTGAGCTCTCCCTGCTGGAACAGTGGTTCAGGGTGGCCATTAAAGACTAGCAAGAAGGGATTGAATAGTGGGTCAGAAGGCGCTCGGTTCCACCTGTGAGTCTTGTTCCTACCTCCACTGCACCCTTCTCTCCAGGCATCACAGAGGAGTGGCCAGGTCCAGCCATCACTCCCGACAGCTTTCCTTGTGACCCCCTTCCCTGACACTGAGGTGTCCTGTACAATGATTTTTTTAGCTTCCTAATAAAGTATGATAGGAAAGAACCCAGATGTAGCACAGATGTAGCAGAGGTGACTTCACAGCAGGTAGATTTTCAGGCTTTGATGGAGGCAGATAACCTGTTACAGACACTTGGGCCACATTTCAGAGTGGACTGGCCCAGAGGCCCTGACTTCTGTCTGGGGGGTGCTGGATGATGCTGAGCAGAAGTGTGCTGAGAAAACCTGTGCACATCCATGAATCTGTTCTAGAAGCCTCAGCTGCTGGGCCTGCATAACTGCAAACAGGGCTCCAAGGTTTCATTTCATGCCCGAAATAGAGAATTTAATAAAACACTCATTGATAAAAACACCAAAAAAAAAAAAAAAAAAGTAAAATAAAGGGAAGTGAAGCTGAATAGGGTTCTGAAGCTTTCTTCTTGTCAAGTACATTACACTCTAGGTGCAGACATTCTATGTTATTCAGACAACTCTATAACTGATTTTGCTAACAAATCAAGCCGCTGAGAAGTTAAGCTCAAAGTATGGGGTTATGATAGCATTAGTTTTATTGAGAACTATTACTGCTTGTAAAGAATGCCTCTTCCGGACATTGTGGATAACACCAATGGCCCATTAAGAGATTATAGGTTCTGAAGGTTAAAGTGATTGTAAAGAAAACTCAACTGCAGCACAGCTGCAATACCTTCTCCACACTATTTCCTTTCTTAATCTTCAGTGGTAAAAATAAAAATAAGGAAGGGTTCCATACGCACTCTTCAGACATTTACTTCGACTTCTTGGGGGGATTATTTTAGAATCCTTCCAACGATCTCTTTCTAAAAGGCCCAGAGAGAAGCCTGACTGTTTTACGAGGAAAGGCTTAACGGATCCTCGTCAGATCTGGGATTGGTAGGTAGGAGGTTTTCTTTGAAGTCGCAGAGCGCTACCCTAACGTCTACAAAGACTTTTACGGAATTTTACATAAAATAAAGTAGAACTATAAGGGGACAGTTAAAGGAAGAAGTAAACACTAATTCTCAGAATTTTGGGGGACCGAGGCAGAGAAGCAAAGTGTGACTAAACTCGCAGAATAACGTTTTGTCGCCAAGCGTGACTGCTGGTGGGCAGTTCAACTCCGAGCCCAAGGACAATCGGTCTGCAGGCGAAAAGGGGCGAAGAAGCCCCTTCAAGAAGCAGCGCGAGGTGATGCGGGGACTCGAACCGCACTTCTCTCCGTACCTTGTGGGCAAAAGGTCCCGTGCCGCGAGCTGCGTGGGCCGCCGAGAAGTCGATGACCCCTCCCAGGTCTGTGGTCCCGGGTCGGCTTTGTCGGTAGAAGCGGAAAAGTTTTCGAAAAGCGTCCTCCCCAGGTTCTGTCACCAGCGATGCCACAGAACCCACGGCCGCCGCCATCTTCCCCATTTCGCTCCCTGACCGTTCTGACCCGGAAGCATATCCTCCTGCTTGAGCTCCGACAGGTTCTTCCGGGGTCACGACACCAGCTCACGGAGGTTCTTCAGTGTGAAGATGGCAGCCTCGGCGGCGAGAGGTGCAGTGGCCCTGCGTTCGAGTGTTGGTCGTACGGTTGCTTTTGTCAGAAAAATTCCTTGGACCGCGGCGTCGAGTGAGTGATGGAGATGTGGGTGAGGCTGAATTTTAAGGTCCAAGCGATCCCCAAAACCTCTGCATTGTGCAGAGCACTGAAGTCAGTGTGGTGGTAGCATTAGAAGGCCAAGTTTGCTTCCAGGCAAACCAGTGCACAGAAGTGTTCTTCACAATTAAAAGGTTAGGAATGCCCCCTGAGCTTTTAGGGCACGAATTTATGATCTCCTGTAATTTGGAGTGATTTGGTGAAAACGTTTATTACTTGGTCACTTTTTGAAATTTATGATTTAGAAGGGACTGTTTTGACTGGCAAGATTGTAGGCATGGCTACGAGATAACAGGCAGTTACATTTAATTCAGAAATGAAAACCTGAGCGAGGAAAGAGGTAAAAGGGAAGCAATCAGATCTACTTAGGTTTTCAGAAAACAAAAATCAGTGGAATTTCGTGATGTCTTGCGAGCAGGGTGGTGGTGTTATGTAATGAGGGAAAGAGCAGAACGATCTTGAGATTTCTAGCGTTGACAGTTATGTAGTTGGATTTTAGGAGGAGGCGGCTGAGAGGAGATGGAGAGTAAAGTCGGAAAGTTGAGATTTTAGAAGCTTGTGGGGTCGCTTTCAGGGTACTGGACAGAGGTTGTACATTGTGATTGAGAAGCGGACTCTGAAGCCAGACTTGCAACTCAGCCATTTAGTAGTTAAGAAAACCTGAATAACTGAAGATAATTATGGGAAAGAGGCTCACAGCTCTTTAATTTAGTTTAATCATCTAAAAAATGGCATCAATAATACCTGGTAGCAGTGTGAAGAGGATTAAATGAGCTTATATATACATTTCTTAGATTTGTTAAAGTACTCAACAAATGATATTTTCATGATTACTAAATTTGAAGCTCATGAGAGAGGCCTATTCTGGAGATAAAGAGTTGGAGAAATTCTGAACTCTTTTGTCAGTTGCAGTATTAAGGTTTTTATATTTACCAAAACTTAAAACATTCGCTATCAACTTTGATAGATGTTCTCATGTATAGACCAGTCTCCTTAAATAAAAGGATGGAACAGGGTTATTTTTCTTAGGTGTCCTCCCCATCCCCCACTGGGGATTGAACCCAGGGGTACTACCACTCAGCAACCCCTCAACCCCTTTTTATTTTGAGACAGGGTCTCCCTTAGTTGCCAGGCCGGCCTGGAACTTAATAACTTCCTGCCTCAGCCTCCTGAGTATCTGGGATTACAGATATGCACCATTGCACCTGGCTATTTTCTTAGTTTTGGTGGCTCAGAGGAGAGTTTGGTTTGTGCCCCGTCTTTCAGTATGTGCATGGTAAAGACCAAACCCAATAAAGTTTCTTTTATGCTTTCTGAAAAAGGCTGAAGGTTTTCACCAGCATCTAGTAGTTGCAAGTTTCTATACCATAATGACTGGTCTAAAACTTTTTGTGGGATAGGTATTAAGGATTGAATACAGGGGCACTTAGCTTTTTTTCATATTTTATTTAGAGACTGGGTCTCACTGATTGCTTAGGGCCTATTAAATTGCTGAGGCTAGCTTTGAACTCTTGATCCTCCTGCCTCAGCTTCCTGAGCTGCTGGGATTACCGCTGGGATTACTGTCGTGCACTAATGCACTTCGCCTGGCTAGAACTTTTAAAGCTCCATAATCACAACTTTGAAATACTTTCTCTCAGTTCACTTGCTCACTCAGCCAATATTTAACATTTATCTGTTATGTTAAAGGCATTGTTTTTGATACTTGTAGCTGTTTTCCCTGAATAATTATAAGTGATTAGGTAAAAAGGTTTCCATCCAGAGTTTTTTTTTTTTTTTTTTTTTTTAAATTGCTGTGAAGAAATTCCTGAAATAAACAACTCGAAGGAGGGAGGGATTATTTTTACCTCTTTTTAGGTTTCAGTCCGAGGTTGCTTACCCTGTTTTTTGGGCCTGTGGCAGCATAGTATATCATGCATGTGGGAGGTGTGTGGCAGAGGAAGGCTGTTCACCTCATGGCCAATGGGATGCAGAGAGAGGATCCCTTTAAGGGCACACCCCCAGTGATCTAACTTTTGTACATGAGGCTCCACCTTCTGAAAGTTCCCCCATCTCCCAGTATCCCACAGACTGGGAACCAGGCCTTCAACATGAGGGCTTTGGGGACATTTACGGCCCAAACCGTAATATTTTGGAAGTGTTTTCTAGAACTTATAATAGATGGTATAAAACATACATGTTTAACACGGTTTTGCTTTGTTAGCATCATGTTCTGTGGTCTGATCTTTCCTGCTGGGTTGACCAACTATTAGGGACCTACAGGAATTTAGCTTTTGTGAATTGTTGAAGGATTATTTATTTACTTATTCAGCCAATATTGAAGTCCTACTATGTATCTTACACTGTAAACATAGTGGTTTCTACTCTTGTATATGAGTAGTGGTGGGGCTGAGAAGACTTAAAAACATAAATATAGGGAGTTGAACCAATCAAATTTAGATGAACTAAAAGATATAAGCAGATAATATAAAATTCAAACCAGCAAAATATAACTGAAGTTCAGAAGAAAAAGTGGTCATGTAGTTTTCCATCTTTAAGATAGTACATTTTAGGGCTGGGGATGTGGCTTACTGGTAGAGTGCTTGCCTAGTGTGCATGAGGCCTTGGGTTCAATCCCTAGCACTGCAACAAATACATTAATACATTTACATGCTATAAATTTTTGAGGTCTCACAGGGCTAGTACTTTTCCTGTGTGGCAGTAGGAGCCCCATAAAATAATACTCAGTAGATGTATTTGGCTTGAGTCTGGAAGGATTGTTATAATTTAGGAAGGAGAAAGGATTAGAGACATATCAAGGGAAGAGAACAACATGTGCAAAAATGGGAATCCACAGGATAGGATATAGAGAATTCCGTTTGCTGTGCTAGAGAGAGAACTGTGGGCCAACAGTGGGAAATAAGGCAGGAAGGGTAGATGAGGTCAGCAAAACATATTTTCAAGCACCAATTATTTAGCCTAGTATAAACTTTAAGTTATGAAAGACCAGTAAATTGGGATTTTGTTTGGAGACCTGTAATATAGCTGGCAACACTCTGGATTGTAATTGATTTTCGTCTTCTGTGTGATCTACTCACAGGGATTATAATTCACATACCTAGTATGGTATTTGGTATGATGAAAATACTTAGTATTGTTGCATATGGAGACTATAGCTAGCCCAGCATGTCCCCAACCCACCATCAAATCTGGTACATTATGGCAATTTGGTCAGTCCTGTAGCTGCTTGTTGAAATCTTAAGGCTAAGAATATATAAAGAAGTTCTACAAGATGCTTGGGGACTCTTGGACCCCCCTTGGTTTCCAATTATCATCTAGGATAGAGAATACAAAATGTGTTAACTATTTTTAATATATTTTCTCCTCTTGTACAGGTGAGCTAAGAGAACACTTTTCTCAGTTTGGTCATATACGGAAGTGCACTGTACCTTTTGTGAGTATTATCTTAACTGTTGGGGTCTGGAGGGTGTAGCTCAGAAGTAGATGCTTGTCTAGCATATATGCAGTCCTAGTATTGTCCTAATTCTTGCTTTTTAAAAATGAAAGCATATATTAATAATGAATCCAGGTGCAGTGGCACACACACACCTGTCATCTTAATGACTTGGGAGGGTGAGACGGGGACTGCACTTTAGCAAGGCCTTGTCAAAATAAAAGGGCTGGGGTTATAGTTCAGTGGTAGAAATCCCTAGTACCAAAAAAAAAGGAAGCTGTTTAGTCTTTACTGATAAAGTTATGGGTATTATTGATTAAAACAACAAGACTTTAGGTATTTGTAGTAGTTTTTTATTGTTGCATAATAAACTACCACAAACTTAATGTCTATAAAAAACAGGTGATCTGACAACTGGGCACAGAGGAGCTGATCCTCCCTCTGCTCAGGATTGTGCATGGCAATCCCATCCACTGGGCTTCAGTCTGCTCCATTAGAGTCTCAGGGGAAGACTGACTTTCAAGCTCCCTGAAGTTTTTGGCAGAATTCATTTCAACTATAGGATGAAGGTCCCTGTTTTCTTGGGTTTTAGCTGGGAGCTGCTCTCACTTCCTAAGGACTGCCTGTAATTTCTGGTCACCTACTTTGTAGTCTGTTTTACAGCATGGCATCTTTCTTCTTCAAAGCCAGCAAGGGAGTTTCTCCAGTCTGTTAATATAGAAGTCTTACATATAACCTAATCACCGGAGTGACAGTGCCTTCACTGTCAGAGCAAGGCATGGCAGCCTATCATCCTTACTTTATTCTTTTGTTGAGAAAAAAGTTACAGATCCTGCTTACACTCCAAGAAGGGGGGTTATATGGGAAAAGGGTGCATGGAGATATGGGTTCCATCTTCAGAAATCTGCTCCCTAAACCATTATAATGACTTCAGGAAGTAAAGGATATTTTAGAATTTGTAGTGTCTATTTTATTGAATGCCATTTAGTTTTAGTATTTCTAACCTATGAAACAATACTTTTGTTAATTACATTTCATTTGCTTTCTCATGAGGCTCTAAAATCATTCTGTAAATTTTTTCTGCTTTATCCTAGTCTGTAATTTTCTACAATTACTGGGTTTTTGCGGTGGGGGGTGTGTGTGTGTGATTGGAGTTTACACACGGTAACATTTCATGACACTGAAACAGCCATGGTAAAATATCATTCTAAATAAATTTAAATTCTTAACTCTTGGTTTAATATTATTTAGCTTCCAAAAACCTGACAGATTTTCTCATATCTAGTGTTGGTTAAAGTGTAGGGAAACTGTCACTCAATTTCATTGAGAAACTTAACTGTTACCTTCAGTTCAGAAGTCTAGCTTGGCAAAATACCAAAATTAAGAATTTGGGGGCTTAGGTCGTAGCTCAGTGGTAGAATGCTTGCCTAGCATGTGTGAGGCACTGGGTTGGATCCTCAGCACCACATAAAAATAAATAAAGGTATTACAAAAAAAAAAAAAAAAAAAAAGAGGGTTTATATTTGCTTTAACAGTTCTATTTGTAGGAGTTTATCCTACAAAAATATATGTTCAAAAACGTTCAAAGCAGCATTAATAATAATCAACTAAAAATTTTAAATGTTTATCAGTGAGACTGACTAAATAAAGTCATTGATATAATGGAATTTTATAGTTGAAACATGGATTACAGACATGAATGTATAGCTTTCTATAAGTTTAAAAACTAAATTTTTAAAAGTGCATTTACAAACATTTCTTCTAATAAAAGTGAATAGATTTTTCTTGGTTGCCACTAAAAATGAATTTAGGACCCAGGATGAACAGATCTTATTAAAAGGCTTTGATTCTTGGTAAAACACTAAACAAAATATAATAGGAAAAAATTAATTCAAGTTAAATTTATTGTATGCAAGTTGGAAATCCTGGTTTCTTTTTTAGGAATATATTATCTAAAATTTAAAACACTCAGTTTTTTTTTTTTTTTTTTTAATGCCTTTACTTGTGGAAATGGGTCAATCCAATGGAGGCATCTATCACAGGTAGGAAAGTAAATGATGAGATGACTGGGAAATCACCAGAAACTTTTCCTGCATTCTTGGTTAACACTCTGAAGAACAGGAGCAATATCTAAGTCTTTTAAGGACTTTTTTGGTAAAACACTGCCGGGTTTCTGTTCTCGTGCCTAAAAGGCTCAGAGAGTAACTCCAGTTAAACTGGGCTAATTGGGCTGCACGAAATAACCACATAAGAGACACAAATACCTTTTTCTTTGGAGTCATTGGAAGAGAGAGCGATAGCACATGTGCTCACCCTTTTTATTGAGGAAAAGCTATTCAAATGAGGCAAGGGGTCAGGTTTCAGGGGGCTGAGTCTATCTTCATGATGTCCACTGTCAGCAGTTTGATTGACACCTGGGTAGGCCACACCCAAGGACACAGTAAGAGAAGGGGACACACACAAGGCACTTCCATGGAAGATTCTATCCTAAACAGGGCAAGGGGTTATATTACAAAGGAACAGGTGAGCATAGTTTCACCCATGGGGCTGTAGCAAGACACACCCATGCAGGAGACACCAACCCTTGAACCCAAGAAGGGTGGGGAAAGCTCTGCCACATTTCTGTGACTGAGTGCCTCAGCACCCAGCTGGGAGTGTGACCCAGTGACGTGCAAGGTTGGTCTTCCACAAAACACAAAATAACTTTTAGCAAGATTGAGAACCAAATGATCATATTCCCCAGCCTGTCCTTTAATGGATGGCTAAAGGGACACAGCAGTGTTCCTCCAAGCACAAGACTATTTTCCACATCATTCATATTTTGAGAAGTACTGTGCAAGGGAAAGTAGCAAATTGCTTAAATTAACCAGAAGTCTAGCTATGTAAAGATAATATTTTACTTTCCTGTCTTTTGTTAGGAACATGTGATGAAAGTGTAGTAGTGGTGATGAGGTTGACTAGTTTCAGAAATGTCAGATGCAGCTAGGTTTTGGGGCTTATTTCTAGTTCCTAGGAATGAGGGGGTTAGTCTGAGTACTGTAGTAATCAGTTTCCCTTGGCTGTTACTGTGGTCTGCATCTAGAATAATGCATAAACCTCATTATCCTTATCTTCTCCAGTGACAGTTAAAAAAGCAGAATATTGACACTGGTATATATCCTGGAGGAAGGTAAATATATACTAAAGCAAGTTATTTGACATTTGTCTGTAATCTGGTTTTGACAAATGAAAAAGTTGTTTGATTTGAAGCTCCTGGAAATTTTTTCAAGTTCATGATTAATCTTTTCCTTTGTTATTAAAATTTTTTCAGGACAAAGAGACTGGCTTTCATAGAGGTATGGGTTGGATTCACTTTTCATCAGAAGAAGAACTTCAGAATGCAATACAACAGGAAAATCATATTATTGATGGAGTAAAGGTAAATGCTTCTTTATTATGAGCTTTCCATGTATTACTTAATAAGCCAGAAATGTGGAATGACAGGAATTTGGGGAAATTTAGGTCTGAAAACCTTCTCTAATACTTGCTAAGAGTGGTAGTGGTAGAGTGTTCACTTCTAAAAAGTGTGGAGAAACAGGAGGACCCTTTAATTTTTAGTGCTAGGGATTGAATCCAGAGCCTAACACATGCGAAGCATGTGCTCTACCACTGAGATATACTCTCAGTGAGAAGATCTTTAATGGTTAGCAAGGTATAAATGGAAACAGGAGTGCACATTCAAATTGGGCAAAACTAGGGTTGAAATCCTGACTTCTCTACTTATTATAAGATATCGTGTCAAATTTATTTACCATTTTAAAGTTCAGGTAGTCTTCCAACAACAAGGTACAAATAACTGCTTGAGTCACTGGTGCTCAGTCCTTAGTAAGGCATTCTTGTAAAATGGAACTTGCTAAAGTTTTAATTTTTTTGGCACACATTGCCTTTTCTTACAGTGCTAATTTGATTTTTTTTTTCTAGGTCTATATTCAAGCTCAAAGACGAAAAATGTTGCAAGGTGACCAAACATCTGATGAAGAGAAAGATTTCTGATTATTTCCAATTAAATAAATTTAATTGAGAATTTTGTCTAAATGTTTTTATTTCTAACAAATAGTTGTACTAAGCAAGACCTTATTTTCCCCACTCCAAAGTAAAATAGCACAATAGGGGCAAAATTCATTTGGTGGCACAGTCCTAATATGTGAACATCCTCCTCATCATGGTTGGGGTAACCTTATTCATAAGTAGTTCTTCTTATGTAAAATATTACCCCCCACTACTAGTGTCACACAAAATGGTCTTAATTCTGTGTGGGCTGTCCGTTCTGCCGGTGCTAAAAGGAAGGAGAAGCACAAACACAACCCACTGTTTTAAAAAAGCTAAATAATTCAAAGTAGAATTTTTAGTCCCCTCATCGCCCGTAGTAAAAAGTAGCAATGGGATCTGATACCCAGGTTTGGTTTTTATCCCGACCATTTACAAAGTGTTCCCCCATGACTTGCATCATTAGGGTTATGTGTAATAGTTCATTCACTTTGAAGAGAGATATGTCTACTCCTTCCTCCTCTTCTTGCCTTCATGTTCATGTTCCTTGGGGCGGCTGCTATCTGAGGGTCTTTTAGAGCCACCATGCTGTTTGGCTTCTTCCAAAAACTTGTCCAAACCAAAAGGATCTTCCTCAAACTGAACTGGTCCTTCTCGGCCTCTCTGTCTACGGTCTGAACCAGAAAACTCCTTGTCGGGAACAAATCTAGGGAAAAACAGAAGGGACTATGAACTTCCACTATTTCATGGGTGTAAATACCAAAATTGAATTGTCTGCCTTGGTACCTGTTGGTCTTTATCCTGGCTTCTAGGTCATCACCATACATGTCTTTGTCCAGATTTTTACTGGGTCTATAAATACTCTGGGCCATATCTTTACCACCTCTCCAGGCTTGATCATACACATTGTAAATTTCATCTTCTCCACCTGCGAATCCACTGTCCATACCCTGTGGGAAAATAAATGAAAATATATTTTATTAAAAACAATCTGATTACACTTATAAGTAATAAATGCTCATTTATAGCTCTCATTTAAAAAATCTTAACTTCAAATTAAAAAAAGGTCTTCATTAAAAATACATAAACTTGTTCATATGATGTTTGGGTCCTTCCCTGGAGACAAAGGAATTCAAGTTGTAATTAATAAAGCAGTCATTAAAACTGGGATGCTTGGGGCTGGGGTTGTGGCTCAAGCCTAGCACCCGTGAGGCACTGGGTTTGATCCTCAGCACTACATAAAAATACAGATATTGTATCCACCTAGAACTAAAAAATAAATATTAAAAAAAGGGATGTTTCTTTCTATAAGCAAGTACTCAAAAACTTTAATTTGTATCTACATGGTGGCAAGAAGATGAAAGAATGATAAAATAGTTCTTTGATGCCATTTACAGTAAGGAATGTTATACCCCTAACCTGAGAATTTCACTTTTACAACACAAGGTCCTCAATGAACATCTGAAATCAACAAAAAAAAATTTTCCTAACAATTTTTAAATGCTTTCAGCCTAAGCTTATAATAGCTGAGTCTTGAAAATACTTAAGTGAAACCTTCAAACCAACCTCCCTTTTCTAGGCTGATAAACTGTCATTGTATACAGTGGTTAAGAACAAAATCTTTGGGCTGGGGATGTGGCTCAAGCGGTAGCGCGCTCGCCTGGCATGCGTGTGGCCCGGGTTCGATCCTCAGCACCATATACAAACAAAGATGTTGTTTCTGCCAAAAACTAAAAAATAAATTTTAAAAAATTCTCTCTCTCTCTCTTTAAAAAAAAAAAAAAAAGAACAAATCTTTGGGGTCAAGACATTCAATTTTCAATCTTAATCACATCATTTATTAGCTAAATGACTTCACGTGATTTTGTTTTTTTGGTGATAGTGGGGATTGAACCCTCGACTTCACACATATGCTAGATAATTGTTATACCACAGAGCTACATTCCCAGCCCTTTTTATTTTGAAGTAGCATCTCCCTAAATTGCCCAGGCTATCCTCAAACTTGCAATCCTCTTACTTCAGCCTCATGAGTAGGTGATTATTAGAAAGCACCACCACCAAGTGTGTGGTTACAAATATAGAAGTGTTAGTTCAACTGGGATGTAGAAGGACAAAGCTAATTATGACTTGGAGGTTTTAAGTAGATCAGAAAACATTTAAGTTCTTCTAAAATAATTGTAATAATTTGTCAACTGCTTTTCATACTGTAGGCATTTTTCTAAGTCTTTAGTTATATTATCTCAATGTTTAAAACAACAAAAAACCCTGTGAGCCAGGTGTGGTGGCACACACCTGTAGTCCCCACTACTCTGGAGGTTGAGGCATTGCTTGTCATTATGTACAAACACCCACGTGTGTGTGTAGGCACTTGTCTGCTGTTTTCTCTCGTAGACTATGGATTCCTTGAAGGGAAAGGCACATCTATTTTTGATCTCACTATCATATGCATAGTTACTAATCAACATTAGGTGAATTAAAACAGAGTGTGTCTGGATTAGTAGCTCAGTGTCACAGTGTATGCTTAACATACATAAGGTCCAGTACCACAAAGGAGCAAAAATAGTGTCCTAGCTGGTTAATGACCTCCAGAACTAGAAATTAGATTTTCTGACCAATCAGTCTGGTACTTTAGTCCAGTTTTCAAGGTTCATTTTTAAAAGCTCTCTAGTTGAAATGTTCCTGTAGCTTAAAAAAAAAGAATCTACAGATCAAAAAAACTAAGGTAGTTTTATAGAACACTGGCTCTAGTTTACAAATACAAGGTAAATACACCAGGGCTGGGGTAGTGGCTCAGCAGTAGGGCACTTGCCTAGCACGTGCAAGATGCTGGGTTCGATACTCAGTACCACATAAAAATATATAAAGGTATTGTGTCCAACTAAAAATTATATATATAATAAAAAAAAATCCATACACCAGTACCACCTAATTTCTTATCACCCCATTTCTTTCATTTTCTATTGAATGCTTTGAATTGTATTCAAATTTAAGAGGTCACAATCAGAAATGTTTCATCTTGTCCCTTAAGTAACAACATCCAATTTTTTGCCACCACACTGGCCAAATTTTGGCAATCCAAATCTAAGACATGTTAAATTTTCTTTTCCCTAAGGACAGGTATTCATGTCAACACACAAACCATGCTGTTTCTAAACTCCTTGTACCTTGGATTGGTTGAAAAGCCTTTGGTCATACTGCACTTCATTGGAATTCCGAGGATTGGGCACACCAAGAGCAATGACTTCACTGATATCTCGATTTTCATTTCTCTGCAGCTTTGACCTATTTGAAACACAATATAATTAACTGAACACTCTTTACAGACAAGTTGAATATATTCAATTTAAATACAACCAATCTCAGAAGCAAAGGAAATGAATATGTCATGTTTATATCTTGTGAACATAAATTTCCTGATAATGTGTAATCAGGTTGGCAGCTGGTACAGCATTTCAGATGCAGGATTAGAGGAGGTAGAGTTCTACAATTGGGACACTTCTGTTAGCTCAAAAAAACTTCCAATAGATTGGTTCTTGTTATGGACAAACAATCACCATAGAACCATGCTAAACTATGAAACTGCTATGGTCTATACTTGCTATCATTAGACAAAAGTTTGGGAAGTGGATGCTAAGTGAATCATCATCCACACACTACAATCACTTCTTTTGCTTAACCACATTCTATAATTTTATCCTACTAGAATTTGAGGAAAACACTTCAATGATTACTCTGAATTTTCAATATTCGGCTTAATTTAATTCCTCTACCATTTTAGTACGTACACACTCTATATTGGAATGAAACCATGGTAACTGTCATCTCTAATTTTACTAAATGTTCAGGTCTAATTATTTCCATAGACAATGTGCTTTTCATCCAATCACAAATTTATGGCTTTTTTTTTTTAAGAGAAAATTTTTTAAATATTTATTTAATATTTTTTTAGTTTGCGGTGGACACAACATCTTTTTTTAAAAAAATTTTATTTTTATGTGGTGCTGAGGATCGAACCCAGCGGCCCCGAGCATGCCAGGTGAGCTCGATACTGCTTGAGCCACATCACCAGTCCAATTTATTTATGGCTTTTCTATGTTACCAATTTTCAGTCACTTTACCGGTTTTAAGGGCTCAATTTATGTACAAAACCATTTTAATCTTTTCAACTTAGAAAGTTCTAACCAAGAGTGTCATTAATTGAAAACTTTCACATTTAATTCCTCTTTCTTCTAATTTGTAGATTTACCCACAACACTGAATTCAGATTCTTTGCTTTTCCATGACTACACTTATCAAGGGAGATGAAATATGCCACTTCAACAACAACCAACACCAACAGATGTGATTTAAGATATGACTTAAAAAACGGATTGCATTAGCTCCTAGGATGACCAGAGTACAGAGTATGGAAGTTGGCTGAGAGGAAAATGTTTTACATTTACATTTGAACAACACTCAGAATTTCACTTTTGTATTATAGCTTTCCTTGACTTTTTAGCAATTGTGCTCCTTGGTATCTGTGAACTGCAATTTCTACTTTATGTCCCCACACATGTACTTATTTGTTTTATACCATTTGTAACTTATTAAGAATGCTTTTAAAATTTTCCCAAATAAGCTGCTCAAATTTTCACTTCTTTCAAAACTGACCCCCCACTCCCCACACCCTGTATTGGATATAGCACTCTGCATTATAAAAGTATGTCAATAAAGGTATGGTAGTTTATTTCCTGTCTAAAAACATAGGCAAATAATCTGTCTCACCATTTGAAATAGGAAAATAACAGATCAGAGCAGTCTCATTCACTACTTCCTTTTCATAATCTTCATCTAAATTCCTTTATCCACATTCCATACACTCCAGTCTTTTTTTGGGGGAGGGCGGGGTACTGGGTATTGCACCAGGGGCACTTGACCACTGAGCCACATCCCCAGCCCTATTTTATTTAGAGACAGGGTCTCCTGAGTTGCTTAGCATCTTGCTTTTTTGCTGTGGCAGGCTCGGAACTCGCAATCTTCCTGCCTCAGCCTCCAGAGTTGCTGGGATCACAGGCATGCAACACCGAACCTAGCTCCCATTCTTAATTCTAATTGACCTTATAAAGTGAGGGAAGAAAGGACTAATTCTAGGGATAGTCAATTCTGCTAAGACAAACCCATTAAGCACAAGAAAATTAGCTACGAATTTATTATCAAACTAAAAATAAAAGGGAGAAAAAGCAAAACTGCTATCAGTGGATTAAAACTCTGTTCCAAAAGTTAATATAAAAAGGACCTCTTTATAATTTGTATGTACATCAAATAACACATACCTCTTGTCAGGAGCTGCCCTAGAAAGATTCCGGTCATGCTGTCTTTCTTTTCGTCTATCATGACGGATTTCATCTCTCTCACGTGCCTCCCCATCCTCTGTGTGGACACAGTTGAAAATCACTTCATTACTGTATTATTCATTAATATTTTAAATACGAGAATATTCTTTAACTTTAGAGAAAATTCTATGTACTTCTTTGTAGTCACATTCATTCAGCCTTTTTAACCTTACTTGCAATTAATTTAAATCTAATAAACAATATTAGCTTAATTTTTGTTTGGTTTTGAGGTGTAGAGGATCGGACCTAGGGGTACTCTATTACTAAGCTATGCCCATCTCTTTTTATTTCTCAATTTGAGAAAGAGTTTTGATTAAATTGCTCAAACTCGTCCTGAACTTGCAATCTTTCTATCTCAGCCTTCTGAGTAGCTGGGATTGCAGGATTGTGCCATCACACTGAGCTGTATAAGAACTTTTTGAATGGGAATTCTGTATACTGAAGTATATAGCACTGTTGTCTTCATGTACGTTGTCTTCATGTACAGTAGTACACTGAACTGATAAATGGACAGAAACATGAGTATATATGTGACAAAGCAAATTTAGAGATGGCAATTATTAAAAATATCCAATGTAAAATCTAGGTGGGCGGATATGAGTGTTCACCACACCGTGCTTTCAATTTTTTTGGATGTTTGAAAATTTCATTGTCAGGAAAAAAGAATTATGCATAAATTTTTCCTTATATTTTGAAAGATTCTAATAAACAAGGAACCTTTTGCTGCCATCTTTATTCCTACTGTACCTATGTCATCAAATCCTGTTTCTACATGATAAAATTAACAATGTGACCGTAGGCAGGTTACTTAACTACTCTGGCCTATAATTTCCTCTTCTGTAAAACAGTAACAATAATAGCACCACTGCATAAAGGTTGCTATAGAGACTGTATGAGGTAATACATGTATACTGCTTATATTAAATACAATAAATATTAACTACTAATATCTGGCAACAGACTCTTCCTTTTTTTTTAAATTGGCAAATAATAATTGTATATATTTATGGGATACAGTATGATGTTTTCATATGCTTATAATCCAAAATAACTAAATCAGTTTAGCTAATAAGCCCATTATCTCCCATACTTACTTTCTTTTGTGGTGCTGGGAATTGAACCCAGGGCCTTGTGCATGCAAGGCAAGCACTCTACCAACTGAGTAGTATATCCCCAGCCCCCATACTTTCTTTTTGTGTAGAACTTTTTTTTTTTTTTTAAAAGAGAGAAAGCTGGGACCAAGTGGAGCATCAACCTCTGATGGAGGAGCAATGACCTAGAGTTAGTTCAGCACGTTTAATATATAAGTTTTATCATCAAAAGAGTTTTCTGTGAGAAAGTTTCTTCAAAGCAGGCAGGTTGAAGGAGGAAGACAATTATAATTATCTACTGGTGCTCATAATTCTCTAGCCCTAGCAGCTGGTGTCTGAACTCAGAGTCAAGACTGACAATCCTGTGTCTTACATAGAACCTCCTTTAAGCAAGGAGTTACCATAGCAAGGGCAGTCTTGACCTGCACCTTTGCACAGGAAGTTCCTAGGGCAGGCCATCTTCTGCTGTGAGACAGAAACCATCACCATTCCCACACTCTAAGTATTTTTTTTATTTCATCCCTGATTTCTTCTACTATCCATTCATCATTCAGTAGCTTATTATTTAGTTACCAGGTGTTTACAGTGGCTCCTATTTTTTATTTTATCATTGATTTCTAATTTCATTCCATTATGATCTGATAGGGTGCAAGGTATTAATCTCTATTTTAAGAACCATTCTGTTTTTTATTTTTAATCATTTGAGACAACTTAAGATAAAGTAAATTTTCTTTCTTTTATTGCAGTACACAGGACTAAACCCAGGGCTTTGTGACTGTTAGGTACTCTACTATTGAACTACATCCATTGTCTAACAAATTTTACTTCTAAATTGATGGTAAAGTATTTAGAACAACAGGCAGGCATTTATATCTTACCTCATTAAGTCATTCATATTATTCAGGGACTACTTGCAACCTTAGTTATTTCCTTACAGTTGAACTTAAGACTCCCAAAATTAACTGCATGCTTAACACCTCCATCTTAAATTTAAGATGTCTTCAATCAAACTCCTAATCTTTCCTTCCCAATCCTGTTCCCCTTGTAGTTTCCCCAGTATTAGTAAATGGCAAATTTAATCCTTCCCAATTGCTTAGGTCAAAAGTTGTTGAGTCATTCATTTTTTTCTTTGGTACCAGGGATTAAACCCAGGGGTGTGTAGTGACTGAGTCACTATCCCAGCCCTTTTTAATATTTCATGTGGAGAAAGGTCTTACTGAGTTGCGTAAGGCCTTGCTACAGTGCTGAGGCTGGCTTTGAACTTATAATCCTCCTGCCTCAGACTCTTAAGCTGCTAGGATTACAGGCTTGTGCCACTGTACCTGGCACCAAAATATATAAAGCATACTTTACATATAAAAAATATATAGAAACTACCATATAATAGGAAAGGAAGCAGGAGAGGTAAAGGTAGGGACCGGAGAAATTATATTATTTGCATATATAAATATGATGAATCCCACCATTCTTGATTCCTTCTTTTAACTCGTACCAGTTTATTATTAATAGCCTTCCAAATAATTTCTCTGCTTCTGCCTATGCCCATGCCACAGTCTTTTTTTTTTTTTTTTTTGGGTACTAGGGATGGAACCCAGAGCACTCTACTGCTAAGCTACATTCCTAGTCCTATTTATTTATTAGTTGTAGGTGGACACAATATCTTTATGTGGTGCTGAGGATTAAACCCAGGGCCTCACACATGCTAGGTGAGCACTCTACCGCTGAGCCACAACCCCAGCCCCTAGCCCTTTTTATTTTGAGACAGGGTCTCACTAAGTTGTCTAGGTTGGTGTTAAATTTGTGTTCCTCCTGCCTCAGCCTACTCTACCAGTAGTTGGGACATAGTTTTCTATTTTTAACATAGTGACCAGAGTAATCTTTTAGAAATACGTTAGAGGAAATGCTGGTTAAAGGGTACAAAGTTTCAATGATGCTGGATGAATAGATTCTGGAGAGCTAATGTACTACATGATGACTTTATTTAATAATACTACATTGAATAAATGAAATTTGTTGACACATTTTAATTGTTCTCACCAAAAACATAAAAACTATCATATAATAGGAAAGGAAGCAGGAGAGGTAAAGGTAGGGACTGGAGAAATTATATTATATGCATATATGAATATGATAAATCCCACCATCATGTATAATAAAAATGCACCAATAAAACTTTTTTAGAAAGATGAAATCTAATTTTTAAAAAAGGGGAAAGCAGGAGAGGCAGAGAAGGAGATGTGACATTGGAAGAGATCAGAACAACATGATTGCTAGCTAGTGGCCGTAAGCAAAAGAACATGGAGCCTCTAAAACTAGAAAAGGCATGGAAATGAACGCCTTCAAGAAGCAGCAGCACTGCTAACACCTTGAGTTTAGCTTCCCTGAAATTCATTTCAGTAATAAATGTGTGTAGTTTTAAGGTAAAAATAAAACCTGACTATTCAAGATGACTGATAGGTTAATTAGCTAAACAGAGACAAACATTCTTTTTTTTTAAGTTGTCGATGGACCTTTATATTAATTAATTAATTAATATTTGGTGCTGAAAATTGAACCCAGTGCCTCACACATGCTAGGTGAGCACTCTACTACTGAGCCCCAGCCTCAGCCTCAGCCCAGAGGCAAACTTTTATGAAGTATACATATATCAGAACATTACACTGGGGTGAACTGAATGAATAGATTCTGTCACCATGTAATACTTTAGCTCTCCAGAATCTATTCATCCAATGAATCTATTCATTGGGGTGCGTGGTTCAGCAGTAGATTATATGCTACTGCTGAACATGAATAGCATGTTCAAGGCTCTGGGTTCAATCCCTAGCACCAAAACCCAAAATAAAACAAAAAAACAATGCCTAGAAAATTTATAGGTATATCACTGAGCTCACCTCTAGTCCCATCTTCTTGAGAGGCTGAAGAAAGATCTCTTGAGCCCAGCTTGGGCAACATAGCAAGACTCACAAAACAAAATGAACAAACAAAAACCCCCCAAAATACCACACTGTACTACTTAAATACATGTAACTTTCATTTATCAATTATACCTCAATAAAGGTGGCAATGTTGTTCTGTTCAAAACCCTTCAATCGTTTTTCTTGTCACTTGATGTAAAAGCTATGTCCTCTCAATGGCTGAAAGACCATGTGATCTTGGCTGGCCACTATTCTTCCCACCTGTCCTAACTATCCAGACATCTCTGATTTCTCTCCTTCCTCACCACTCTCAGCCATACTGGTCTCCCCATGCTTCTCTGCGCCCATAGGCATACTCCTAACTCAGGCCCTTTGCACTTGCTTTATCCTTCTACCTGGAGTACTCTTCCCCAGATAGCCACATGGCTTACTTCCTTAAGTTTTTGTGACAGTGTTATCATTTCAGAAGGAGGCCCAGTCTGAAAACCCTCTCCTGGTACTTTTATACCCGATTCCCAGTTTTATTTTTGGCTGTAGCAGTTGTTACCTTTTATTACCTTATTATAAATATTACTGTATGATTAATTTTTTGTCTGTCTACACTCAGCAGAAATTAACTACTTGCCCTCCCACCCCCAAACAATGTCAAGTGAAAAATCTTGTGTCTAGAAAAAACCCCTACACATAGTAGGCACAGAATGTTAACTGAATTAATGAAAGAATGAATACTTGAACTAAACCAGTATTTATTTATTCAAAAATTTTTTTCAGTTGTTGAAAGATCTTTATTTTATTTGTATGTAGTGCTGAGAATCGAATCCCCCCCCATATATGCCAGGCAAGTGCGTTACCGCTAAGCCACATCCCCAGCCCTTAGACCAGGATTTATTAAGGAAGCAAAAATCACTATAACAAATTTTCTTTAATCAGAATAAATCACCCCACTCCGATAGAATTAATACGCCAATGGAGACCACTAAATAAAACTGGAGAGAGCACTGGCAGCTTTTTTGGGGGTGGGGGGTGGACGGGGTACTGGGGATTGAACTCAGGGACACTCAACCACTGAGCCACATCTCAAGCTCTATTTTGTGTTTATTTAGAGACAGGGTCTCACTGAATTGCTTAGCACCTTGCTAAGTTGTTGAGGTTGGCTTTGAACTCATGATCTTCCTGTCTTAGCCTCCCAAATTACAGGCTTGTGCCACCATGCCGGTAGCACTGGCATTTTTAATGATTAGAAAATACATTAGCCTGTAAGAGAGAAAAACTCTGAATTATTTTACCATATGGGCAAGCTGACTTCCTCATTTCTCCTTCTAAATTTCAAGAAAACTAAAACAGAAAACCAAAACAACCCACCAGCCTATCACTTGACTAATACCCTCCTGCCCCCAGGCTCTTGTACATGGAGACTAATCACTCCATCACTGAACTTCATCCTCAGTCTTTTTAATTCTATTTTGAGATAGGGTCTTATCAAGTTGCCTGAGCTGTCCTTGAATTTGTGATCCTCCTGCCTTAGTTTCTACAACAGCTGGGATTAAAGCAGCGTGCCAACATGCCTGGCTAAATAATAATGTGATTTTTAAAGTACCATCTCCTGGGAATTGGTTCTAACACTTAACAGGGATACCTGAATGCATGCATACTAAATTCTATTATATAAAATGAGGTGGTATTTGCATAAAACTTACAAGTGTCCTCTTTTATACTTTTAATCATCTCTAGATTACAGGTTCTTTCTTTTTTTTTTTCCTCCAAACATTTTCGGCCAGTTGGTTCAATCTGTGATGTGGTTTCTGAGGACATGGAGGGCCAATTGTATATTGCTCAGGACTTGAAAATTCTAGTATACACTCCCACATGAAAGGCTCACCTTCAAATATACTCTCTTATTTTCTGCTGCTTCAGCTTCATAAGGTAGAGGTTACTTTCCATTTCTACACTATTTCTGAAATATCAGTTTTCTTTATATATACTTACTACTTTTATATAAACAAAAAAACAAAAAGACAATAAAGAGGTTTTCTAAAATGAGACACATACTGTTCATTAAGTGAATTCTACCAAGAGAATGTTGTACCTTTTTCCACATGGGTTTTAATCCCCGCTCTCCTCTCTCTGGCTTTTTGGGCCATTTCTCTAAGTTTCTCTTCATGTTTCTCCTTTTCTTTTTGAGCCATCTTTCGCTCTACTTGGGCACGCATTTCCACAGCTTCACGAGCCTATTAGTAAAAATATGACATTAAATAGGACACTACTGTGGGGCAAATATTTACAGCTATTATCCAACTCCATGACTAAAGTATGGCTTGGAAGAGCAATTAAACAGAATTCATATTTGTTACTGCTGATTAAAATAAGATATCCTGCGTAGAAAACTGTACAAGGTAGGTTTTTCACCCTGGGGAGTGTTTTAATGGCTGAAACTATTGTGACCCCAATCAATCTTGTAAGTCAAGTGTTCACTAATGCATTCTCATAAAAAAATCTAAAAATAAAACATTAGCTAGCTCAGAGCTGCATGTCTATTGCCCCAGCACTTAGGAGGCTCAGGTAGGAGGATTACTTAAGCCCAGGAATTTGAGATTAGTCTGGACAACTAACAGACCTCTTCTCAGAAAAATTAAAGAACAAAAACAAAAACAAAAATTAAAAAAAAAAAAATAATTTTATCTAATTCAAGATAAAACTTAAGCCTAACAGATATATATATATTTATGTATTTTTTTGATGTTGGGGATCAAATCCAGGGTTTTATGCATGCTAGGAAAGTGCTCTATCAGTGAGCTATGTACCTAGAAACGCCCCCCGCCCCCCGCCCCCGGCTTTTTCTTATTTTGAGATAGATTTTCTTGTTTTATTTTGCTAAGGCGCCCAGGCTCGCTTCAACCTTGGGCAGTTTGGATTGCACAAGTATGCCCTCATATCTGGCTAAGTTTTTAAAGAGATAATGTTTATAAGGGAATTCATTGTGATATAGAAGACAATCTTTTCTACATGCTAAACACATGCCATGTGAACTTGAAGTTCACAGTTTAATACCATTTAATATATAATATCATAACATTTAATACATAACACATATAACATTTAATATATAATATCAACACTCAATATCATTATACTGTTTTATGTAGCATTCAATTAATCCTGTAACTGCCCCCTTTGGGAACAACTACATCTAAAACAGGAAAATTATAAAATACAGAACAGAACCTAACAATCTCCACAAAATTGGATCAGCCTAGGTAGCTGAATCATCGTTCAGTACTGGAGCTAAATTAAGAGTACATTAAATAAATAAGAATGGGTTTACAAATTACCACGAATTTAATTAAAAAAATTACAATTATAGCAGACCAACCTTCCGATCAGCAATGTACAGCGCTTCAGCCAGTTTGGCAAAATTCTCATTTATGTGTACTGTCTGAAGTCCTCTTCCATCGGCAGCTAGACGTTTGTCTAATGGAATCGTATAACCCTAGGAAGGGTAAAAGCAGACAGAAAATACCAGTCACAGAAGAGCTACAATAAATACGTAAAATGAAATTAAGACCCGTTCATTCTAAGAACCACATAAAGTTTTTTTCTTATATCTTTCTTCACAATTATGAAAAATAACAGCAAGTAACGATGAGTGCTTTGTATAGAGGATTAAGCAAGCACTTTATCTCTGTGGCATCAATCGACACAAAGAGTATAAAGCTGTTAGTATTATTAACATTTCACAGATCAAAATAGTGAGATAGAGAGCTTAGGTAATATCCCTAAAGTCGTATGAATAGTAAATGGATAAACTAGTATTTAAACTCTGACAGCATGTCTTCAGAGCCCAAGCTCTGGAAAAACAGACTTTCATGTGAAGTACAATAAAAGAATATCACCAAACAGCCAAGTAGCTACTCCATGAATAGAAGTATCAAGTCACACAAAAGTAGCACCCAAATCACAATAATCTTAGGATATTAATTTGCCATACTGCTTCAATATTTACTAGATTTTAAGTTTTAGTAAATGGGGGGAAAAGTTTACTATGTAATCGAGTTTCTAAACCTTGATCCTTTAGTTAGAGTCTGTGGTAATAATTTATAAAAAATAAATGTCCATTAGTTAGAAGGAGAAATTCTTTCAACCAGTAAGTGAACCTTTATTAAGGTTGAAATTCTGCAAAGTACAATTTAGGCAACTGCTAAATTTTACCACTAATATAAAGGTTTTTCTTGCTTCATTCTGTAGTTTCAAAACAATTAAGCCCTTTAAAAAATTGTGTATTTCAGTTGTAAAGACAGTAATAAAACATTTGATGAATGAATTAGAGTTATCAAATAAAAATATCACACCCTAAAAAAAAACCCGATTCTACATTCTGAAGTTTTCATCCCATTTCGGTAACATTACATGGATGTTATTTGAACATCCATGTGACTCTTAAGGCTTTCCTTTGTTCTTCCAGATTTATGACTAGATTCCCAAACACTGACCTCTAGTCCATGGTCTCCTAACAAAACAAAGTGTTACAGAATCAAATACTTAATATACTAAATACTTTCGTATATACTAATCAGACTAAATCAGACTAGCCAAACTTCCTGTGGGATGAGAACAACACTTTCTTTAAGGAAGAACTTACATTTAATTCAAGGGTTAAATTGGCCTTTTTCACCCATCAAAAATAGAATCACAATATAATTTGGAGCATGAGATATAGTGATTAGTCAACTTATCCCATATTTTACAGGTTCTTAATAACTCCTGGAGGCTTTGGTTAGTAGATTTCTGCAGGATTTAAATAGCCTAAGCCTGCAATGTTATAAACAGAGACCAATAGTTGAAAATTAAAGTACTAATAATATCCAAACATTTACTGTTATTTTCTCACATCATCATTGAGACTGGTTTCTTTCTTTTTTTTGGGGGGGGGGGGCGGGCAGGAGGGTGGGATTGGGTGCTGGGGATTGAACCCAGGTCACTGCATGTGAAGCAAGCAATCTACCAATTGAGCTATATCCCCAGCCCCAGTTTTCTTTTCTTTTTATTATGGATTGAACGCAGGGGCTCTTAACTGCTGAGCCATATCCCCTTTTTACTTAGAGAAAGGGTCTCCCTAAGTTGCTTAGGGCCTCGCTAAGTTGCTGAGGCTGGTTTTGAACTCACCATTCTCCAGCCTCGACCCCCTGAGCTGCTGGAATTACAGGTGTGCACCACTGTGCCCAGTATGATAACTAAAATACACTAAAGGAGTCTACATGGTAATCATAAGCTTTGCATACTAACATTTATATTTTAGAAAGTCACATAAATTGGTCTTTTAAATTTTTGGTGTTGGTGTTAGGAACCAAACCCATGGTCTTATACATGCAAAACATGAGTTATAGCACTGAGCTATATATACCCTCAGTCCCTGGCATTCCTTTCTGAGATCATTTAGATAAGGTGCTAAAGTTTCAACTGAAGTAGTAGATTATAATACTTAGAGACTAATTTTACAATTACTAAATTAATTACCTTTGCATTTTTCCAGTTGGAAATACAAGGAGGAATCTTCCACTCTTGTTGTTCCTTTACAGTCATCTGAGTTGAGAAAAGAGCAAGAGAAGTGTGATATTTTTATAGATTCACAGTCTAGCTAAAAACCCAAGTATGATCTTTCTCATCATAGACTCTTCCATTTACAACAATTAATGGACAGATTTTGTCAAAGTGTAAAATTCCATTTGTTTTGGTAGCACTATATACTGTGTTCCCATACCATGGATTCTATTAAAAATTTTAATATAGTAAAAAATGGAAAAGAATCTAGAAATTATCTCTGACACTTAAAAATGCTGGCTGGTATTTTTCCACAAAGTTATGTGTTACCTTTCAGATGAAAACTTGTTCTTTTGGGGTACTAAAAAAAAGTCCCTTACTATTATCAGTTGGAGACCTAATGAACCCAAGGTACTCATATGGGATATCCTTCATGTGAAACAGATCCTGTTCATTTCATTAGAAGAAGGGTTTAAGCTACTAATAATAAAATAGCTAACATTTCACATTCATTCTCATATGCATTCTAGAAACAGTACTTTGTAGTCTTGACTGGGTCATTATTTGATATTGACAAAAGAAATCTTATCAGTTTGGTGACATGTACCTTTAGGCATAGGGAGGTTATTTATGAAATTAATAAGCATGAGGAAAAAATGAGACCATGAACTACAGCAAAGAATACCTTTCGACTAGGAGAGTGCATGACAGGCGCAGGAGGAGAAGGTGGTCCTCGGGGAATTTTCTTATTAATCCTGAAGGAGAAATCAAACACAATCAGAGAGTGATATACTTTTTTGCCCTTTTAGTTTTTATATCTCAAATTTCCCCTTCTTATTTTTTGTTGTGTAAAGCTTTAAACACAGGCAAAAACAGATATAATGAATGTCCATCTATACCTATCATTTGGCATCAGCAATTATTAAAATATGGTCAATGCTGTCATCATTGTTACTCAGCTGACATCCCAACATTATTGTTACATAATAACAATATGTGTACTGACATATAATTAACTATACATATTTGGGGTTAGGGCTCAGTGGTAGAGCGTTTGCCTAGCACGTGCGAGGCCCTTGGTTCGATCCTTAGCACCACATAAAAATAAAATAAAGATATTGTGTCCATCTACAACTAAAAAATAAATTTTTAAAAAAATTTAATTAAAATTTTGCCAGAAAGATACACCTGTGGCAGTATCACAATTAACACAGTGAACATATCCATCGCTCCAGAAGTTTCTGCATTGCACTTACCTATGCCTCTTGTCTCTCCCTTCTTCTGACCCCATCTTCTTTTCCACAGGCAAGCACTGTTCTACCTTTTATTACCATAGATTAGTTTCCATTTTCTAGGGTTTTATATAAATGGAATCATACTATATGTACTTGTTTTTACCTTTTACTCAGCATAATTATCTTGAGATTCATCTACATTATTGTATTAATACACTTCAAAAAAAATTTTTTTAGTTGTAGATGAACACAGTATCTTTATTTATTTTTATGTGGTGCTGAGGATCAAACCCAGTGCCTGACACATGCAAGGCAGCACTCTACCACTGAGCTACAGCCCCAGCCCCTACTTTTTTTTTGAAAACTATTTTTGGGGTACTGGGGATTGAACCCCAGGGGCACTTAACCACTGAGCCACATCCCCAGCCCTTTTTTGTATTTTTGAGACAGGGCCTTCCTAAATTGCTGAGGCTGGCCTTGAACTTGCAATCCTCTGCCTCAGCTTCCTGAGTCATTGGGATTACAGAGGTGAGCCACCATGCATCCTACTTTTTAACTGGAACATTTTTCTCCTTTAATATCTTTAAGAACAATGGTTAGCATCTTTAAGATATTATATATAAGATATTAAATATAAGACATTATATATCAAATATCCTTTAATACCTTTAAGAATATTTGGGACATTTTTCTCCTTTAATATCTTTAAGAACAATGGTTCAGTCTTGTGAAACAATCTACTTACTTGAACCTTGGAGGTTCCATTGGATCTTTCTGCATTTCTACCATTCGAATAACCCTCTGTTTAGCTCCAGAGTTGAAAGCTACTCCTTGCTGAGATGGTGTGTACCTAAAGAAAGTAGATGGAAACTAAGGGTGTAACTAATTCAAGTTTTCAGTAGGTATTTTCCTATTATAATCTTAAGAGACTACATTTTCAAATCTCTTCACAAAGGATTAACAGAAAATTACAAAATATCTAAGCAGAGCCATCAGGAACAGAAATAAGAGAATTAGCAGAGATTATGAGTTACAAACAACGTAAACTGGAGTGGTTAGATTGTCAACAATCCATCCTCATCCATTTTCTAACATGGAAGTTAGACCATTTTCTAACATGGTCTAGAAATAGTAGCTATTTTCTAAGTGTGTATTTGAGGAAAAACTACCCACATAAAAATCCCAGCAGGCATCTCACAGCAGTTTTTGATTAAGTTGTGAAACAGAGAAAAAATAATGGCAGCAGCCCTAGCAGCTCTGAGTTTTTCTTTAAAGTCTATATGTGAATCATTCGTCCACACAAAGATTTAGTTGAGTGAAGTCCCTCAAAATTTAGGATTGTAAGGTCGTCTATTATATTCAATAGGAAAACTATAACAATTGTGGTTAGGATCATATACCACAAGTAACTTATTTTCTAAAATAAAAAAAAAAAATACTTTGAAAACATCAATAACAGCATACAACTTAATGTGGACATCTTTAAAAATTCTGCTTTAAGTTGTTTGCAAGGAGAGTCAATAGACGTCCCTATTCAAGACAATTCATTTATAATTATGACTATGTAGGATATTGAATGAATACCAGAACTCCTAAGTCAAATGAAGTCTGAAGAGAAATTAAGACTTCCAGGCCTCATACCGGATGTACTGAGCAGGAGCCAGTTTATCAGCTGCTCGAACTGGCATGGCTGCGGCAACCTTCTGCGATACAGATTTCTCTAAGGCTACCCTTGTCTTTTCTGTTATCTGAAATAAGAAACATCATACTGAGTGGTTTGGAAGTTAATAAGGATGTAAAAAGTCATCTAAGATAATTATATATATATATCAATTCCCAGTTACCTCTTTAATAGCTTCTTCATCAGGTCTTTGTAGGTCTGGATCATCTGCATTCATAACCTCCTTTGGAACCAGGTCAGTGTATTTGCTATAAATGACCTGAAATGTTTAAACACAAGCAAGCAGAGAATGAAAAAATGCAACCTCATTAAGTCATTCCAGATGTCAACATGTCCTCTCAGCACACTTATAAATTTAGGACACTCAGTTTTGTCTTTTTGATTTTAAAACCAAGAAAGCTTAAACTATATACACAAATTGCTGCCTGGGCTGTAAGTTAATAATTTTCCTTTGACCCCATGTATTTAAATTATTTGAGATCTTCTAATCAAGTCAGAATCCAAATAAATTGTGCCAACAAAATCTTATGCATCAGTGATCTCTATTTTTGAGGCTCACTAGGACTTGAAATTAATGATGATATAAATTGCCCAAAGAACCATTATCTCGGATTAAAAACTCATCAGAATTTAAGTCAGGTTACCAAATAATTTCCAAATTCACTGGGCCTAGAAAATTTCATTGACCTCATCGTATTTATAATGTTTCTCTTTTTCTGCCATCAATTCTATTCAAAGACTGAGAAAATGAATATGTGCCCCAGTGAAAAAACGCAGAACATTCTCTTCCATCAGAAGACAAAAATGAAAGAGGAAAAAACAAAATACATCCTATATACATAACTTATTTTATACCCAAAATTAAGACTGCTAGGCTTAATATAGATTCTTTTAGACTGACAATGGGTGATAGGCCCCCAACAAACAGAATATTACTTGCTTTCACAGACATCCATAGTTAAAAAAAAAAAAAAAAAAATGCATACAGCAGATTCTAAAGAAAAAGAGATCACAGAAATTTAAACACTAAAATAATAAGCATTCTAGATTTTAATGCTTTAATTTGAATTCTTTGACAAAAAAGAACAACTTATAAATATGAAAGAAATTAAAATTCCTAAGCATTTGAAACCTTCAAAAATTTTCTACAGAAGAAAACTATAAGTCAAAGACTTATACTAATAATTTTGTTCTATCATATGACAGTTCTTAAAACTGTTTAGGGAAATTCATATTATTCCTAATTTCCCATTTCAAACAGTGGACCAAGACATTCTTAGGCTTACTTGACCTGACCTGGCTTTGCCTGCAGCATCAATCTCCCTCCATAAATTCTCACTCCTTCACACATATTTCAGTCATACAGCTCTCCTGTTCCTTAAACATGCTTTCCCACCAGTTCTGAACCTTTTCAGAATACTGACTCCAGTTCTTCATCTCTGCATAAGATCAAAAGGGCCCATACTGGTGAGGCCTGACTAGCCTTGTTAAAGCAGCAGCCCCTTCCTCAACCATTCTGCTTCACACCACTCTTTACCGTCTTCAAAGTGCTATTCACAGTATGAAATTATTTATTTATTCTACTTGTTTACTATTTTCCCTATTTAAAAAAGGCTAACATTATTGAGCACATGTCACTTTTTGTTTTAATATACACATTAATTAATTTGACCTTAGTATCAACCCTAAGAGATAGGCATGATGATTATAGCTGTACTAGATGAAAATATTCATGAAAGTATTTCTGGTGCCTATAACAATGCTTGGTGCATAAGAGATATTTAGTTAATTTTTTTGTACAAATTAATGAATAAATTAATTTAGAGAAGCTTTATCATATGCTATGGGTACTTATATTTTAGGTACTATAGGACCAACTTTTTTTTTTTTTTTAATTTAAAGAAATGGAGTCTTGCTAGATTGCCCAGGCTGCCCCTGAACTCCTGGCCTCAAGGGACCAATGTGCCTCAGCCTCCAGAGTAGCTGGGACTACAGGTGTATACCAATGTGTTCAGCTAAGATTTTTCTATATAAGCTACTGCTTTCCCAGGAAAAAACTACCTCATAGGTATAAACTGAAATCTTTAGCTTGTTTCTCTAAGGAATGAGAAGAAGGATCAGGTAAGAAAGTACAAATTTAGCACAAGATATCCTATTGACATGTAAGCTATTAATGTTATCATCCTTCAAGGTTTATTTTGGAAGGGACCCTAAAGGTGACTTTAATGAGAAGTTAGGCTCACTACATTAAGATTACATAGCATCGGGCTGGGACTGTGGCTCAGCGGTAGAGCGCTCGCCTAGCACGAGCTGGACACGGGTTCTATCCTCAGCACCACATAAAAATAAAGGCATTGGGTTGTGTCCATCTATACCTAAAAATATAATAAATGTCTAAAAAAAAAAAAAAAGATTATACAGCTTCTAACAAACACCAAATGTCTTATTTTCAGGAAGGAAAAATCCATGCCACACAAATTGAAAATTATATAACAACATTACAGAAGACAATACCTAGACTATGAAGGGTTAATAATCATTTTCATACAGCAATCACTATAGGAAGATTCTAAGTAAATGGTTCCCTGGTAGTCATATAAGTTCAACATAAAGTCTCAATACTAATTTAGCATACAAGAGCCATTTGCTGTTTCTTATTTGGGTATTCCAAAGTTAATAACCCTTTAAATGAGCATCAGTAAGATTCTACCATCTCACAAGGCTGAGTGAAGGACATCTGAAGAGTAAGATTCCTCCACGATAATTAACTATAAAACCCCCAATTTTTATAGCCTGAGAACCAAATGTGCTGAAACTCAGTACATTCCAGGAGGTAATGGGGCTGGATAGGGTTATCTGAAAACTACAATATATCCTTGAAGGCAGAAGCATTAATGAGCTTTGTGAATAAGATAAAGGAGGAACTCCTCTGTAAAACAGATAATTCCTTATTACTGAAAATAGGCAAAGAACTAGACTAACTGAAAGGATGAATCTGTCAACATACTCACTGTGTAAAACAGAAAACGCTATCTTTAGTCTTACTTTGTGTAATCATAAAAAATATTTAAAAAAAATTTTTTTAGTTGTTGATAGACCTTTATTTTATTGATTTATTTTTATGTGGTGCTGAGAATTGAACCCAGTGCCTCACACATGCCAGGCAGGTGCACTACCTGAGCCACAGCCCCAGCTCTCATAAAAAATTAATAACATATTTATCATAGGGTCAGTTTAAAGTTGTTAGGGTTTTTTTTTTTTTCTTTTTGGGATGTAGTTAGAGAGCATTCTTTTAGGTAATATCATGTATATAACATTTTCTATGAAACTACTTCAGAAAGAAAAACACATATACTAGGGCCTTTAGTTCAAGATTTGTCACTGAAGTTCATAACTGAAAAGGAGAGAAGCATTTAGTTCTATCAAGATTTATTCCAAGAAACTTTTTTCTATCTAATTTTGTATTACCAACAAGTCATATTCACAGCACTTACTTTAAATGTACAGAGATCAGTGGCCTTACAACTTGATATAAATATTACCTTGTGGAATCCTGACTTATTCTCTTTACCTCTTAATACTTACTGCTAAAATTGGCATTTTCGGAGGAAGGGGCACTAGGGAATGAATCCAGGGGTGCTTTACCACTGAACTATATCCCTTGTCTTTTATTTTTTTAATTTTAATTTTGAAATAGGGTTTTGCTAAGTTGCCAAGAATCTTGTTAAGTCACTGAGGCTGACCTCAAATTTGCAACCCTCATGCTGCAACCTCGTGTAGCAGGATTACAAGCATGCACTACTGTGCCTGGCTAGAATTTCCATTCCTGCTCTCAATTAATATTTCAGTGAGAATTCTATGGTCAGATTCCTCTGAGATAAGTTAGGAATCTTTGCACTACAGTGCAAATAGAAAAAAAAATCCCCAAAACCATTTTCATCTTTTGTTGAGAATTCTGCATAAGTCTCCTAAATGATCATGAATTTTTTAAATTCCATTTTGTACAGTAAGTAGTCGATTCCCATTTCTTTTAAAATAGAAAATCAATGCTTTTCATACAGGGTTTTGCTGCCACCTCCAGCTCCCCTCCTATAGCCTTTATAAACGTAGAAGGTGTTTCTGGTTAAGACAATGGTGGTTGAGTGGAACACTAGTGGCATTTTACAGGTAGAATCAATTATGTTAAACATTGTACAAAGCTCAAGATAGTGCTGAATAATCAAGTAATGTCACACTCAAAATGCCAATGGTATATAATGTGTACTCAGTTAAATTTGAATTATTAAATGCATTCCAAAACTCCATGCATTAATCCATCCACTTTTAACTAAAAATAAATAAATAAACAAATAAACAAACAAACAAAAAAAAAACAGTGTGAACTTGAGAGTGGTACTTCTCCATATTACCAGTTTTGAGTTCAGTTCTAGTGGTTGCATTATAGTCAAGCGTATAAGCATGGAAATAATGTCACTGTATAAAGGAACAAAGCTTTAGAGACTTTACTGGGTCAAAGTACTGAAATCCAAAAATAAATGGTTCAGTTTTTAACTCTATTTTTTTATATAACTATCAATATAGATGGTTGTCACAAAAATAAAAATATTTTCAGACATTTCCTATAAACCAGACAAAATTCTTTGTTTCCATTTGTTTTTTTAAAGAGAGAGAGAGAGAGAGAGAGAATTTCAATATTTATTTATTTATTTTACTTTTCGGCAGACACAACATCTTTGTTTGTATGTGGTGCTGAGGATCGAACCCGGGCCGCACGCATGCCAGGCGAGCGCGCTACCGCTTGAGCCACATCCCCAGCCTCCTTTGTTTCCATTTTTGAAATATAATGCAAAGCTATATTTAACTCAAAATATTACAATATTTTGTATTTGCCAATGTCAAATTATTGTCCCAAAATGTTGCTTTTTCCTAACTGATGAGAGTAGAGAGGGAGCATATCATATCAGTGAAATAATTATCCAATAAGGAGACATGCACTAAAACAAATGCTAGAGTCAAGTGAAGCTTTCCAATATAAATCCTGCACACATATAGGTAGGGGCCTCTAATTTTCTTTTTGTAGGGTAGATTATGCTTCCTCAATGACTTCAGATGAAGTTTTTTTTTCCCCCCATACTAGGGATTGACCCAGTTTAACCACTCAGCTACAACTCCAGTCTTTTTATTTTTTGAGACAGGATCTTGTTAAGTTGCTTAGGGCCTCGCTAGATGGGGAAGGCTGCCCTTGAATTTGACAATCCTCTTGCCTCAGTCTCCCAAGTCGTTGGGATTACAGGAATGCACCACCACACCTGGCAAGAAGTGGTTTTCTGTTATACAATGAATACTGATATTATTCACCTAACACACACTGGTAAATGCCTGTGTGACAAGCTTTCAGGCACTAATGTACCTGAAGAGGAAAAAATAAAATATCCAATCCTTGCCCTACAATAGCTCATAGTCAAATGATGTGTTAAACTGCTATGAAAAACATTGGGACTAGAGAGGAGAGAGTCAACGTAGCCAGGGAAGATCAGGGAGAGTATCCTGGAAAATAAAGAATAAGCTGAGATCTGAAAGCAATAGAACTTAGTCAAGGGGAGAGTGCTCCAGGCACAAGAAGAATGTCCATGAAAGTTCTGAAGATAAGAGAGAATGTGCCATATTAGGAGAACTAAAAGTATTCTTCATGGAAGATTTTTGAGAAGACATGAAAATTTTTCCAACTACCTATAATGGTTATTTTATATTGAAAATAAATATAATGGCTAAAACTGAACTGTTTACTTTTTTTTTCAGTATTCTGGTCCTGAGAATTGAGGCTAGACTAGGAAGGTAAGCAAAGGGGCAAGTTTGCCATAAGGAGGTTGGCCTTTATCCAGGAGACCATGGAAGCCAAGTAAAGATTGTAAGCATGTACACTTCTATGTGTATATGTAGAGGAAAGAGAACAGCAGACATGATGTGTCTGTTTTTTTCTGGCAGGCAAGACAAATGCAAAATAGATGGGCTGAGACTTTGCTGTGGTAAGACAAGCAAAAATAATAATGGCCTGAACTAAGTAGTAAGGAAGGGAAGAATACTTGAGAAGTATTAAGGAAATTACATAGAGCACGGTTCCTAAATAGATGGAGGGTCTAGAAGAAACTAAAGAACTAGAATGATTGTTAAGCACAGGGAGAGCATACTGGCAGTGTCACATTTGAAACTGGAATATCCTTTGACTCAGTGAAGTCCACATCTAAGAATTTATTCTACATGCAAAAAGAGGTTTGTATCTATCTTAAATAAAGTGCTATTTGCAAAACCAAAAAATAAAAAATAAAAACTACCAATGATTTAAAAATTAGGGTGTAACTACACCATGGAAGTATATATAGATTTTTTTTAACACATAACCTATGTATACTAATAAAAATCTTCAAAACATTAAGTTAAAAAAAGGTCAAAGGAAGTTGTATTAAAATACCATTCATATAAAAATCTGTTTATAAATGAATATGCATATATGAAGTTAAGAAATATATATATATCAATATTTAAATCAACAATAAAAGTCTGGAAAGATATACGTCACTGTAGTAAAACTAGTTACCTTTGGCAGGTAAAATAAGAGAAAACCAGGTAGAACTCCACCTACTTATATATACAGTATATACACTATATACATATACAATGTATATATGTATATAGTGTGTGTATATACACACACCATACGTACACACATATACATACAATATAGCTGTAGCTCAGGGTAAATCTGGTTTCAAAAAAAAAAAAAAAAAAAAAAAAGCTTCATCTGAAGTCATTGAGGAAGCATAATCTACCCCTGGCAAAAGGAAAATGAGGCCCCTATACATGCAGGATTTATACTGGAAGCCTTCAATTGACTCAAGCTGCATATCCTTTGGTGCATGTCTCCTTCAGGTAGTATACACAGTATATATACATATATATATACATATATATGCAGTATATATACTCTATGTACAGTATGTATGCAGTGTGTATATACCTTTAGAGTATATATATGCTGTACAGCCTGTATATACCACTGTTATCTTACCATGAGAATATATTACATGTGTAATATTTTTTAAATCTATAAAATAAGAGGAAACAGGACTCTCTGAGGCTTTGGTATAGGCAATGAGAAAGATATCACCATCATTTACTGAATTATAGAATACAGCAGATAGATTTTACAAATTATACATTTAGGTTTGGATTTGATTACACAGCATTTTAGGGAAATCTTTATATAACTGTCTGGGCTGGAAACACAGATTCAACAGTTATCAACCTATGAGTGGTAACTGAACCCATGGAAATAAATTATATATAAGTTAAGGAGAATGCACTGTCAGAGATCTTTGTCAGAAAGCTACCACCACAAATAGGTTGAGGTGAAGCCATACTAGTGAATTAGAGAATTAAAGGGAAGTGAAGTAGCATGAAATCCAGCTCTTTATAAAGAATCTTGAGAAAAGTTGAAGAAAGTTAAGTGGAAGTTAGGTAGTAGCTTAGAGGGAGCTTTGAGGATAGTCAAGAAAGTTTTTCTTTCAAAAGATAAGAAAAGCAGGCACATTCAAATGCTAATATGAAGGAGTGTCAGAACTCAAAGACTTGCAGTTAGAATTCAAAAGACAGTTGAGAAGAATAACTAATATGTGAGATTTGGAGGGAAAGAGAAGGGATTTCGAACCAGAATACATATGGCAAGATGAGGCTTTGATTATACTCACAGAACTCAATATCGATTTCAACCATTTCTTTTAACTTTTGAAATGTAAATACTAGGAAATTTAAAATAAAAAGATGAGGCTTAGAGAGAAGGTATTTCTTATGGAAACAAAAAGAAAAAGGTAAATGCAGAACAAAGTTGCCAGTTTTCTTCTGTCTTTATACTGAAACAGATGTGAATTACCTGTTCAGGATAAGACAGGATGGAGAGAAGCAGAAGTTACACACAAGTTGGTGGTAGCAAGAAGGGAGCAGGGCTGAAGATATAAATTTGAATGCCTGCATTTTTCCAAAAAGCTCAGCAGTCCTGTTGGAGGACTAAGGATGGGCTGTCAGTACTATTTTAGAAGGCAAAATAAAAAAGTCTGGGAGAGAGAAGCAAAGGATAGGTTCTGAAAGCTCTCAGGTATTTTTTTCCAACATCATCAATTCTAAAGAAATGTCTTACTTCTATCTTAAGTATTTATTTACAAGGGGGAGAAAAACCAAACTAGGTCTCCTCAAAAATAGTTCCTTGGCTCTGGGCATAGCTGTTATGTGATGAGATTATTTTAAGCAAATTTTATTTTTGTTTTTTGGATTACTTTGCAAGCAGGGCCATCCTAAATCTGCATGCAAATGCTAGTTTTGTTCTTAATCTAGGGCAAAAGAAGTGTGTGTTTATTATCCAAATGAACTATTAAAATAAGAGCTGGGATATCGCTCAATGGTAGAGCATGAGCAAAGTCCTTTGGACAATAACACATACACAAATTTAAGATAAATAAATAAGTAAAATAAAATAAGCATCTATAAATGTATTCTGTAAGCATATGGAGGGAATTAGAAGAGATGGCAGACAAAATTAAAAGCAGATTTTGGTTTTGGTGGGTGTAGCCTCAGTTGTAGAGTATTCGCCTAGCACACAGAGGCACTGTGTTTAATTCCCAGCATTGCCAAAAAAAAAAAAAGGTTGACTTTATTAGGGTTTTAGAATTGTAGACTTTAAATATTAGAGTGTCAAAACTACAAAATAATTGTATCTGAAATATAAAACTAAGTAAAAACCATGAATATAAAAGTCACTAAGCCAGGCATGGTGGCATATACCTTCAATCCCAGCTACTCAGGAGGGTGAGGCAGGATGATCTCAAGTTCAAGGCCAGGCTGGGCAGCTTAGTGACATCCTATCCTCAAAATAGAGAGGGCTGAGGATACAGTTCAGTGGTTAGGAATACCACTGGTAGGGGTGGGGATATAGCTTAGTTGGTAGAGTGCTTACTTTGTATGTACAAAGCCCTGGGTTCAATCCTCAGCACCATACACACACATAAAAAAAACAACAAGCAGCCCTGGGTTCAATCCCCAGTACTGCCCCTTCCCCTAGCTCAACAATTTGTGTAGAATTTCAAAAGACAAGTCACTACTGGATACAGTACCAAAGTTAACCTAAGCATACTTCATTGCTACTTTTACATATATTTTTTTTTGGTGCTAGGAATTGAACCCAGGGTCTTGTTCATGCTAGGCAAGAGATCTTCCATTTTAGCTGTGTCCCTAACTTCACTGCTACTATTAATATAACACACACACACACACACAAAAAAAAAAAAAACCAAAAACAAAAACAAAAAAAACTCACAAAACATTCATCAATGAGGAAAACAAACAAAAAACAAAGAACAACCCAATGAGAGGTTACCTTGTCTTTTGACTGTCCTTGTCGAGCAATTGCATCATACTTAATCTTTCCTTCAGGATCCACCTGAATGGCCAGTGCATTTGACATTTTTTTCTTTCGTCCCATATCCAGGGGATACTGGGCCACATGGATTTCTGGAAAGGCACCTCCATCTCCAAAATCCTGAATATTAAAAGAAATAAAAGGAATATTTAGTAATAACTAGAGACTCAAGATAAATTCATTTATTCAACAAATAATCATTGAGTCCTTAGCATCGTAGAGCTTACAGGCCAATGAGCAAAGATACAAAAAAATATATTCAGAGTGCCATGAGGGTAATACAGATCCTGGAACTGGGTGCTACTTTGATAGAATGCTTGCTACAGTCTTTGTTAAGAAGCAACAGGAGTAATGTGTAAGCTAAAGCCTGATGATGAGAAAGCAGTTATGGGAAAATCTAAGGCAAGCATTTTCTAGGCAGAGCAAACAGCAAATGTGAAGGACCTTCTGCAAGGAGGAGCTTGGCATGTTCTAGGAAACAAAAGTCCAGCGGAGCTAATAGCTTACTGTGAACAAAAGAACTGACACCATATGAAAGTGGTTCCAGGCCAAGGCAAAAAATGTTAATGATATGTGGCAGAAAAAAACTAAGAAAATGTTTAGGACAAAGCAAAGACATGTATGTATGTTTTGGCATGTATGCACACACACATATAGGGTAAGAGGTACTTAGGGGTAGCAATATAAAGAATTTTTCTTGGAATTAGATTTTATTAAAATAATATCATTGGGCTGGGGATAACACAGCAATACCTTGGGTTCAACACCAGGGTTCAATCCTGGGCACTAAAAAAATAAAAAGACATCTTTACTCATTATTATGAGAAGCAAATAAAAAAGATAGGAAGAACCTAGAAATGAATTACCATATTTCTTTCTTCCTTTTTATAGTGCTGGGGATCAAACCCAGGGCTTCAAGCATGCTAAGCAAGCATTCTTATTTGGCTATATTCCCAGCTTGGAAAACATACATGTGTGAGTGTGCACATGACTGACACACACATACACATACACAGTATATGTGTTGTATTATCACTGGGGGGATGAAATGGGGGGAAGAGGTAGAATCTAAGTTGCCCAGGCTGGTCTCAAATTCCTGGATTCAAGTGATCCTCCTGCCTCAGCTGGGACAACCGGTGCATGCTACTACTCTGGGCTCACACTTATAATAGTGATTACATACAATTATTTAGGAGGGAGAACAGACTACTAAAGTAGAACCATCTAAAGAGTTTGTCATTGATGTTTATATTGACTAAAAAAAGGGCCAGGCATGGTGGTACATTCCTATAACCCCCATGGCTTAGGAGGTTGAGGCCCTATGTAACTTAGCAAGACCCTGTCTCAAAAAATAAAAAGGGCTGGGGGTGTGGCTCAGTGGTAGAGCACCCCTGGGTTCAATCCCTGGTACCAAAAAAAAAAAAAAAAAAAGGTCATAAAATAAACATTAAGATCAAGTATAATTTTAAACTTTAAAAAAATTATTTATTTATTTATTTGAGAGAGAGAGAGAGAATGAATTTTAGTATTTATTATTTTAGTTTTCGGCAGACACAACATCTTGTTTGTATATGGTGCTGAGCACCAAACCCAGGCCACACGCATGCCAGGTTAGCACGCTACCGCTTGAGCCACACCCCCCCCTCCCAATTTATTAGTAGTTGCTTAGTACCTTGTAATTTACAAAATGAAACTCATTTTATCTTATTTAACTTTTATAACTAGCACTCTCATATTTTCATTCAGAAAGAATTCAGGTTTAGAAAAATTAAGCGATTTCCTAAGGTCTCATATGCATATGAACTTGAACTCCATTCTTTTGACTCCAAAGGGCTTTTTCACTACTCTGAGATACTTTTCTTAAAAAAAGTCACGGGGCTGGGATTGTGACTCAGTGGTAGAGCACTTGCCTAGCACAGGCAGGACTCGGGTTCAATCCTCAGCACCACATAAAAATAGGGGCATTGTGTTGTGTCCATCTATACCTAAAAAAATAGATATTAAAAAAAAGAGAAAAAAAAAGTCAAACCATGGTACAAAATAAAAGACAAAGGGATAAACCCACATAAATACAGTTATCTCATACTAGACAAAAAGCACCAAAAGCATTCTGGGAAAAGATGGCCTATTCAACAAATGGTGCTGGGAAACTAAAATCCACATGAAACAAAATGAAATTAAACCCCTCTCTCTCACCCTGAACAAAACTCAACTCCAAGTGGATCAAAGACTTAGGCATTAGAAGAGACCCTGTGCCTAACAGAAGAAAAAGTAGGCCCAAATCTTCATTGTGTTGGCCAAGGATCTGACTTCCTTAACAAGACTCTTAAAAAGTACAAGAAGTAAAATCAAGAACAGAAGCAACAATAAATGTTGGCGAGGATGTAGGGGAAAATGTTCATACATTGCTGGTACAACCATTACCATGGTACATACCATGGAAATGGTATGGAGACTCCTCAGAAAACTTGGAATGGAATCACCAAATGACCCAGCTATCCCACTCTTTGGTTTATACCCAAAGGACTTAAAATCAGTGTACTACAGTGACGCAGCCATATCAATGTATACAGCAGCTCAACTCACAATAGTTAAATTATGGAACCAAACTAGGTGGCCTTCAACAGATGAATGGGTAAAGAAAATGTGGTATATATACACAATGGATTATTACTCAGCCATAAAGAAGAACAAAATGATGGAATTTGCCAGTAAATGGATGGAGCTGGAGAATACCATACTAAGCAAAATAAGTCAATCCCCAAAAAACCAAAGGCCAAATGTTTTTTCTGATATGTGGATGCCAATTCACAATAAGTGGGGGTGCTAGGGAAGAACAGTTACTTTGTATTAGGTAGAGGGGAGTGAAAGGAGAGGGGTCATGGGGTTGGAAGGATAGTAAAATGAATCTGACATTATTATACATTATTATATATTATTATATATATAATATATAATATTATATATTATTATACATTATTATACATATACTATGTACATGTATGACTACACGAGTAGTGTGATTCTACATCATGTTCAACCAGAAGAATGAGAAATTACATTCTTTATGTGTGAAGTGTCAAAAATGCATTCTACTGTCATGTGTAATTAATTGGAACAAATAAAAAGACAGGGGGAAAAAAAAAGGCCAACCCAGTACAGGCCAAGAAACCCCAGTATGAAATGAAAATCGAAACTCTATGAGGGTTGCAATAGCCTCCTGAAGTTTCAGATTTTAGACTTCCGAGGATCAAGATTAGGGGTGCAAACTGGGGTGCACAACCAGTAAAGTCTAGACAAATACCCTGAAACCTGAAAAACCTCTGGTCCCAAGGATTTCAGACAAGAATACTCAATTTGCACTACTAAGAATGATAAGAAAAACATTGATCATTTAGAGGGGTCTGATGGAAAAATTATAAAAATATCCGCTTTTACAAGACATCTTCAAGCAATATTCCATTAGATCTAGTATATATGAGTCCCTAGGTATAATATGCTTATTTGCTGAGAGATTTGGAATATTTGAAAATGAACAGAATAAAGTGGAAAGAGAAATTTTCTTGTAAATTAGGCAGAAATAGTTAAAATATTCCCAAGAAAAGTGCTTCCTGTACCCAGACCATCAATCTGACACATGCTCAGATTTGCTAGAGTTCTTCAACTATAATAAGCACTTCAGAACTGTAGATGTAGCATTATGTGGTCATTAAGCTTGCCAGAAAATCATAGCTTTTACACTGAAGACTAGAACAAAATGCCTTCTTCCACAGTACATTCACCCTCCTCAAAGCATCCATGGCATTTCCAGATTAGCTGGCCATTTTAGTTTGATTTTCAAATAAACAGTTCTGTTCCACCAGGATACATGAAACCTTTGATAATCAATTAAGATTTTAAAAAGCAGTCAAATGTCATAAAGCTGATCCATTGTATGTAAAATGAGGCCTGCCATCCCCATTGTGTAATCTACTGAGAAGCTAAAAAAAAAAAAAAAGATATAATTTCAAAAGAAACAGAATTCTTCAATTAGCTAATGCCAATCACTACCTTTTTTGCTCTTTTATTTTGCCGTTTCTCACAAATTACAGTCCCAGAGAGAACAAAACCAACAACAAAAATCCCTCAATATAGTAGGGCTGATCTTCTCACAGAAGAACTTATAAAGACCAGAGGAAACATGAGGGGAAAACCTCCTGAAATATGTAGAGGCCAGGTACAATCTAGCTGGGTATTTATCTTGTAGGCTCAATCTAGTCTGACATGTATACATGGGGGAGAGAAAACAGATGGTTTCTTATAGGATTCTAAGCAACAAGTTTCAATTCAAAAAAATACTATGATCACCACTTGGAGGCATATGAAAAAGGCAAGCGCTCTTCCCATTTGTGAAGTAAAAGTCATAACCACATAAGAACAGAATATAAGAAAGTGATAAAATAAATGAAGTGCAAAAACACATAGCCATTTTAGATTTTTAACAGGGCACATCCATTCCTTGGCATGTGGAAGAAAATTTGTAGTAATGAGAATGAACACTGGGAGAGGGAGAAGAAAAAGGCTTGATAAAAGCAGAGTTTATCCTGTGTTAAAAAATATTTATCTCAAATGTTTGTTTTCTCCCTAGATAAGGAAGGTGGTTGTTATGGCCTGGGTTTGTCTCCCCCAAACTCTTATGTTAATGCAGGAACATTCTGAAGTAAAATGACTGAACTGTGAGAGCTATACCTAATTAGTCCATCCTAGTTTGAATGGACTGACTGGATGGTAGATAGAGACTGGGGGGAGGCGGGTCACTGGGGGTGTGCCCTGGATTCATCTTTCCTCCCCTTTGTCTCTCAGCTTCTGGGACACTATGAGGTAAGCAGCTTTCTTCAGTCATGATGCTAGGCCTCACCTAGGTCCAAAATAAGAGCCAGCTAACCATGGACTAAACCTCCATAACTGCTGGCCCAAATACACATTTCCTCCTCTTAGTTGCTCTGGTCAGGTATTTTGGTCATAGTGACAAAAAAACTGACTAACACAGTGGTCTAGTATGGGAAGATTTCCCTGGAATTGGGAAAATATGCAATTGAACTGACTGATGCATAGGATCCTGAGTAACAGGTGCTGTCAAGAAGTTTGTTATTTGGAAACAAGGCAGAGATATAAAAAAGGATCACTCTATAGATTCTTCCTTCTCTTCTACTTCCTGTAAATCAACTATAAAATTTTGTCTCTCATTTCCCCAAACATTATCTAATCTGCTGATTAACATTCTCAGACTGAAGAAAACAGATGTGGGGTTAAAAAAAAATCAATAAAGGAAATGCTATTAAACCTTCCTTTAAAGGAAACTTTCAGGGTTATATGGTATTATTATTTTAGTTGGGGTTGTGAGGGAACTCAAACATAAAAATCACTTTATTTTTACCTCTTACTTTACCATTATTGTCCACATGCTGTATAATTCCTAGATTCATAGAATATGTTAGTTCCTTATGTACATGTTTAATAGTTTCGCATTAGAAGAGACAAAATGGCATAGTACTCTAGTGATCACAAACCAGTGATAATAAGCAAGACAAAAAAGAAATCTTCTGAGGGAAGTATGTCTTGAGAGCTCACAAGCAGAATTTCTATCACTGACATTAATAATCAGAAAATCTAGGGTTTAAATATATTTTACAACATATAATAATAAATTTCAACATAATTTAATAAATCAAAACAGAACATCCATATTTACCTCTAACAACCGAGGTATCCAGCCTTTTCGGTACCCGTATGGGGGTGGTTCTCTCCGGGAGGAGACCAGTGAGGTCTGCCGTGACCGCTGAGATCTTGCTTTCTCTTCAGCCTCAAGCTGGTCTTGGGATAGCTGAGTAGGTGCAGGTAAAAAGCTATAGAAAACAAGCGTCAGAATTTTAAAAACTCTTACATATACCAAGCATTTTATTATGTGTGGCAAAAAAGAAGCACTAAGAGACATAAAATAAAAAAAAATCCAACTGCAATTAAGACAAATGGTATCCATTATAAAAAACTACAGATATTTACATAATAGACAAACTATTGAGCTTTTATTCTTCTATATTTCTTTTAACAAGCAAATACACATTCCCCATTACCCAGGGGCCGAATGTCCAGTATATGATTTTCTAAATATCCTTTCTATTCTTATACTTCTTTTAAAAACTATTTTATTCATACGTGCTCCTTACTTTTTTAACTATTTCAATGTCAATACAAAAGAACAAGGATTCAAAGTGAATTTAACAAAGATATAGATACAAGAAAATATAAACTGCATACTTGAGGGCATTTTCCCAAGAGTCTAATTTAGAATGAAATTTAAAACTTAATAGGCTAAAGAATGAAAGCAGAAATCCTAAAGATGTGGCATTATTTAATCAGAACAACTTTCTACTAAATTACTTTTAACAACTTTTAAGTATTATGTTATCACAATGGTATCTAAAGTCCAAACAAAACAAATAAAACAAAAGGATTCCAGTAGATGTACATTGAAGGGAAAAATAATTCAAGTTCCTCTGTGATTCTTGGCCCAAAGTCTGAATATGTAGGAGACTTTATTCAGTTATCAAAAATATTTCTTGATCACTTGGGTGCAAACACTATACTAGACAGGCAATGAAAGTATAACTGAGAAACCTTATAGTCTTATGAGAAAGACAATCGCACAAATCCATAATTATAAATACATTAAGCGTTAAGCAAAAAATACAGAGTGCTATGACAGCATTCAACAGAGGGTTTACCAGTTCGGGGAGGTCAGGTTATAATAATGGCTAAGAGCTCAGAGTTCAAAATTTACCTTGAAACATTTAAAAATCTGGGTGAGTTATTTAACTCTATGAGCCTGTTTTCTCACCTGTAATGACAGATCACAGAAGAGTATCTACCTTATGAGGTTCTTATGAGCATTAAATGAGAACATTCACCAATCAGTTGGCAAAGTGTCTAGATACTGCTAAACCTATGTTCCATAAATGAGTATTTGGACTTGTTCCATGATTTCCCAGTTTGTGTTCACTGCCCGCAAACTATGCTCCCTCTTGGCCCTCAGCACACAACAAGAACATCTACTTATTGAACTGCAATTATTTATTAATTTACCTATCATTTCCTCACTAGACAGTGTTATGCTCTCTGCCTGTTTCATCCTAAATGTTAAGGCATTGTCTAGCTGACTACAGGAGTACCTTAAATGTCTGCAAGGTGAATTCACTCATCCCTTGCACTCACCATCTTTATGTCACTATAGCTTTCTCACCTTTACTCAAACAAGCTGTTTCAGGCCCTTTACATTTGCTAATATTCTATTTATTTATTAAGAACAATTTCTGCTGGGCACAGTGGCTCATACACCTGTAATCTGAGCATCTCAGGAGGATCCTAAGTTCAAGGCCAGCCTCAGCAATTTGGTTAGGTCATAAGCAATTTAAGGAAAACCTGTCTAAAAAAGGCTGGGGATGTGGCTCAGTGGTAGAGTGCCCCTGGGTTCAATCGCCAGTACAAAAAAAAAAAAAAAAAAAAAAAAAAAAAAAAAAAAATCCAATTTCTGTGCACCCTAGCATTAAAGTCTCACTCAATCACACCTCCCTAGAGCCGTTTTGCACCACCTTGTCCAAAATAGTCACTTCACCAGATGAACTCACAATCTAATCCTTTCTTATTCCCAGCATTTATTACTAAAGGCATTATTGATTTTACTCATATATAGTCTGTCCTACTAAAATATATGCATGAGGATGGAGAATGCAATGATACAGGAAAACCATTTTCTCCTACTAGCTCATTTAACAATCGACAATATGTAAGATTTAGGACACCAAATGTGTGGGATGCTTCCCTTACACATCAAGCAATTAACTGTCCTTCAGGGTCTCCAGTGCATCCTAGTTGGGTGTTTTCTAATGCAATTCAATTTTGATAGTGTCTAATGGAGATAGTTCCAGATCCCACAGGTTAGATGTCAATTCCAAGTCTGGACTTTTGACTCACTGACTACACTGTACCACCTCAGCTCAAACAACAACAAAACCCCAAACATTTACCTAGCCAGGTGTAAGAGTGCATGGCCCATAATCCCAGCTATCTGGGAGGCTGAGGTAGGAGGACTGCAAATTAAAGACCAACCTCTACAACTTAGCAAGACCCTGTCTCAAAATAAAATTAAATTAAAATTATTATGGCTTGGGTCCAAATCCTGGTACTTACAAAAAATAAATAAATAAAAACTAATGTTTACAGATTTATATAAAGGATATTACAAAAGACACCAATAAACACCAGATGGAACCTATGGAAAGCTAGGTAGTCCCCCAAATTGACCATTCAGAGACTGCAATCTGCCAATGCAATTTTAAGCACAGAATACCCTCTACATCTCTGGTATTGTTTCCAGGTGTTCATTTCCAATTCCATGTTTTCCAAAAATTCTTCATTCATAACCCTACTACTATCTAGTGCAGTGCTTTGCACCTGGAGGACATTAAAATGTTTGCTGCCTGTATTATTTACTAAAGGAAACTCTTCAGTCCACACAACTCATTGAATCTAATTCTTTTTACACTTAGGCTGGTACTAAACAAATAAACATTGTGTTGTTCTTTGTCTTATGATCGTACTAGTACCCCATCTTCTCTGCAACTCAAAAGTTATATTTCCTTCTGTACAAAAGACTCCTAAGATAGGGCAAGATACCCAGTAGTAATCCCCTGTAATTGAAACATTTTTAGGATTCATCAGTTAGGGAATATATGCGAGGAGAAAGAAGTGTATTACAGGGCCTCAAGCTGAGGTCCTAAAATGATTACTTTCTTTGCGCTTGGACTGTTGAGTTCGCATGGAAAGTTTTTCTACTTAGACGGAGCAGCAAGGTCGCGGACTAGCACGAGTTACGTAACTTCTTGGAATCTCCCACTTAACAGCATCTTTTCTCTTAATGGCGGGAGCGCTTTACCTTCGGTTACCAAGGCAACCGGGAATAGCAAAAAATCGGAGGTAGTTCTATCTACAGAAGAAATTCTAAGGTCCAAAGTTAAAGTGCTGGGCAAAGGTGAATTGAGAAGAAAGCGGCCTCTACTGAGGCCACTTTAAAATCCCTGTTCAGTTCCGCTCGCAGTCCCTCTTTTTTTTTTTCCTGTTCCTAGAAATCCCAGTGTCGGGAAACAGGCGGGAGAGAGCTCATCGCAGACAAACGGCCCGAAAGCCGCCAAGTCGCCGCCCGCGCGCTCCACTCATCCCGGAGAAATAAAGACGCTGCCCTCCACGGCCCCACCGCGTCCACCCGAGCCGCGGACATGCGAGAGCGCCCTCCAACCCGCTGTGAAGCTTAAGCAAAGAACACGTGAGACTCCAGAGCGAGGCCACGCCGCGGCTTTCGGACACAGGAAGGGGGAGAACTCAACCCGGGAAGCCCCTAGGAAAGATCCCGGTTTCGGCGAGGCCTAGTCGCCGCGGCGGCCAGCGGGAAGGTCTAGCCATGATCCCAACCCATATCGTTCTTTGCCCCAGGCCAGGTTATCTCCGGGGGCGTGTAGACAAAGAAAAGAAAAAGGTGTTTACTCCCAGACCCTTCCGTATCGAGGACCCGAATCAACAACCCACCTGGTGAGCGCCATCTTCTTCCGCTTCTTCCAGGGCGAGCGACAGCGCCGCGGGGCGGGCCTTTCCCGGCGACGGGGAGCGGAAAGGAAGGAGCGCGCGGTACGCAGGCGCCCTGGCCGCAAGGCGTTGTGGGACTCGTAGTTCTTTGAACATAGTAATCTGTACTCCTGACCAGACCTAGCGGTTTATCAGATAATAGCTTATGTCAAAAACAAGTGCATTCAGGAAATGATATAACCCGGTCATTCGTACTCTGTGACCTGAGACGACGTTCCCTAGGCAGAAAAACGAAATTGAAGGAAGATGCCTTTTTTGCTGCTTTATTTTATTCCCTACTCAGTCCCATTCCACTCCACTAGTAAAGTTTCAAATATAAAAGCCTTCTGGGGACAACAATGTTGAGTGAAAAGGTGTCAGGTTTTAAAAAGGGTAGAAAATCGTGAGACTGGACAGTTATTGTGTGTGTGTGTGTGTGTGTGTGTGTGTGTGTGTTTATATTATTCATTATATTGTACTGATTGTGAGACTTAAATGTGGGTAATATAGGTAGGTAGCTTTTTTCTTTTTCTTTTTTTTTTTTTACTCTTTTTACTTTTTTTTACTCTCTAAAGTTCTATAGAAATACGTTGGTTCTTAGAGTTAATATTTTGGCTGACAGAGGTGTGATTTAACCTTTGCTCCAGGAATGTATTATTTCTAAAAAGAGCATAAAAGAGGAGCAAATTAGAGAAGGTCCCAAAGGCAAGATCAAGGGGCTTAGATTTAATTCATCAGGTGATTTGGAGATGAAGAAGGACTTAAGTAGAGGGCCACAGTCAAAGAAACAGGCAAGAAAGACAACTCTTGTGGCAGATTGGGTTTCTATGGCAATGAGAGACAAAAGAGGCCACTAAGGGCAAGGTTAAAATAATTAACATGGGAAATCAGTAAGACATAGACCAAGACCTGGGATGTAAGATTGAGAGAAAGGGAGGGAGAAGAGCACTTAGAATCCATTTTCATTTTCCACAGAGGCATATCACGTGAGGCATTTGCACTAGTCATGATCCCTTGCTGTCCTTGGGGTGTATAAGAGAATAGCAACAGAGTTTCATGGCAGTTTTGGCAGAACATAATTAAGAAAGCAAATCTGCAAAAATGACATGATATTATACCTCAAGGCCTAGTGCTTTGTTTGGTTTTGTGGGAGAGGGATTTGGTGTTCTGGCATCTTGTTTCTTCTTTGCCCACCCATCCCCCATTATCATGGGCATTTAACAGCTGCCTGTTGCCCAGTGCAACCCCCAATCAGGGCTCTGCTGGGTTGCAAGAAACACTGAATTCATTCCACTCTTGGAATTCCTGATAGAGGGTGGAATGTATTCTCAGAGAACATAGATCCCAACTGGATTCCTAACTAGCTGTGACTGTGTAGCCACAAGTAGTATAACTTGCGAGATAGGAGGGTGGATCGGTTAGGCACAGATTCTGGAGTCAGATTTCTTGAATTATCTATACATCCTAGATAAGTCACTTCACTTCTCTCCCAGTTTTTTCACTGGCAGAAAAAAATGAGTAAAGTAGTATAACCTGTCTCATAAAGTTGTTAGGAGAATTAAAAAGTGCTTAGAACAATATCTAGCATAGAGTAAGCACTCAAAAAATAATCATGATTTTCTGTCCATTTAACTGACCTTAAAATTTATTGAATTTCTTGTGCTTCAGGTTTTGCATCTATAAAGTGAAGCAGTTGAACTTGGTTTTATTTCTGGGTTACCTTATAATGAATGTTCTATTGTGTATGGTAGAAATGAGTGGATCAGAATACAACTTTATGAATCACATGTTTAATTGAGGTTTTCTTAGAACCACACTGTCTAAAATGGGGGAGCATTAACAAAGCTCACAGGGACTATACTAGTTAGGTGGGGCACATTAGCCACATAGTGCGTTCCAAAATTATTCAAGACCAGTTTCTCAATTAGGTGTACACAAGCCTTTGTGGAAACTAAAGTCTAATTAAAATTCAAAATATAGCTTGATACCATCATTTCTCAGGAGAAGCTGGCTTTACTGGTAAGACCCAGGAAAATATGATATGTGAGGTCCTTCTATGCTAGAAGATGATGCAGGTGTTGGCAGGTGAGGCCTCAGAATTCCAGGGCCTACTGAAGCCTGAGACCTCTGCCCATAGAGAAGTGGCTAGCAGCGTACAGCCCTGCCAGGACCTAAGCTCTCAAAAGTGTTGGTTAAACATGAGTTAATGTGTATTTTGAAGTCCGGTAGTTGAATTCAGTAACTCACATGTGGTGAGTTCAACAGGGTTTGATATAACACTTCCACAGGCAAGGAGAGTTTATTCACACTGTAGAAGGAAAGAAGGGAATTCACATCAGATCAGCTCTCACGTGTGGGATCTGATCATATGTCCACTCTTAAACAGAACATCAAAACAGAACAAAAATGTAATCCCCAAATTAGCATCATTTGGCAAACTATGTAAGAGTTTTTAATAGTCTCAGAGCTATGTGGCACATTCTTTTCTCCTGTATGATGTATGTTTGAATTTATTTTGATACCAGTATGTTGGGTTCTGTTGTCATTATGCTTTAATTATTGGTGGAGCTTTGGTAAAAACCAGAGTTACTCCATCTCACCGTTCTTCCTTTTTAGATGTCCTTTGTATGCCCTCCCAATCTTTAAAACACTTTTTTAAACAATAAAATATTGGTTTTCATTAAAGTGTACTTAAAAAGTCTAGATCCAAAGGTGGGGGAAAAGATTACCCAAAGATTACTTAGTAATCGCACATGAAAAAACATAACTTCCTTAACAATGTCATCACTTTCACATCACTAATAGTGGGAGAGTCTGCCATTAAGTGCCTCCAATAGGAAATTCCCCATTTTTTAAATTCCTCCATTTTCTGATCAGGCTATAAAGGAACAAATCTGACAGCATGAGGAACCAAGAATACAGAGCGTGTGCTTTTCACAAGACAACTGGTCTAGACTCTTCAAAATGTTAATGTCATAGGATGTCTATAAAATACATGAAAAAGGATTAAGAGAGACATACCAAATGCAATAAATAAATCTTGATTGGATTCTGGTTCAGTTAGTTGAAAACTATAAGTTTTTTTTAGGATATTTGGAGAAATTGAATATGGACTGGTAGTAAACTACATTATGGAATTTTGATTAATTTTAGGAGTATTAATGACATGATGATTAAGTAGAAGAATGTCCTTCTTTTATAATATTTATTTATTTTTAGTTGTCAGTGGACTTTATTTTATTTATTTATATGTGGTGCTGAGAATTGAACATAATGTCTCACACATGCCAGGCAGGTGTTCTACTACTGAGCCACAACCCTAGTCCTGTCCTTCTTTTATATATTTTTATTTATTTGTTTTCAGGGATTGAACCTAGGGATGCTTAACCATGGATGTATATCCCAGCCCTTTTTTATTTTGAGACAGGTTCTCACTAAGTTGCTTAGGGTCTTATTAAGTTGCTGAGGCTGACTTTGAACTTGTGATCCTCCTGCCTCAGCCTCCCAAGCTCCTGGGATTACAGGCATGTGCCACCATGCCCAGCCAATGTCCTTATTTTTAGGAGTTGTATGCCAAAGAATTTGATGAAAAAATATGGGCAACTTACTTTGAAATAGTTCAACACAACAAAAAAATGTGTTTTTTTTTTTTTTTTTTTTTTGTGTGTGTGTGTGTGTTTGCAACCAGAGAGCAAGAGAGAATGAGAGAGACCACAAATAAAGCAATATTTGTTAACAATTGTTCTTTTTTAGGAGAGGTACTAGGGATTGAACTCAGGGGCACTGGAACACTGAGCCATATCCCCAGCACTATTTTATTTTATTTAGAGACAGAGTCTCACTGAGTTGCTTAAACTCAATGGCAGGGCTGTATAGGTGTTTACTGAAACATGTATACACACATGTGAGTGTGTGTGTGTGTGTGTGTGTGTGTGTATGAAAAAACATGGAAACATAAATTTGTTCACAGTACAAATTTAAGAGAGAAGAGCATATGGTGAAGATTTCTCCCATTCTATAGACTCTTTCTTCACATTATTGTTTCCTTTGCTGACAAGAAGAAGCTTACTGACTTTTGTTTATTTTTTGCACTTTAGGAGCCTTGTTAAGGAAGTCAGATCCTAGGCCAACACAGTGAAGATTTGAGCCACATTTTCTTCTATTAGGCACTGGTTCTCTGTTCTAATACCTAAGTCTTTGATCCACTTTGAGTTAAGTTTCATGCAGGATGAGATAAGGGTTTAATTTCATTTTTTTACAGGTGGACTTCCAATTTTCCCAGCACCATTTGTTGATTTGGTTGTCTTTTCTACAGTGAATGTTTTTTGTGCCTTTGTCTAGTATGAGATAACTGTATTTATGTGGGTTTGTCTGTGTGTCTTCTATTCTGTACCATTGGTCTACATGTCTGTTTTGTTGCCAATACCGTACCGTTTTTGTTATTGTGGCTCTGTGGTATAGTGTAAGGTCTGGTATTGTGATGCCTCCTGCTTCACTCTTCTTGTTAAGGATTGCTTTGGCTATTCTGGGTCTCTTACTTTTCCAAATGAATTTCATGATTGCTGTTTCTAGTTCTATGAAGAATGATAGATCGTTAATCTCCAGGATATTTAAAGAACTCAAAAAAAACTCAAGACCAAAAAAAACAAACAAAACCAAAAAAAAAAAAAAATGAATAATCCAATCAATAAATGGGCTAAGGAACTGAACAGACACTTCACAAAAGAAGAAATACAATTGATCAACAAATATATGAAAAAAATGTTCAACATCTCTAGCATTTAGAGAAAAGCAAATCAAAACTACTCTAAGGGCTGGGGATGTGGCTCAAATGGTAGCGCGCTCACCTCGCATATGTGAGGCCCTGGGTTCGATCCTCAGCACCACATAAAAAAATAAATAAGTGAAATAGAGGCATGCTGTCTATCTACAACTAAAAAATAAATATTTTCTTTTTTTTAAAAAAAACTAAGATTTCATCTCACTCCATTCAAAATGGCAATTATCAAGGATATAAGCAACAATAAATATTGGCAAGGATGTGGGAAAAAGGTTCACATACATTTCTGGTGAGACTGCAAATTGGTACAACCATTATTGGAAGTGGTATGGAGATTCCTCAGAAAACTTGGAATGGAACCACCGTTTGACCCAGCTAGCCCACTCCTTGGTTTATACCCAAAGGACTTAAAATTTGCATACTACAGTGATGCGGCCACATCAATGTTTATAGCAGCTCAACTTATAATAGCTAATCTATGAAACCAACCTTGGTGGCCTTCAACAGATGAATGGATAAAATATGGTATATATACACAATGAAGTAATACTTAGCCTTAAAGAAAAATGAAAAGATGGCATTTGAGGCTGAGGTTGTGGCTCAGTGGCAGAGCGGCTGTCTTGCACATGTGAGGCACTGGGTTCGATCCTCAGCACCACATAAAAATAAATAGAACGAAATAAAAATATTGCATTCATCTATAACTAAAAAAATTTTTTTTAAAAAAAGATGGCATTTGCTGGTAAATGGACGGAGCTGGAGAATATCATGCTAAGCAAAGTAAGTCAGTCCCCCCAAATCAAAGGCTAAATGTTTTCTCTGATATGGGGGTGCTATTCACAATGAGGGGGTGCTAGGGAAGAATAGAATTTCTTTGGATTAGACAGAGGGGAGGGAAGGGAGGGAAGGGATTGGGGGAAAGGAAGGATAGTAGAATGAATCTGACATTATTACTCTATGTACATATTTGACAATACAATCGGTGTGATTCTACACAACCCGAAGAAGAAGAAATTATATTCCATTTGTGTATGATGTGTCAAAATGCATTCTACTGTCATGTATAACATTAGAATAAATAAAAAAAAGAAAATAGCAAAGTTCTGTTAAGGCCTCCAAAAGATGAGATGAGATCCATTCATATTAGGGAAGCCTACTGATTTAAGTATTAAAACTATCACAGAAACATCTAAGATGTGTGACCAAATAGCTAAGTCGACACATACATTCCCTAGAATATACATGCAAAAGCCCTAGTCACTAAAGCCATATAATGCAAACAAACAAAAAAATGTTCAAAAGTTCTTTTAAATTTGCAGATAAATCTAATTTGTGACTAGGTTTAGTGGCCAGCCTGAGTAACTTAGTGAGACCCTGTCACAAAATAAAATAAGATATAAGTACTGGGGATGTAGCTCTGATACAGTGCTCACCCAGCATCATATAGGACCTGGATTCAATCCCTAGTACCAAAACAAAGAAAAATCCAGTTTGTATGTAATAATTTATATTGCAGCTAATTGATTTTGTTAAATTGCAGTCACATTTTAAAAAATATTTCTTAGAAGAGTTAATTTATATTTATATTTTATTTTTTTTTTTTAGTTTTACGTGGACACAATATTTAATTTTATGTGGTGCTGAGGATTGAACCTAGTGCCTCACGTGTGCTAGGTGAGCACTCTACCACTTGAGCCACAACCACAGCCCTTATCTTTTATTTTTAATTTTAATTTTTTTGTGCCAGGGATTAACCCAGGGGTACTTACCACTAAGCTACATCCACAGCCTTTTCTTTATTTTTAATTTTGAGACAGTGTCTGGCTCAGTTGGCTTAGGGACTTGCTAAGTTGCTGATGCAGGGTTTCAACTTATGATCCTCAGCCTTTCTCAGTCTTCCCAGCTGCTGAGATTACAGGCATGCACCACCATGCCCAACTAGGAATTAATTTTTAAAAGAACCTTACTCCTAGAACACAAAATATTCTGCTTTGCACTGCTTTTTCTAAATAAGGTACAAGTGATTTAAACAGAAAATGAAACACCAACAAATCAAGGAAGAAGAAACAGAACAGACAAAAACTTGCAAAATAAGTATAAATAACATAATCATGAAGGCTGAATTCCCTAATGCTCAAGTAAACATAAAATTAGAATTTTTTTTAAAGAACAAAATTGGAGGACTTACACTTCCTAATTTCAAAACCTAGTACAGAGCTATCATAATCAATACATTGTAGCTCTGGCTTAAGGATAGACACATCAATGGGAATAAACCCATGATTTGGTGAACTGATTTTTGACAATGGTGCCAAACCATCTAAGACTACTTTTTGCAATAGTCTTTTTAATCAATGGTGCTGGTAGTCTGGAAATCCATATGAAAAAAAGAAAAAGGAGGAGGAGGAGGAGGAGGAGGAGGAGGAGGGGGAGGAGTTGGATCCTTATTTTATGCCAGTTGAAAAAAATTTAAGAGGATATTAATTTAAGAGGATATTCATAATGGCAGATTAGAGGAAGCCTGTATTTCCAATTGCTTAGTATATCAGGATTCAAGCAGAGAGTATTGCTTCCCAATGAGGCAGGTTAAAGAGCAAATTCACTGAAATTCTGTGATAGTAGGAGCAAATGTGACTCCATTTTGTTTTATGACTTCATCCTGTAAAACAATCATGCCAAGTAGAGGAGTCATGACTGGGGCAAGATGTTCTTTTCCTTTTGCTATAGAAACCTTTAAGAACATGGAACAACCTAATGGGGTATTGTTTCTGTAACTAGGGTAACAGGGCTCTGTTTCTGTAACTGGGGTGACTGGGCTAACTGTGATTGGTTAGACTTCCCTCTGCTTGACTGCACTGTCCCGCTTCTTTAACTTGGCTTGCTTGCATTGGCTAGACCCCTGAACATCCCTTTTGCAGTTTTCAGGCTTATAAGGCGTGCCCTTGCAATTGTTCGGGGCTGATCAGGGGAACAGCTTTATGTTCTGATCAGCCACCACCGGTGTGCTTCAATAAAGGCTTGATTCGATGATACGTGAGTGATCTGGAAGTCAGTTTATGAAACCCTGGGACAAAGCTTTAACTATAACAATTCAACACTGGACAATTAGAGCCTCTTAGGAAAACACACACACAAACATATCTCAGAAATATGGGGGTATGGAGCAAAGAAAAGAAAGCTGTAGCAGCGACACTAGTGCTGGTTAACTGCAAAGGGGAGGGATAACACGCGCGTTTTGGCATAGAAAAATCTGTAGGTCAGAAAATCAGCCTGAATGTAGCCAATCCAGAGGCTGCACAGTGAACTGGGGTTTGAAAAGTGCTGTGTAGTTCTCAACTGGCAAGCAAAGAGCCAAGGAGGAGCAGTCTTGAGGAGGCCAAGCTGACCTGCAACAGGGATCCCAGGAGACAGAGCAAACATTGCATATTGTCCCAGCAAGCACCCACCTAGGGTTTACCTAGCAGAATGTGAGTAACACAGGCACATAGAAGATTGTATCCAGGAAGATTCAAGTCAGAAAAATGGAAAAATACCTCTACTTGCTTTCCCTTTGAGTCTAGTGGCTTACATGACCAACTGAAGGGAGTTGAGAAACTGAATAGGCAGGCTTAAATATAGCTAGGGACTAAGCCAGGGAAGGTGGTATTCATGGGCAGCAGACTGTGTGGATTGTTGGCTCCCCTGCCCCCATGAGTAGAATTCTTGGGAAGCTACTGAAATCCAGACTCCCTGCTGAGATCAGCATTTACCTGACTCTAAGGATGTGTTGGTGTAATTTCACCAGAGCAGGTACCACCCAACAAAGCCCCTAAGGCCTGATTAGACCTAAGTCCCAGATGACAGGACTCCCTTCCTAGAAATCTGCAGAAGTCCCACCCTAGGAGTGCATTGATTGGACAAAACTCCAATCAATAGTACTTCCCTTCCATCCTACCTTGAACTGGTGAGAAGGGAATCTGAGAAGTATTCCAACCAGTTTCAGTTTTAAGCCCCTCCAGCTGGCAGCTTGGTAAACCACATAAAAAGAGGAAGGGGTTAAGAAACCCAGCTGTCACACACTTGCATGTGTTCTCTCAGTACATAACCAAAGAAGAAATGGAAAGAACAGTTGGATATATGCAATGGTCATCCATCCTCATATACTGTTTTGACCAGTCTCAGTGAAGATATTTTCTTCATTTTTTATCAAAATATTTTTTCAGTTTTCTTCCCCTATTATGTTCTCTTAATGAACTGTATTTTTACCATCTTTTAGACTATTTGGTTTATATAACTCCTGTCCCTGCTATTCATATTTTTGCAGTTATGAGTATTGTGGATGACATAATTGACACCTGCTGTTTAATTCCTGATCTAGTTCATGGTTATTTTTTTATTTTTATTTATTTATTTTTTTTGCTGTTGGCAATTGCTGAGCATCCCCCCTTCCTATTTTTTGTGGTAATTAGTGTTGTAGATGTCACTCTAGGAACTGGATATTTATTTTAATGCTGTTTTGCTTTGATGGTTACTATTGTTTGTTCCCCCTTTTCTGTGAGGTGCTGGGAATCTACAGAGATACTACAAGTTCACAGGGTAGAGACTGCTGCTGAACTAAACTCAACCAAAAAAACAGGGCACCTTGCTCCAAACACAAATTAACCACACTCAAAATTCAGCTATACTTAGTACAAAGAGGAAGAGAACCAACCCAAAACTAATGACCAGGTTCCAAGAAAGAATGGGTGGGGAAAGCCTTCAGGCTCCACTCATGGACATCTACTCCTACAGTAAATACAGCAAGAAGTAAAACAGAAGCAGTAGATATGACACCTATGATGGGTCTCAATTCTAGATCACTGTAGGACACTTGGGTAAGAGAAGGCTATGCTCTAAAGAGGCCCACACATAAGAGTGCAAGAGAAATCCATTCCAACAGATGGACAAACCCAACACAGGGATACAAGAAATGTGAAAAAATAAGGGACCATTATGCCACCTAAAGTTCATAATTCTTCATCAAATGACTTGAAAAATATTGAAGTGGATGAAATATCAGATAAAGAATTTAAATTAATGATCATAAAAATGATCATTGAATTCCAAGGAATACAGAAAAACAGCTGAATTAATTATGGAAGTCAGTGCAAGATATGAATGAAAATTCATTAAGGAGATTGAGATTGAAAAAGAAGCAAACAGAAAGCTCAGAAATGAAAGACACAATAAAATAAAATGTTCAGTTGAAAGTCTCTCCAATGGAGTAGACTATGCAGAATAAAGAATGTCAGAACTGAAAGACAAAGAAGCTATCCTTGAACATTCAGACGATTAAAGAAAAGGAGTAATGACTGGAATATATAATAACTCTGGGAAAACATTAAGAGACCAAATTTAAGAATCACTGGAATTGAAGATGCAGGATAATGGCATGGATAACCTCTTCAGGGACATAATAACAAAATTTTCAAATCTCAAGAATGAGATGGACATTCAGACACAGAGGCATTCAGAATCCCAAACACACAGTTCAAAAAAAAAAAAAAAGAAAAAAGAACCGGGCTGGGGATGTGGCTCAAGTGGTAGCGCACTCATCTGGCATGCGTGCGGCCTGGGTTTGACCCTCAGCACCACATACAAACAAAGATGTTGTGTCCACTGATAATTAAAAATAAATAAATAAATAAATATTAATTCTTTGCCTTCTCCATTTAAAAAAAAAAGAACCTCTTCATGACACATATTAATTAAAATGCCCTACATATCGAATAAGTATAGATTTTTAAAAGCCTCCAAAGAAAAACATCAGGCACATTTAAAGGAAAGCCAATCAGAATTACTTCTGATTTCTAAGCTCAAACTCTAAAAGTCCACGAGGATTTGGATGATGTGTTCCAAATTCTGAAAGAAAAATAACTCAAGCAAGATTGTTATATCCAGCAAAGCTATCCTTCAGAATAGAAGAAAAAATAAAACTGTTTAAGATAAACAGAAACTAAAAGAATGCGTGGCTACTAATCAGCTCTACAGAAAATACTTAAGAAATATTTCACACAGAAGGAAAACAAAAAAACAAACCTCAGCCCTCACCTCATTTGAAGAGTAGCTAAAGAAGTGAGAAACAGGACCAAATTAAACATTAGAAATCAATCAAGGGGGCTGGGGATGTGGCTCAAGCGGTAGCGCGCTTGCCTGGCATGCGTGCAGCCCGGGTTCGATCCTCAGCACCACATACAAACAAAGATGTTGTGTCCACCGAAAACTAAAAAATAAATATTAAAAAATGCTCTCTCTCTCTCTCTCTCTCTCTTTTAAAAAAAAGAAAAGAAATCAATCAAGGGCTGGGGATATAGTTCAGTTGATAGAGTTCTTACCTCAAATGTATAAAGCCCTGGGTTCAATCCCCAGAACTCCCCCCCACACACACACACACATACATACACAAAAGAAATCAATCAAAATGGCATGAATTTAAAAACATCTCTCTATAATAACATTAAATGTAAATGATTTCACCTCTCTAATTAAAAGACAGGCTGGCAGAATGACTTAAAAAATAAAAACAAGACCAACTATAAGTTGTTTGCAAGAGATTCACCTTACAGGCAAGGATAGCCACAGGTTGACGATTAAAGGTTGGAAATTGATATTCCATGCAAATGGAGGCCCCAAACAAGCAGAAGTAGCTACTGTCCTGCCTGACAAAGGAGACTTCAAGCCAGAATTGACCAGAAGAGACAAAGAATGTCAAAGGTAAACAATCTAACAAGAAGTTATAATGATAGTAAATATTCATGCCCCAAATGTTGGTGTACCTACTTACATACAAGAGACATTACTCAAAACTTCTGGAAGACCCTAGTACAAAAATATGGGGTGACTGCAACATACTTCTCTCGCCAATAGATAGATCATCTTAAGACTGGACCTGAAAAACAGTACAAATCAGTGGGATTTAGCAGACATCTAGAGAATATTTCATCCAAGCCAAATACACTTTCTTCTCAGCAGCTCATGGAATCTTCTGCAAAATAGATCATATTTTAGGTCACAGAGCAGCTCTTAGCAAATATAAAAGAAATTGATATGATTCCTTGCATCTTGGATAAAATTGAATGAAATTAGAAATCAACACCAAAAACTCTTGCAGAAACTATATAAGTACATGGAAATTGAACAATATAATTTTGAATGATGAAAGGGTAATAGAAGAAATAGGTGAAAAACTAGAAAAATCTTAGAATAAAACAAGAATCTCCACTGTGGAGATGGCTTGTAGTTAAGTTTTTAGCTATAAATGCCTAGATAAGAAAATCAGAACGATCCCAACAAATAACCTAGTCATGCATCTCAAGGCTCTTGCCAAACAAGAACAAATCAATTCCAAAATGAGGAAAAGGAAGCAAAGAGTTAAGGTCAAACCCCAAATCAATAAAATCAAGAAATAAATACAGAGAATCAATGAAGCATAGAGTTGGTACTTCAAAAAGATAAACAAGTGTATCAGTTCTTACCCAAACTAAGCAAAAGAAAAAGAGAGAAGAACCAATTAAAAGAAAATTAGAGATGAAAAGGAGAAATCACTACAGACACCAATTTATAGAAATCCTGAGGATCATTATGGACTATTTTGAAAACTTATACTCCAATAAATTGGAAAACTTAGAAAAAATGGATGGAATATGAAAAAATTTCTTAAGTGAAACTCAAAAAGTGAAGGGTCATATGTTTTCTCTTACATGAGGAAGCTGGAGAGGAAAAAGTAAAAGAAAGGTAGGGGCAGGATTTCATGAAAATTGAAGGAAGATCAAGGAGATGGACAAGGGGAGGGAGACGGGAAATACTGGGGAATTATATTGACCAAATTGTATTGTTATATTATGTACATGTATGAGTATGTAACAATGAACCCTACCAATATGTACAACTATAATGCACCAATAAAAATATGGATAAAAGGAAGAATACTAAAAAAAATTAATTCAAGCTAAGTATAATGGAGCATGACTATAGTCCCAGCTACTCATGAGGCTGACGAAGGGGATTACTTGAGCCCAGGTAAGTGGGCAACATAGTGAAATCCCCATCTCAAAAAAGAAAAAATATTAAAACATATGAAAGAGCTAACTGTGTGACTTTTTTTTTTTTTCTTGGTGGTCTTGGAAATTGAACTCAGGGTTGTATGTGTGGTAGGCAAGCACTGTACTATTAAGCTATGCTTCCTGCCTAAAACATTTGTTTTTAAGTCTTCTAAAACTTTTATCTGGGCACAAATGTCCCATGCCTATAATCCCAGTGACTTGGGAGGCTGAGGCAGGAGGATCTCAAGTTTGAGGCTAGCCTGGGCAACTTAGCAAGATTCTGTCTCAAAAGTAAAATATTTTAGAAAGGGTTGGGAATGTAACTCAGTGGTAAAGCACCCCTGGGTTCAATCTCTAATTAAAAAATAAAAAGGTTTATAAAAAATCTTAAAAGAAAACAGGGTAAATCTTAATGATGTTGTATTTGGTGAAGAGTTCTTAGACATGACACTCAAAGTATGAGCAATAAAGGACAGAATAGATAAACTTGACTAAATCAAATTGTTGAGTTTTGTTCTTTGAAGGATACCATCTGAAAGTGAAGAGCTGGGCTGTGGTTGCAGCTCAGTGGTAGAGGGCTTGCCTAGCATGAGTAAGGCACTGGGTTGGATCCTTAGCACCACATAAAAAAATAAACAAAATAAAGGCATGTTGTCTATCCAGAAGTACAAAAATAAACCCAAAGTGAAAAGCTTCTGGGGTATAGCTCAGGGATAGGGTGCTCATGCAGCATGTGGAAGGCTCTGAGTTCCATCCCTGGCATGAGGTGTGTTGGGCAGTGAAAAGACTCAATACTTCCAGGCAAACAAAGGGACTCCTGCTAAGTACGACATTTTAAGAGTTCAAAGATTATCCACCAGAAGGTAAGACCAAAAACCAGGTCTCTGTTTGGGCAAGGTTAAATTATTTACTACAGAATCTTTGAAAACATTATGCTAAGTGAAAGAAGTCAGTAACTAAAGACCAGTTGTATGATTCCCCTTACACAAAATGTCCAGGACAGACAAACTCAAGGATAAAGAAAGTAGATTACCTCCCTGGGGTTCCTAGGGTTGGGATGGGAAAGGTGAATAGCTATTAATGACTAGATGTGAGAGTTTTGTTTTAGTTTTGAAAATTTAGATAGTGGTGATGATTATGAAACTCTGAATATACCGAAAAACGCTCATCTGTGGACTTTAACAATATGAATCTTAAGGTATATGAAAAAAATCTCAATAAACTATAAAAACAAATGTAAGTAAATGTAAAAAAATGAAATGAAGAAACAAGTGAGTAAAAAGCATGATAAATTATCCTTTGCTGAATGTGGTGGTGCATGCCTGTAATTCCAGCAGTTTGGGAGGCTGAGACAGGAGGATCACAAATTCAAAGCCAGCCTCAGTAAAAAGCGAGGCTAAACAATTTAGTGAGACCTTATCTGTAAATAAAATATGAAATTGGGCTGGGGATGTGGCTCAGTGGTCAAGTGCCCCTGAGTATCCCACACACCCCCTAAAAACAACAACAAAAGTATCCCTTTATTTGCTTTTTTCCCAATTAAAATTTAAAATTGGTTTGTTGAGTTTATTTTTTTTAAATATAGGTTTCATGATTGGCATTGAGTTGTCTGTAAATTAACTTGGAGAGAGAGCTGATATCTTTACAATTATATGTTTTCTCACTCAGTAGAACTGTTTAGGCTTTGCCTTATTAAAATCTTAGTTCATATTTTCCAAAAACGTTTTGAAGTTGTCTTTACATAGATTATATGCATCTCTCAGGATATGAATTCTTAAGCTTTTCATTTTTTGTTATCATGATTGCAATATGTTTTATATGATTCCAAATATATCAGTAATTTTTATTAAGCAAGCCAAAAATGTTCTGAAATGTGTCACCTTATGGGCAGTATACATTTTTTTGATGGTAAACTATTATTATTTGTGGAACTGAGGGTTGATCTCTGGGTCTCAGGCATGCTAGGTGAAAAGTGCTCTACCACTGAGCTGTACCCAGCCTGTAGATGACTTGAAAGTTAGGGTCACCTCATGTTTGGTCAGATGCACTCCTGTATCTTCTTCCTGGGATTAAGCAATTCTTCGGGTTGATGAGTAGGAAAGCAGCTTTGCTTTCAGCTACCTCCTCTGCACACTCTGAGATTTCCTGTTTAAATGCATTGCAAGACCTGCTGACCCCATTTCTTTCCAGATTTAATTATTCCTTTTGAGAGTTGGCTCTAACCTTAAGGGGATGCGAACCCCGAAGATCCAGTGGGGATGAAGCTTTAGACCCAAGATAACTATTCCTTTTTCTATTGAATAGCCTGGCAGGGGAACAATTTGCCCCTTGCTCTGAGCCCTGTCATTTGGTTTGATCATTTTTCATTCCTATCAAGTGTGCTGTTGGCTCGGGAGGCAGCCATCTGATATCTGAAGTGATTTCTTATATTACTTCCTTCTCTTTCTCTAGAAACAAGATAGATATTCCACCAGAATATGCCTGCTTGAAAGCTAAGGAGCTGTAATACATATGGTATGGATGGCTATGATTAATAAATAGTGGGACAGTAATATTGGTTATTGATGACGAGTTCCTCTGTGCTTATATATCTTAGAATAGATCTGTGAGTGGATAATTCTTATTATCTGCCCCTCCCTTTTAAAAATACAATTAATTTGTTATTTTTAGTTATACCTGATAGTAGAATGCATTTTGACATATTCTGCATACATGGAGTATAACTTCCCATTCTTGTGGTTGTACATGATGTGGAGTTACACTGGGTGTGAATTCACATATGAATATAGGAAAGTTATGTCCGATTCATTCAACTGTCTTTCCTATTTCCATCCCCCCTCCCTTCCCTTCATTCCCCTTTGTCTAATCCAAAGGACTTCTATTCTTCCCTACCCCGCCTCCCTTATTGTATGTTAGCATCCGCATATCAGAGAGAACATTCGGTCTTTAGTTTTTTGGAATTGGCTTATTTCACCAAGCCTGATAGTTTCCAGTTCCATCCATCTGTCTCTCCCCTTCTTAAAAGCTGGATATTGAACCCAAAGCCAGTGCATGCTAAGTACCTTCCGTAGCACTGAGTCCCTCCTCATTATATAGAGGAGGAAATTGAGGCTTAGAGATAATATGTAAGCTTCCCAGGATGACAAATAGCAAGTCACTAATCTGGAACTCAGACCCCCAAGAACATCATCTTTTTATTCATTTATTATTAGGTACATAGGATGGCAGAATGTGTTTTAATTTGCTGTACACAATTGCAGCACAACTTTTCACTTTTCTGGTTGTACATGATATAGTGTACCTAGGGTAATGATATCCATCTCATTCCACCATTCTTCCTGCCCCCATGGCCCCTCCCCACTTACTTGTTTTTTTAAATAATTTTTTTGTAGTTGTAATTGGACAGCATGCCTTTATATTATTTGCTTATTTTTGTGTGTGGTGCTAAAAATAAAACCCAGTACCTCACACATGCTAGACAAGCACTCTGCCACTGAGCCCTAGCCCCAGCCCTTATTTATTGTTTTTAATGGGTGCTTTATAAGTATACCTAAGGTGGAATTCACAGTGGTGTATTTACACATGCACATAGAGTAATTTTGTCAAATTAATTCCAAGAACATCATCTTAATCAGCATCTCCCAAGTAGATGATTCCATCTTTCTAAGAAATCTGGAGTCAGACAGACCTGAGGTAGAGCCCTGCCTTCATTATTGCTTCAGTCTAAAGACTTCAACAAGTCTGCCTACCTCATTAGGCTGTGGGATAACACCAAGTTATGAACGTCAAGTGCCTAAGTGCTTGGCTCAGGGTGAGTACTAAGTAAATATCAGCTGTTGTTCTTCAAAAATCTGTCAAGTGCTGCCTCTGTACCAGAACCTGTGCTACTTTGGGGAGGGGGATTTCAGTGAAGTCCTGTGCAGTCAGGTCCCACAGATCAGGGGACTGGTAGCTCTGGGGCTTTTGTGCTGTTTGTTCCTCAGATGCTCTAAAACATTTCAGTTAGCTTCAGACATTTAAAAGTTGATAGATTTTTATAAAGATCCAGAATTCTAGAAGTGATAGATCTGACGACAGTGAGCCTAAATGCCACATATGGAATGTGGTTGGTCATGTGGGAATGGAAGCATCTCCAAAGCGGAGGTTATTAGTTACCATTCATTGTTGTGGTTGCACCGTTGTCCTCATGACAAAGAAATGATTCATGTACTTATGATTCGGTCAAAAGAGAATCGAGGGAATTGTGTGATTGAAGACACATAAGACAAAGTTTTTGCTTCTTTTTTCAAAGTCAGGGTTAGTGTCATGTCTGACCTGCTTCCTTTAGTTTTGTTATCTTCCTGGGCTCCTTAGACACTGGAGTTTGCAACCCCTTATGAAAAATGTCACCCCATCACAATGCTATTAGTGCTGTGCTGGAGGTAAGCCTAAGATGCTTCGGAAGCACCAGGGAGAAGCACTTAGCCAGGTCTGGAGCATTCAGAGGATGCTTCCTGAAAATGTCACCGGACCAAAGCCATGTGCCTTTTGTAGGTGAGGCCCAGGATAGGGGCAGAGGTTTGGGAGGTGAGTGGAGTGAGCAGCATGTACAGCACGAGAAGGGGCTCAGAGATAGTAGTAACAGTTTCTGTCTCATCTTTGATCTATTTACCTGTCCTCGAATGTCTTACCCACACCCCCTTCACAGGGGGAGTGTTATCTCTGAAGATCCCATTGCTGGAGAAAAGATGACTGACGCAGTCAGTGACCTAGCCTTCTGGCCTCTCCACCAACTACACCTAAATCTCTAGGTTCTTGGCTCACTGAACACATGTATACCTTGGAATTGCCCTCCGAAATGCTGACACAGGCTCCTATGTCAGAGTCCTCATACTCATCACCCCAGTTGTGTACCAACTATCATCTAGAGTTATTCCTTCAAATCAGGGACTGAGGATATTTTACTTTTTAAGTAATAGAAGTTAAGAGTTTGTGTGGCAGGTGGAATTTACCCTTCCCCAAGTATACCACCCTTACATGTCTGTTCCTGGGAAAGGCAAATTTGAGTTTCTCTCACCCAGGGCAATAAAGAGAAGCCTCCAGGAAAGGATGTTTCGGTGGGAGGGATCCAGAAAAGTGGAGAGAAAAGAAATCTAGCTCCTCTCGATACAAGAAAGAAAACCTATCTAGGTGAGCAGGACCAGGCTGAGCTGATGGGGAAAACGATTTTCTTCCTGTGACTAGACTTTAACATTTGCAACCTCCTCCTATTTCTTTTTTCAGTACTGGGGATCAAACCCAGAGTCTCACAATGCTAGGCAAGAGCACTACCACTGAGCTATCCCCTCAGCCCCTCACCTTTAAGAACATCCAAGGGAAAAAGTAGGCTCAGATCCAACTGGTGGGAGGTCAAATGAAAGTGAAGGGCTCATGCCTGTCCTTGGTCATAGGCAGGAGCTCATTCCCACCAGGGGCTGAGAGACTTGGCAGAGGCCCAGTGCAGGCTGAGGATAGAAGGGATTTCCTTGTGGAGTTCAAAGTTAAATTCAGTGAAGAACTCTGCCCCAAACCATACTAAGATACCATTTCACATTCACTAGGATGACTATAAGCAAATAGACAATAACCAATGTAATATTCCTGGGACTCCCTTTCCTTATTTCCTGAGGAGGTACAGAAATTAGAATCCCTGTATATTGCTAGAGAGGATGTAACATGGTACAGGCTGGGGATGGAACCCAGGGCCTTGTCCTTGCAAGGCAAACACTCTCCTAACTGAGCTAATCCCTAGCCCTCAAAATCTTCAACATAGAGTTACCACATGACCCAGAGATTCCACTCTCATGTATACACCAAGAGAAATGAAAACATCTTTCCCAACAAAAACTTGTACACAGATGAGCATAGCAGTGTTACTACTGTCTACCGGTGACGAGTCCTTGCTTCCCCGAATGCTGAAGTATAACACCAGAGAAGCAGCTGAGGCAAGTGGAGAGTGGAAATGGAAGCTTTATTAAAGGACAGCAGAAAAGACTTCTCCCCTGAGGAAGAAGGGGACCCAAAAGGCGGAATCCGTGGAAGGGGGGGGTCTTCCCTTGAAAGACCCACCGATTCCCTGTCCAGGAAAGACGCACGAGGCACTGGCTGCAAACGCATGAGGTTTATTCAGACACAGACGCCTGTGGGTGCTCAGCGAAACCTCAGCCGGAGCTTCGGTGAGCTGGCACCCCGGGCTTTGGGGTACAGGTTTTTTATAGGGTCAAGGGGCAGGTTTCGCGCGCGCGGTAAGCAACAGGTTTCTTATTGGCTATTTTGAACCCAGCATATAGGTTACCTAAAGGGTAAAGTTATTTTTCATTTTATGTTCCTGGAACAATACCACATGACAGTTACATATGAGCATTCTGATTTTTCTGTTCCTGCTTATTAGCCCCTGTTTATTCAGGCATGCCCTGGAATCTGTTTTTCTGCTCTTTCCCAACCATCCTGTTTTTCCCTTTTCAATCGGTCACACTTAACTGATTATCTGAAAAACACATTGTCTGCAGGTTTGTGATGTGCCCTAATAATTTTGTAACTAAGCCTAAGGTTGCTGGGCTGGGGTCTTTCACCTCTTATATAGCTAAGGTCTTCTTTTAGTCCTCCACATTCCTGTCCTTTGTTTCCCTCTATCCTGCAGTGATGGAATGCAGGTGGGAGAAAGGTGGACTGGAGGAGAAATCTGGGCAGGAGGGGCCTGGGGTGGTTTAATTAGCACTTCTCTGTTTGCTGGGAGCTACTTCATTAACAGTTCTTTAGGATGGGTTGGGGCCTTGGGGACATTAACATTTCAATTTCCCCAAGTCCTGTTCTGGTTTCTGGGACTCCATTCTTGATGATAATCTCCATCTTCTTTATCTTTAAATCTGGCTTCAGCAGCATTATTCATAATAGCCAAAATATGGAAACAACCCCAATGTCCATCAGTAGATAAGTGGATAAACACAATACAGTATTTCTCTAACCAAGATATTTGGTGGTATGAAGAAATGGTGTGCTGTTACATGCTTTGACATATATGAATCTTGAAAGCAGGCTAAGGGAAGGAAACCTGCACAAAAAACTAGACATTGTATCATTCCATTTACATGAAGCGTTCAGAACACCATATTCACTCAGAATGCAGACTGGCAGTTTGCCTGGGGTGGGGTGGGAAAGGGAAATGACTGCTAATGGGTAAGGGTTTTCTTTTTTTCTTTCCTTTTTTTTTTTTTGATTATTGAAAAATAAAAAGTTCTGAAATTACATACTGCGATGGTTGTACAACTTTGTGAATATCATATGTAATGATATCATATTATATATACTTCGAAAGGGTGAATTTTATGGCATGTGAATTATGTCTCAATAAAACAGTTGTTTAAAAAAAACTCTGCTTTAACTAAGACTGTCTCTAAGATACCTGGGAATCAAGTGGGCTTTTCCTTTTCATTTATTAATATTCCTGGGACTCCCTTTCCTTATTAACTTCTTATCTGTTGTTTTCTTAAAGTTCTGTCTTAAGACCTTTTCTTATTATGCTCCATGGAGACAGACTCCCAGGTTTACCAGTAACTAGTTATGTGATTTTGAGCAAGTTAGTTAATTTCTTGTCATCAATTTCTTCATTTGGAAAACAGTCAAAATAATACTACCTTTTTCATAGGTTAAGTGTGAAGATAAAATGACCAATGTAAGGGCTGGGGTTGTGGCTTGGAGGTAGAGTGCTTGCCTAACACACGCGAGGCACTAGATTTGATCCTCAGCACCACATAAAAATAAAAATATTGTGTCCACCTACAACTAAAAAATAAAAATAAAAATAAATGACCAATGTATGAACTATGAACTATGTTTAGAATAGTACCTGGCACATAGTGAATCTGGTATTTGTATTTGCAATGATTTTACACACACACACACACACACACACACACATATATATAATATTATGTATGTTAATACTGATACATTGAAATCCTAGAACAGTATTTAGCACATAGTAAGTGCCCTATAAGTGTTAATTATCATTACTCACCTATTTTTATTAGATTGGTAATGGCTAGTTTGTCTGAAATTGTCTTGCTGTTGGTGAACACTTGAGCTGTTTCCAATTTGGGATTATTAATGAATAATACTTCTTTGAATATGTGTGCATTGATTTCTCTAGGGCTACACTTAAACAATGGGCTATTAAATCACAGGGTATGTTTATCTCCATATTTATAGGTATGCTAAAATGTTTTCCGAAGTGTTTGATTCAGTTTAGATTCCCACTTGCAGTTGCAATAAGATCCTCTCCAAGACTTAATATGCTCATCTTTAAAATTTTTTCTTTAAAATTTTTACATCTATATACATCAATGGCATCAGGTTTATTCTTTTCTGATCACTAAAGAGGAATACCTTTGATTTTCTTTTTTCGAGGTTTCTAATCAAGCCTCTTGTACTTTTATTACTGAGTTACATTATTTGTTGTTGCTTTGTGAGAATTCTTCATGTTTTTGGATAGTCCTTTATCTATTGCAAATATCTTCCATCACTCTGCTTGACTTTTTGCTCTAACAATGTTATCTTTTGATGAGCAGAAAAAAAAATTAATTCTGCAGTCAATTTTTCATTTTTTTAATGGCTAGTGCTCTTTGTGCCTTGTTTAAGAAATTCTTCCCTGTTCTGGCATCTTATCTTGTAAAAGCTTATATTTATTCTTTTTACATATGTCAGTTCCACCTGGAATTGAATATTGTGCAGAATATGTGATAGGAGAAAGTGTAATTTCACTTTTTTTTTTTTTCTGCACGAGTGCTCAGTTTTATCAACAGCATTCATCTAAAAGTCTTTATTTCCTCACTGATCTACAGACTACTTCTGTCACATAGCAAATGTCCATGTGTACAGATCTGTTTAGGGGCTCTTTATTTCTGTTCCTGTAATAAATCCCAAAATAAAGCAGTTATCCTGACCAGTATAAATCTAAGATCCAGTAGGATGTAGCAGGCAGAGATTCTTTTTTTGTTCACATGGAAACATATAGATTTAGTTGCTGTTAATAGCTCTTATTTTAGGGACATTAGTATAGTGCTCAAAAGAACACTCAGAAGGGCAGAGCCAAGGGAATCACTAAAATCTGTCAGGCATTGTCTGAGTCCTTATCCTGAGTGCTGCAGCTATGTCAGTTTGACTTGGGATTTCTGTTGCTTGCAACCACCCAGCGCATCCCAACTTATCCATGAGCTAGCTTAAATACAGGCTTGACTGCAGAAACAAGTAAACACGTTCTGTTCATGAAAAGGAAAACAGCCATGAATTTTATTCTACAGGGAGCAAAGATATAATAGTGACAATAATGATAGTTACAGTGAACATTTATGAAGCCAGGCACTGTATCAGAAAATTTATAGATAACATATCATTATATTTAGGATCTTATTCAATGACCATAACCTCCTACTGTTTTTATTTCTCCCATTGTAGAGATGAGGAAACAGACCCCAGATGTTAAATAACCATCCTAATGTCACACAGTTAGTTTAATTTAAAGGTAGGTATGTCTGGTTCCAATACACTTGTCAATTGCTCTTTTGACTTAGAATTTTGTATTAAATAGGGCTAATTACAATATGGAAAGCAGTATGGAGATTCCTTGGAAAACTGAAAATGGAACCACCATTTGACCCAGCTATCCCACTCCTCAGTTTATACACAAAGGACTTAAAAACAGCATACTACAGGGACACAGCCACATCAATGTTTATAGCAGCACAATTCACAATAGCTAAATTGTGTATACAACCTAGATGGCCTTCAGTAGATGAATGGATAAAGAAAATGTGGTATATATACACAATGGAGTATTGTTTAGCATTAAAAGAGAATAAAATCACGACATTTGTAGGTAAATGGATGGAGTTGGAGAATATAATGCTAAGTGAAGTAAGCCAATCCCAGTAAACCAAATGCTGAATGTTTTCTTTGGTATGAGGATGCTGACTCTCAATGGGGATGGGGCAGGGAACATGAGAAAGGGGAGGGAGGGGGAGTTGGGAGTAGGAAAGATGGTGGAATGAATGGACATCATTACCCTAAGTACATATATGAAAACACGAATGGTGTGACTCTACTTTGTGTTCAACCAGAGACGAAAAATTGTGCTCTATTTGTGTAATATGAATTGAATTGCATTTCTGCTGTCATATATAACTAATAAGAATAAATAAAACAAAACAAAACAAAAAAAACAAATAAATAAAAATAGGGCTAATCAAAAGCTTCCAGAAGAGTTAGGTTTGGGGAAAAAGGAAATTCTACCTCTTTATTATTAGGAACATAAGTGAATCTAACCTTTCTGGAGGGCAGTGTGGCAGTACTAAATACCTGAAGATGTTTGTGTGTATATATATATTGTATTTTTTAAAATATATTTATTTTCATTTATTTATTTTTATGTGGTGCTGAGGATTGAACCTGGGGCCTCACACGTACGAGGCAAGCACTCTACCACTGAGCTACAACCCCAGCCCCTGAAGATATTTATATTTTTCAAACTAGTAATTATACTTTAAAGAAAATCAGTGATGTCCCAAAATAAAGATTTTCAAGAATGTTCATAGCAACAAAAATTTTAATAGCTAAAATAATGGATAGATTAAATAAATGCTAGGAACTAAAATATCTTTGAAAATATTAAGAATGATATTTTGGAATTTTTTTAATGACAAGGAAAAATACCATCATAAGTGAAAAAACGGTTTAAAAATTATATTCACAGTAGGAGTCCTATGATATATATTATTTAAAAGGCTAGAAGGATATACTATAAAATGATAGTCATGATTATCTCAGCAGGGTAGGATATGGGTAACTTAAATTTTCTTCCCTGAAAATTTCAAGTTCAACCATGAATTGTTAGGACATTTTATTTATGAAAATTTTCAAACATTTCAAAAGTAGAGAAAACAGAAAAAGTAACCTGACAAACTTACCACAAGCTTTAATAGTTTTTGACACAGGGTCAACTTCCTTCTCCCTCCGCCAGATTATTTTGAAGCAAATCTCAAACATCATATTTCGTTTGTTAGTATTTCAGAATGTTTCTCTGAAAGATAAGAACTCCTTTTCAACAACCACAAAATATCATGATCACAGAGCTGGGGTTGTGGCTCAGTGTAGAGCACTCGCCTAGCATTCAGGAGACCCTGGGTTCGATCCTCAGCACCACATAAATGTAAAATAAAGATATTGTGTCCACCTAAAACTTAAGAATAAACATTTAAAAAAATATATCATGATCACTCCTGAATTAAAAAAATAAATAAAACTGAGGCAAGATCTGTGTTGTCCAAGATCTGGCCTTAAACTTGTGATCCTCCTGCTTCAGCCTCCCAAGTGACTGGGACCATAGGCATGTGCCAATAGGCCCAGCCATTCCTGTAAACTCTTCATTAGGTAGAGGTTTGATCAGATTCAGAGTTTTGTTTTGTGATGGGGTGGGGAGAGCAACAAAGCAAACTCTTAGGTAGTGGTGTTTACTTCTGTCAGATGGGTCCAGTGACTGGTGGTGTTGTGATGCTAGCAGCCATTTATGGTCATTGCTACATGCGTATGTGATTAGGGATTGTAAATTGGTGATGTTCTAATCCAGTCATTCCTTTTTCATTTACTAGCTGGAATAACTTCTTTAAAAGAGAGTTTCTTTTCACCAACTATTTTATTTACCTTCAGAATAGATCTCAAAGGAATGAAGAAATAAAAGCCTGATTCTCTCTTTCTGAGGATCAGTATTTAAAGCAGGTGGCTTCCTAGCAGTTTTCAGAAATGACTCATAATTTCTTGGTATCATTATACATGTAAGGATTTGAAATTCCTTGATGGGCTTTAGTCCATTGATGTTTTTAGCCTATTTCAATCAAATTGTTCCACTCTTGGTAAGTACGGGGGCCTTCATGTTGGCTTCTGAGACTTTTTGTCCCATCCCAGTAGACTTTGATAGGTTCCTTGCATTCTGATGTAACAAGATTGCTATGGTTTAAGTATGGCTTGGTATCCCAAACTCAGGCAGGAATTTTAGTCTCCAAAATCATGTTAATGATATCAAAAGGATCGAAACTTCATCTGATTCTTATTTTCAGAAGTGGGACCTTTAGGGAGTGATTAGGTTTAGATAAAGTTATTAGGGTTGGGGCCTCCATGACTGGGTCCTGGTGGCTTTATAAAAAGAGCTGGAGGCCCAGCTTGGTGGCACATGCCTGTAATTCCAGCAGCTTGGGAGGCTGAGACAGGAGGATCATAAGTTCAAAGCTATCCTTAGGAAAGGCAAGGTGCTAAGTAACTCAGTGACACCCTGTCTCTAATAAAATACAAAAATTGGGCTGGGGATGTGGCTCAGTGGTTGAATGCCCCTGAGTTCAATCCCTGGTACCCACCCCTCCCCTCAAAAAGAAAGAGGAGTTGGAAAGATACACATGTATTCCCACCACAATGCGATATGCCAAGAGGGGCCCTTGCAAGAGGCTGTGCCATGCTATTGAACTTCCAGTCTCCAAAGTTGTGAGCTAAAATAAATCTATTTTCCTTTCAAGTTAGCCTGCCTGAGATATTTCATTATTGTCGTGAAAAGCTGAATAATACAGAAAATGTTCCAGGATCATCTTATGCATTTCCATGACCAGATGTGGAATGGGCCATTTTCTCTAAAGGGACCTGGTTTTCTTTAAGTGGTACAATCTGTGCATGTGTGGAAGTAGTAAGTGAACGATTTTTTAAAAGTAAGAAATAATAGCATTGGATGATGAATGATAGAACAAAATGGAGAGAACTATAAAAATATCAGCCCAGGATTCTTTTAGTGAGGGTGAAATAGCCCTCTACAACTCAATGGACCCTGAAGGAAAGCAGGCATCTTAATACCCTTCCGTCTCATGGACATGACCTCCAGCCACCAAGAAAACCTTAAACTTGTTCAGCAAACTTTAGGGGATGTGTAGAATGTTTAAAAAAGTTATATATGTGGATGCGCTTTAGCTTTCTGAAAAACTGATACGAATGTCATGCTTTGTTCTCCTTAGCAGTGGCTCAGGCTAATGGTGCAGAAAAGAATCATTTAGGGAACTTCTTAAAATACAGATTTCTGGGCCTCACTCCAGACCGTCTAACTCTGGGAAAAGGGCTTGGAATTTGTGTTTATGACTCTTCCAAGTGGTTTTTAGGTCCTAAAAACTAACCTGTGAGGAACAATAGATAGATAAGTAGGAGAAAGAATATGCTTTAAAAGAGAAGATCTTGCAGTATATTTTTGAGAATTAAACCATGTTTTACAACTTCAGTGATTCTTTTCTGGTTCCAAAAGATTTTGTTCTTTTTGGAAATTAAAAAAAAAATGTATAGAAGGAAATACCAGGAAAAATAACTCACCTGCATCCCCACTACTCAGAGACAATGCCCATTAAGTTGGTGTATTGTTTCTGGTCCTCTAGAAGAAATCTCAGTGGCTCCTTTTTGCCTGTGGGTGCCACCAGTGACCTGCCTGGGGTCTGTTCTCTAGAATGTGGGAGAGTGGGCACCAGACAGACCCAGCTGCTGCATCCTGGACTTTCTGATGCTCTGTTTATCAGAGGCCAAGGACCTCATGCCACTCCAGGATTACTCCACACATGTCCACCCTCAGAACACACAATTACAACAAGTTGAGTTTTGGTGCAGGGGAAGATGGCCAGTGTCACATTTGTGGGTTCTTCTAAGAAGCCCAGAGGAATCCAAGCCACCCTAAATAGCCTCTCTAAAAATCTTAATATCTCAAATAATTAACAAATAATAAAACACAAACACTCAGGACTATGTTTCCCAAAGCAAAGCCCCTGATAGATCTAATCCACCTGGATTCTTGAACTAGACAAAGACAAAATGGCTTTGTTGGTTTATTTAAGGGGGTACATCAAGGGTAGGGATAAGATTTCAAGGGCAGAGTCTTGCTTTGTGATGTCTTGCAGCAGGTTGATTGACATCTTGGCAGGTCACACCCATCTCAGGTTTTGGGTGGGTTCTTAGGCAGGGCTTGAGGGGGAAGTTCACCTGCATCAGGTGGTCAGTTCCTGTGGGGAGTATCCCATTAGGAGGCTGGTGACAGTTGAGTTTAAACATCTGTTCTAGTTCAGATCGGGACTTCCCCCAAAGGCCCATGTGTGAGGGGACCCTGAGATCAGCAGCTCTCTCTGCCACATATTGGTTTATCTTAGGCGACAAAGCAACAGGGCCATGGACTAAAACCTCCCAAACTGTGAGACCATGGGCTAGGGGTATAGTTCAGAGTACAGTGCTTGCCTCACGTATGTGGGGCCCCAGGTTTGATCCCCAGCACGGCAAGACCAAAACTGAAAACAAGCAACAACAACAGTGAGACAAAAATAAGTCATATTCTCCTTATAAGTTGATTATCTCAACTTATTTTAGTAACACGAAGCTGACTAACACATCTTTTATTTACGATTCTAGAATTGCAATACTTTATTCTATAAAATAAAATGAGCGTTCCAATGAACTGAACAGAGGGTGTTGGCTTTTATAGGCAGAAAAAGGGCTGAAGAAAGCAGAAACAGAAGAGAAGAGCAGATTGGGTTGTTTCAAAATAATTTTATAAGGTTAAAAACAGATGGGACTTTTTTTTTTATTATGGTGACTCAGGTTGACTGGAATCACCTGTTTTTTGTTGTTGTTTTGGGTCTTTTTTTTTTTTTCCTTTTTAAAAATGGGCCTATTTCAAAATTTAGTTTGATTACATGGCACTTAGCATAAGAGACTCCATTCTGGTGTGGTGTGTGCAGGTCCAATATAGGGGGCTCATCCAAAACAATGGCTTTGCTTAAACTTTCCTTCTCTTTACATAGCACTTGTCAAATTGATTGTGTTTCTCCTTACATAGCACTTGTCAAATGGATCGCAGGAAGAAAATCTGTATCAATCACTGACCATGGGCTTCTCAGCTGGGCAAGAACATCATTTTACTTATATCAATATCCTCATAGCAAAGCCTGGTGCTTACAAGTGGCTCAGTATGTGGAACATGGTCAACACCCAGTAACTGTTCCCTTGAAGGCAAGTGGTGTTCCTTCCAGGCTGAATTGAATTGCAGATGTCCTGGACTTTCTAAGACTGACTTGGTTTTCTCCCAGAGAAATTAGCACCCTAGTGTTTAAGAAACAGAGTATCTTCCTGAAGGCATGATGTAAGTGCGCCAGAGAAAGCAAGTTCTCTTGGCTCCACACCTCCCTATCTAGGTGGATGTTCTGCCTCCAGGCAATCCTGCTGCAATAAAGCTCAGTGGATTTGGAAACAAAAGCCTAGCTGTCACCTTTTCTCTCTTATCCTCACAAATAGCTGCTCCTTAGATTCTGCGTGTTTGAAACAAAAGCACAAGGCGGGCAGGGGTTGGTAAAGATGTAATAATAGTCTTTTGAAGCAAAAATATCAATTCAAATTAAATGTTTTCTAGCTACAGTACAATCTACTTGGGTTTACAAGATGAAAAGTCTGGGGAAATACATAGTTATGAAAATATGAAAAACTTGCAAGGAAGTAAATCTGTAAAGGAAAATTGAGGAACTGAGATATTCTCCAATTTTTACTTTCTTTTTTTTTTCTCCCAGGTAACTCTATTGAATGTGTTCATATGTACATGTGTGCATGCATGCATTCTCTTGAATAGCTGTTTTCCTGAGACTGATTTCATATGTGGCTAGCCAGTGCTAGGTACTAGCTGCATGGTAATGAATGAGAAGGTAGTAGAGAGGTACAGATGTTGAGAGCCACAGTTTACGACTTTCAGAAGTTATTAGGAGACATAAATTGGATAAGACCTTATCTAGACATACCAACAGGAGAGTTGGGACCTTTATTTGATATCCTAAAAGGTCCATCAGATCCAAATTCATCCCGCATGTTGATGCCTGAAGCAAGAAAGACATTAAAAATCACTGAAACATATATGGAAAATATGCATTTGGATAGAATTGATATAAGTTTGCCTTTATTATTTATTGTACTACCAACAAAAAATATTCCTACAGGAGTATTTTGGCAAGAAGGTCCATTATTGTGGATACATTTATCTTATTCTCCTAACACTGTTCTTACTAGGCATCCTGAGGCTGTAGGACAATTGATACTCAAAGGAATAAAAGCAGCAAAGGGTGTGTTTGGAATTTCTCCCAATAAAATTATTACTCCATATACTATGGATCAAATTGATGAGTTAGCTAATGAATTAAATACTTGGGCAATAATCATGTGCATATCTGATGTTTCATTTGATAATCACTTACCATCTAATCCTTTATTGTCTTTTTGGTCTTCGCATCCTGTAGTTTTCCCAAAAATGACAAGAAAAACACCTATCACAAATGCTCCAGATATATTCACTGATGGGTCAAATAATGGTACAGCAGCAGTAGTTACCCCTGATCAAACTTTTACATTTTTAGTACCCAAACAATCAGCTCAAAAGGTAGAGCTTAATGCAGTATTACAAGCTTTTGTGATGTTTAAAGATTCTGTATTTAATTTATTTTCTGATAGTCAGTATATAGTTAATGCTATAGGATACCTTGAAGATGCTGGTAGGATTTCCCCTTCCTCTACTGTTTTCTCTTTGTTTTCCACTATACAAGTCTAATCTGGGACAGAAAAGATACATTCTTTATAGGACATATCAGGGCACATACAGGATTGCATGGAGCCCTTAGTTTGGGCAATGATTTAGCAGATAAAACTACACATGACATACATATTTTCTCTACAATAGAAGAAGCTACAAATTTTCATAAAAGGTTCCATGTCAATGCTAATACTTTACAAAAGCGTTTTAAAATAACTAAGGAACAAGCTAGACAAATAATAAAACAATGTCAAAATTGTGTGACCTTTTTACCACAAGTTAATCTTGGAGTCAATCCTAGAGGACTGATACCTAACTATATTTGGCAGATGGATGTCACACACTTGCCAGAATTTGGAAAATTAAAACATTTGCATGTTACAATTGATACTTCTTTTGGACTTTTGATGGGCTCCCTTCATGCTGGAGAAAAAAACTAAAGATATTATAGCTCATTGCTTACAAAATTTTGCCACTGTGGGCATTCCAAAACAGTTAAAAACAGATAATGGCCCTGGTTATACTTCTACCTCTTTTAAACAATTTTGCTTTTCATTTGGCATTACTCATATAACTGGAATCCCATACAATCCACAGGGACAAGGCATAGTTGAAAGAGCTCATCAAACTATTAAAATGTACTTATTAAAGCAAAAAGAGGGAATTGGAAAGGGGTATATATCCCCCAAAGATAAACTTAAAATAACCCTTTTTACTCTAAACTTTTTAAATTTGGATTCATCAGGGCTTAGTGCTGCGGAAAGGCATATGTGTCCAAAAAATGTACATAAGCCCAAGGTACTTTGGAAGGATATTCTAACAGGACAATGGAAAGGTCCTGACCCAGTGATTGTCTGGAGTCGGAGGTCTGTTTGTGTGTTTCCACAGGGAGAACAGCAGCCAATTTGGATTCCAGAGAGACTAACCAAAGTGATTTCTACAGACCAAAAAGAAGATGATTTGGCTCAAATCCATAACAGCTGATATTCAGAACTCCAATTTGGCTATCCTTACATCTTCGACAGTGGTTCTCCCACACCTGGAAACTAATGAATAATGAACACCATTAAGGCCTATTTCAAATGTAAGAAACCTTGAGGCTTGCTTGTGGGAATACCTTCAGACTCATATGCAAGTTACAGGAAGGATGGGATATCATAAGAAGAGTCAAACCCAGGTGGTAACCAGGATGCTTTTTTTTCAATATCTATTTTATTATTGCCTTTTCCCACATCATGAAGTTCTATTTTATTTTTTGAGCTCATACAGACCTAGGTTAATGTTTTGCTGATCAGTTCTATTTTTTTTGACTGTGGAGTTTTTAAACATTGCAATGGAGATTTCACCTGTGAAAAGCTACAAGGCCTTTACTATTATGTTATGTGTTGTATGTATTGTGTTATGTGTGCACACTTCTGTTTTGTGTTGTATGTCTGTATGTGCGTATGTCCATATATATGAGGAGTGCTCATGAAAAAATGGATCCGAATTTTTTTTTTTTTATTCACGTGATTTAAATGGTTTAGTTTAAATTGGGTAAAAACAGCTGTTGAGGATTGTTTTAATATGTGAACAAAAAAGGTTAACAGATCTGTTTGTTTACTTTCACTTTTCCTTTTCATTATATTTAATAATTCTGTTCAGGATAATGTAAATTGTTCAGAAAATTGTTTTCTTAGTGCCTGCTGGAATGTTACATAATTTCTTTTTAGCCATCATTGCCAGAATTCCTATCTTCATCCCAGTGCTGGTGAAGACAAAAATAAAACTAAACTACAGCTTTTTCGATAGCTATCACAGTAAACTGTATAAACTGATGCATCAGTGAATAATAACTCAGCAAGTGATGCTCAATCAAGGAGTTGATTTACTTTGGGAGGAAATGGACATATTTATAGATTCCTCTGCTTTGAACAGCTTACAGAACTTGCATGGACTATGTATCACTTGCATGCATTGTGAACTATCTGTTGGTGCAGTGAATTGTTGGTATTGCTGGGGTATCTTTGCTGATGGTGTCATTGGTGGTACAATTTTTCCAAAAAGAGCCGTCATTTGGCTTGGTGCCGTGGCATTTTGCATCCTCCTCCCTTTCGGGCTTGTGATGGTCTAAAATTTGGGGCCAACAGAGGTGAGGCAAAGAACCTCACCCCCCCCATTGGCACCAAGGCCAAATTTGGGGGCCAACAGAGGTGAGGCAAAGAACCTCACCCCCCCACACTGGTACCAAGGCCAAATTTGGGGGCCAACAGAGATGAGGCAAAGAACCTCACCCCCCCACTGGTGCAAAGGCCTATCCACAGGTGTGGCTGTATGCTGGACCGGTAGCCAATGATGGGTAACATCCAATTACAATGGTACCAACCTAAGACAGGAGGCTGACGCCTTGAGGTCAGCTCATCCGATGACGGGTAAGGACCATATATAGTATTGGACAACATAAGTCAGGCACGGTCCCTAAGCCACATGCTTGTGATTTAAACATGCTTGTTTAATTAAGCAGAAGCGGGGAGATGTTGAGAGCCACAGTTTAGTCAGAATGACGCCTGGTATTTTTGCCAGAGGGAATGGTTGAAAGGTGACCCTGCTCCGGGATTAGGGTGGCTCCTGCTGGGTATAGGGCGGCTCCAGGATTAGGGCAGATCCTGCTGGGATTAGGACGGATCCTGCTGCCTCGGGTGCCTGCTACTTTGGAGTTCCCCTTGAGTTCTCCTGGGGTTCCGGGAGAATTGGCTTTCGGAGCCTGGTGGAGGGAGTGTGTTCCCGGGAAGTGTGTGTAGAGTGCCGGTGAGAGTTCGGGAATAAAGAGTTGCTGTTTGAACCTACAAGGCTTTGTGGTGGCTCGGTTATTTTGTGCCCAGCAGACTGCGGCATACAGTCATAGTTTTTACTATTTTTTTCAGAGACCCTTTAAAAAATGTACTAACTGCTGTGATTCTGTGCTTGGAGACATAACTTTATACAAATGCATTTAATTTCAAGAGGTTTGTGATCCCTAGGAAGCTACCAAGGGGTCAATAGACCAGAATACTGCTTTAAGAATTTAGTATTAGCTGGATTCTGTGGAGCACACCTGTATTCCCAGCAACTTGGGAGGCAGAGGCAGGAGGATCGCAGGTTCAAAGCCAGCCTCAGCAACAGCGAGTTGCTGTGCAACTCAGTGACACCCTGTCTCTAAATAAAATACAAAATATGGCTGGGGATGTGGCTCTGTGGTCTAGTGCCCCTGAATTCAAGCCCCAGTACTCTCCCCCCAAAAAAGAATTTAGTATTAGATAAATTAAACCAACAGGGGTATGATAATGATTGAATAAAAAATGAAAATTTTGGAGTATGTGTGTGCTGGGGGCTTGAACCCAGGGCCTCTTCAATGCTGAGCACACACTCTACCGCTGAACTATATTCTTAGCCCCAAAATGAAGCTTTTGACAAATAGACATTAGTTGTGTGCTGAAGTGGTTGGAAGAAAGTTATAGGGAGAAAGATACAGAGCTCATGAAAGAAAACAGGGATGGAGATATAACAAGAGCATGTATTTGGAGTCAGAAATAAGCATGAGAATGCAAATCAAAACTACTCTAAGATTTTATCTCACTCTAGTCAGAATGGCAGCATTCAAGAATACAAACAACAATTAAGTGTTGGCAAGGATATGGGGGAAAAGGCACACTCATACATTGTTGGTGAGACTGCAAATTGGTGTAGCCAATCCAGAAAGCAGTATGGAGATTCCTTAGAAACTTGAAATGGAACCACCATTTTACCCAGCTATCCCACTCCTCGGTCTATACCCAAAAGACAGTAGACTACAGTGATGCAACCACATCAGTGTTCATAGCAGCACAGTTCACAATAGCCAACTGTGGAACCAACCTAGATGCCCGTCAATAGATGAATGGATAAAGAAACTGTGATACATATACACAATGGAATATTATTCAGCAATAAAAGAGAATAAAATTATGGCATTTACGGGTAAATGAATGGAGTTAGAGAATATCATGGTAAGTGAAGTAAGCCAATCCCAATAAACCAAAGACTAAATATTTTCTTGATAAGTGGATGCTAACCCATAATGCGGGTGGCAAAGGATGAGTGGAGGAACTTTGGATGGGGCAAAGGGGAGGGAGGGAGGGGATATGGGTAGGGAAAGATGGTGGAATGAGATGGACATCATTACCCTAGGTACATGTATGATTGTACGAATGGTGTGACCCTACTTTGGGTACAACCAGAGAAGTAAAAAAATGTGCTCTATTTGTCCAATGAGTTGAAAAGCATTCTGCTGTTATGTATAACTGATTATAACAAATTAATTAATTAATTTTTTTTAAAAAAAAGAAGCATGAGATGTTCAGGAGAGGGAGCAGAGAATGGGAGTTGACATAGGAGCACAGAGGCAGGCTACCCTGGACAGGTGGTGGGCCTAGTGGAAGAGGGTTTTGCTCATATCAAGTCTGGGGATTAGACATAGCCCCATTTATTTTAAAAAAAGACACTATTGACATCCACAGCATCTTTGTTGTGGAGGCCTGTTTTTGCACTGTAAGACATCCAGCAACACCTTTGACCTCTAGGCCTGGTTTCCAGTAGCAGCCCCTTGAGAGCAAAATTGCCCTGGCTGGGTATCACTGTGAGTGTTTGAGTTTGACAGTGTTTTCCAGACTTTAGACATTCAGATGTGACTTTCTGACGTTTACCAGATCCTTGTTTTTCCTGCCAGACTCTCCTGCTGTACTTTCTTTTTCTTTTAACCCCTTTTAGCCAAATTTCTCTTTACATTTTTTTTTTTTTTTTTTTTTGGACATGGGAGTCTCACTTTTTTGCCCAGCCTTGTGAGCTCAAGTAGTCTGGCAGCCTCAGCCTCCTCAGTGGCTGGGATTACAGGTGTGTACCACTCGCTATTTCTGGCTTCTTATCACTTTTTTCCCCACTTAAGTAAATTTAATTCATCCTAAGAAACAATGTGCCTAAGAACTTGAGTGAGATGTTCTCATTATACTTTTTTCTAATGCTTATTTAAATACCCAGCTAGTGTATGATATAGTGGCACAGGCCTGTAATCCCAGTTACTCTAGAGGCTGAAGCAGGAGGATCACAAGTTCAAGGCCAGATCCACTGGATGGATTAACTGGGTGGTAAGGTAGGTAGGGTGGGGTTAGAAGAAGTAGGTCACTGGGGGTTTAACTTTGGGGTTTATATTTTGTCCCTGGTGAGCAGAGCTCTCTCTGTTTCCTGGTTGCCATGTTCTGAACTGTTTTCTTCTGCCACTCCATTCTGCCATGATATTGGACCACCATGGACCGATCTCCAAAATCATGAGCCAAAATAAACTTTTCTTCCTCAAAATTGTTCTTGTCACACATTTGGTCACAGAGATGAGAAATGAACTAAAACAGGGCCCTTTCCCCACAGGAAGCTACAGAGCACTAATAGCCCTTCAAGTTCATCCCTCCTCTAGGCCCAGGGGCTGGCCTTTTGTGCCTTGTATCTGTCAGTCATTGGCTGTGTGGTCGGGGCAGGGAGAAGCCTTTCAGGCAGGACCTGGTGAGGCCAATCCTCTCAGCCCTATCAATCTTCTGAAGCATGGGGCAGCTATGCATTCTTGGAAGCCAGCATTCACAGTGACCCCCATAACCCCCTGGTGAAGGGCACCTGTGTGGGACACTAACATGTGTACCGTACCACTGAAAATTATCTACTGTGCCACCAAGGGGGATTTGAGCCCTCGTTTTAAAAATCCTGGCATAGTGGATGCCACAGTGATTGTAAAGTTTCAGGAAATCTGTGTGGTGGTGTTTTGTGGAATATCCACGAGGGTGAGGAGTGGAAGAAGGGGCACCAGATGGAAGTCTGTGGAAAAGTCTAGGTGTGGGATGATAGAAATGAGGAGGAAGGGAAAGACCGGATGGGAATGGGGCAGGAAGTGTCCACAGGCTGAGATGTTGAGAAGGGGTTAGGGAGAGTGGAGTGATAAGGATGATCCAGCTGGGAGCGGGGGGCCTAGGAGGGCAGCAACACCTGCAGGGATTGGGGTTCCATGAGGAAGCTTGCCTGCTCCTGCTGTGAAGCCAGGGTCAGCGATTCTATCCGTGGGGAAAAAACCTCTCCTCTGCCTGGAATGTCCATGTGCATGGGAAGGTCTTGCTCCTGAGATTTTAGCAATTGGGACACCATAGGTGGATGCCAAGGCCCATTTGCTTCTTCCTCCTATGGAGATGTCAAGCCGCCCACCTGCTGCCATTGGCATGATGATAGCCCTCAGGGGGAGGCTTAGGACCCTTTCCTCTCAGGATTAGATTCACCCTCAGCAAGGCTCATGTTACCAGTTGCCTTATCTTTGCAGGTGAGAGGGTCCCCACTGCCTCCTCTGCCCTCCTTTTCTGGCAACAGAAGGGAAGTGTGAGGGATAATTTATCAAGAAGACTAAAAAATACCCAAGATCCCTGTCCCCAGTCTCCATTTCACATGTGCCAAGATCTTCTCCCGGTGCAGAGGGTCAGTGCAGACAAAGCATCTCTGATCACTTGTGATGGTTTCTCTCTCTCTAATTATAGAAAGTATTTAGCTATTGTTCCCTAATTGCTTGCTGCAGTTGGGTTTGGGCATTGTGTGATTGTGTGTCTTTTTTTATTTTTTTAATTTTTTTTACAATTGCCTAGTTTCTGATGAGTTGTTCTTTTCTTTTTTTCTGCCTTGGTTCACTGCCATACTGTGACCTGGCCATTCCATTGGAGGACAGAAGGAGGTGGTATGGTATTTCTGGAGAAGCCTCATCTAGTATTCTCGGGGCTTCTCAGCTGACCACTTGAGAGAAAGGGAATTAACACGTCCTGAGCATCTATAGTATGTCCTAGGAGCTGTGCTAGGCCCTGAGCAAGCTTGAGAGGCAGATAAAGCCCATGTTTATAGATGAAGAATCTTAGGCATGGGAAGGTCTTAGAGTCAGTAAGTAGCTGAGTCAGGATTCAAACCCAGGTCTGTCTGTTTTCTTTTTCTGAGTTTTTATATAGCCTTTTAGTTAATAGAACACGGGTATTGCTGCTCCTTCCACTATGGAAGAACTGGGGGAATCCTCTTCTCTTGCCTTGAAAGTGTCTATTTCTAGGTTCCCTGCTAGTGGTAGGACTTGTTGTGGATGCCTCTTGGACTTTGAAAGCAGGACTTGGATTCCTGTGTTGATTGATGACACATGAAAGGACTTACAATCTCATGGTAGCAATGACAAGGAAGAAAGTCACTCCACCACAGAGGGGCCTGCCGCAGAGTCCTATAGGAAATGGCTGACATGTTTAGGGGTTACAGACAGGATATTGAATGACTGGCCTTAGCAGAGGTATGGGCAGTTCAGGGAACCAACCAGTAGAGGGGAAGCTCTGGGACCAGCAACAGCTTGGAGCCATCACCACTCCTAGATTCAAGGGGTAGGGTGTGAGAATGGTGTTGCTGAAACCCAGTGACAGCTGGGGCTATGGTAGATGTGACTGGACAGGAGCTGTGGCAGAAGGGGAGCTGCCAGAATGCAGTAGTGTGTGTGCTACGTGTGTGACCCAGGTCTGCCTCTTTCTGCCTTCCCATCTCCTGCTCCGGCTCACCAAGGCCAAGCCCACCCAGAGGATGAAGGCAGGGATCCCTGGGGATGCAGGGATGCTGGAGGTCGACCTTCTGGGGCTCAGGGCAGGAAAGAGAAGTGTGGGAAAAGCCTCTGAGGAGGATACAGAGAACATTCAGCACCGGGGCTAACTCAGTTGTGTCCCCACACCATCTCATTTCTTGGTGAGTGGACATGCACAGGACCTTGCTTACGGACTCAAAGAATCATGGGATGTGAAAGTTGGAAGAGGCCTTAGAGTTCTGCCTGTAAAATTACTTTTCAAGAGAAAAGGAGATCTGAGACCCGGGGAGGGAAAATGACTGCTCCAAGGTCAACTGCTCATTAGTTGCAGGACTGGACCCAGCTTGCCTACTCCTAGTCCTTCTAGTCTTTTAATTTGTGAACTGTGGTCAATTAGTGGTTGGTAATGAAGGATTACTACTGAGTCAGTTTGGCTCTTTGCTGTTAAAACTATTCAAAGACCTCAGGGTGTCATTTACCTTAACCTCAGACATTTGCCTGAAATGATGTCCCTCTCTAAAAATTCTGTGATCAGAGCGGGTTGCTCATTTCAGAGTTGCTCATTTCATGGGCTCTGAAGTCAGGCACCTGGGGCTGAGTCCCAGCTCTGTCCTTGTGGGGTATTCTTGGGTAAGCCACTTCATTCTGTGTGTCTTAGTTTGCTCAACTGTTAAAGGGGGATAATACTGGTATCTCATACCTCCTGAGGATCATATGCAAAAAAATACACTTAAAGCATTTATTTATTTATTATTATTTATTTTTAATATTTAGTTTTTAGTTTTCGGCGGACACAACATCTTTGTTTGTATGTGGTGCTGAGGATCGAAGAACCCGGGCCCCACGCATGCCAGGCGAGCGCGCTACCGCTTGAGCCACATCCCCAGCCCCCACTTAAAGCACTTAGACTAGCATCTGGCAGTTACCAACTTTATTGGCTAATACCATCTATAATGCAGGCAAATGTGTACATATAGGTCCCACCCCGAGAAACTAGTTTAGAATTCTGATTAAGAACTCTTGTGGGGCTAGGGTTGTAGCTCAGTGGTAGAGCGTTTGCCTTGCACACCTGAGGCCCTGGGTTCCATCCTCAGCACCACGTAAAAATAAATAAATAACAATAAAGATATCGTGTCCATCTACAATCAAATGTGGCTTTTATCCTGAGATGTGTCAGCTGTTTTGCTCTCCCTTGCAACAGATGAGAACACTGAAGGGCCCCGGGGACGGGCCTTTTGCGGGATTCCTCAGCCAGCAGAGGCAGAGAAGAGATCCTATTCTTCATGTTGCTCCGGCCCCTGGGTTGGAAATGAATTCCAGATCACTTTGATTTGCTGCCTCCCAGGTATTAAAAAATCCTTTAGGCTTTCATCAGACCCAGGGCAGTTTGACCACCTTGAGGGGCAGGCCAGGCAGGTTCCCATCACATGGACATGGCCCCAGGTGTTATCCAGGTCTAGCCTTACCTCTCCAGCCCCCTGTCTGCTCTTCAACCCACAGCACACACATGCATGTGGCGTGGAGATCCCCTGGCAGATGCTAAACTGCTGATTGAGTCGGCCTTTTTTGCTGCTGTGACTAGAAGACCTGAGCAGCATAACTGTAGAGGAAGAAAAGCTGACTCGGGGGCTCACGGTTTCAGAGGCCTTATTCCTCTGAAATGGAGGCCAGCTCCATTCCTTTGGCTTGAGCTGAGGTAGGATATTAGGGCCGAAGAGTGTGGCAGAGGGAAGCAGCTCTCAGGTGATCTGGCAGCAGAGAAAAAGACTCCACCCTCCAGAGACAAAATATATACCCCATAGCCACCCCCCCCAATGAACCACCTCCTCCAGCCACACCCCGCCTGCCTCCAGTCACCACCCGGCTGATCCCATTAGGGATCAGTTCACTGATGAGGTTAAGGCTATCACCCAATCATTTCTCCTCCAGACCTCTAGAGTCACACGGGAGTTTCAGAGGACACCACATCTAAACCATAACAATGGCCCTGGACGCTGACCTGCTGTCCCTGGGCCTGGCTGGCTTCTGCCGCCTGCTGGGACTTCCTCTGTCCTGGGGAGGCACTGACACAGCCTGCTGGCCCAGCTGGTGCTTTGCTCTGTGGCGATTTCTCTCCACACAGAGCCCTGCTCCCGGGGAGGGGGTGCCGCTGCCAACCAATCTGTGGCTTTCCTGCTTCCTTACTAGAGGCCCAGGGGCTTCCACCTCCTGCTGGGACTTGGCTCCCTCAATAGTTCCTCAGCTGGGATCTTCCCTGTGGCCTTAAAGAGGAAATTGACACTCTGGTTTCTTTCACATTTCCTCTGACTGGCTGCTGTGTGAGTCTTTCTCCCACATGGTTTACTTCTGAGACAAGATACAAGGCACCCTGCATGAAAACCTCTCTTGGACAGCATTCTAAACCCTCAGTCAGCAACCCAGGACTTTTTGCTCCAGAAACATAGCTGGGACTCAGGAAAATCCTGAAATATGGTAGCTGCTTTTCTTATGGCTTTGGTTGCTTAGTTGCATTTTCTATTGAGCATCTCTGGTCATATCCCTTCTCTGTGTGTGTGTGTGTGTGTGTGTGCGTGTGTGTGTGTGCGCGCCCGCGCACGTGCATGCGCGCACTGGGGATTGAACCCAGGGCCTTGTGCATGTGAGGTAAGCACTCTACCAACTGAGCTACATCCCCACCCCCATATCCTTTCTTTAAAAATTTTTTTTTAAAAATTTGTTAGTCATATCCTCGTTTAGTTCCAAACACTTCAATGGCTTGCTACTGCTCTTGGACTAAAATCCAAACTGATGAGCCCTTTAAAGGCCTGTGTGGCCCAGTCCCTGCACAACTCTTCCACCTCCTCCTGAACCACCTTTTTTTCTGCTTTGGTCACATTGGACTCCTTTCTATTCCTCCTTTCTATTCCATGCCAAGATCTTTCCTACCCCTGGACCTTTGCACTTGCTGCTACCTCTTTTGGGGAACTCTCTTGCCTGTCCTCCCCATGGCTGACCTCCTTATCCACCAGGTTGCAGCTTCCTCAGAGAGATCTTGCCTAAGCCATCCTAAGAGGCTGTCTGGCTTCTGCTTACTCTTTGACACATCCCTGCTTCTTTTCTTCACCAGGTTTATTACATCGTGCAACTATCCTTTTATTTCTTTGCTTGTTTTTTGGTCCCCCCTCCCTTCTCTGCCCCAGCCAAATGATGCTCCACAAGGGTACAGACCTTGCCTGTTTTGTTCATCATATCCTTGCCACCTAGTACCCACTGTGCTGGGTACTGTGGGTCCAAATCTGCATTCTCATGGAGTTTATATTCTAGTGGAGGAGACAAATTGATCTAAACAAATTGATGATGCAATTTGAAGCACTAAGTACTATAAAAAAGCACTGTAATGGGGTTGGGTGTGTCACAGGGAATATGGATGTGGGTAGACAGATAGGGGTAAATAGGAATGCCTCCATGGAAGAATGAGATTAGCACAGAGAACAGATTGCTAGGATGGAGAGAATCTATGAAGATACGGGAACAGCAAGTGTAAGGGTCTTCAGGCAGCAGCCAGTTTGGCAGGTTGAGGAACAGAATGGCAGCTGATATGGTTGGAGTGGTGTGGGCCAGGGGAGAGAAGGGTAGGAAATGAGACTGGAGAGAGAGGGTGGGGTCAGGTCATGGGGAGCCAGGTGGAGAGTTTTCTTCTCAATTTGATGGAATACTTCCAAACAGCAGTATTCCATTTCCAAAGCACTCATACATCTCTCTTGCTCTTTACTTTCAAAAGAGGAAGAACCAATACATGTTCATACTTATCAAAAAGGAAGCTCTGCCGAATCAGGAAACTTGCTGCAAGGCTCACAGTTCAAACATGATTCTTTGATTCTAGAGCAGTGGTCTTAAACCCTGGCTGTACATTGAAATCTCCTGGGGAGCTCTGTTAAATAGTCGTGTCTGGTCCTGCCCCTAGAAATTAGACTTACGTGGTCCAGGGTGTGGCCCAGGAGGATTGTTAGGGCTCTCTAGGTGACTGCTGAGAGCCACTTCCAACCCCCCTGCATTTTGCTGTACTAAACGCCTCCTTGAAGGTCTTTCCACTGAGCCACCTATGAAAGTCACTGGGGGAGATTTTAAGAATGACTGAGCCCCAGACCCCGACTTAGGCTCCCAAATCACAATCTCCAGGCATTGACGGGATTCAAAGTCACCTCCGGTCATGAACCATCCATGGGCTGGGTGTGTGAGCTATGCGCATTTGAGCGTATGGGAGGACTGGCCTGTCCTTGCGTGCTCTTTGGGCTGTGAGACACACGTGTGCCCTTTCCTCTCGCTCTGCCTGTGTTCCCACACGGTACCTGAGATGGGTGTGGCTTTCCAAGATGTCAGTCCATCTGCTGACCACAAGACATCACCACGCAACCTCCAGAAACCCAGTCCCTTGCCTTATTTGGGTGGAACTTTCTTGAATGTCTTTCCCCCCAATAAATAGGGGGTTTCAGGTGTGTTCTCTCTCTGTCCTTCCAGCACTAGAGAAGACCTTGGGGTCACTGAGCCGAGCCCAGCTGTCCTGCCTTAGAAACTTATGTCCGTGTGCTGCATGGTTTCTTCGCCGCTTTATTAGTTATCGATACAGCCAGCCCCTTTGAGCCCAGTTCATATCGTCAGCCCGGCCAGCTGGGGACAGCCTCCTTTGCTGCTGCATTTATCTCTGGATTCCCTCTCTGCTCTGCCTCTTGCTTGTTCTCTCTGGGTTGATGACCTCCTTCCTTCTTCCTGTTATTTTCATAGGAGTCAAGAAGGAGTTAGAGCGAAATGAGTTCATCTTACCATGTTCAACTTGCCATATTTAACCGAAATCTGTTAAGCTAAAAACTTTTTCATATAATAGTTCACATGATGATTGTTGTTGGAGCAGGCCTCAAAGGGTATAGTTAGGCTCCCTGGCTGAGGCTTCGGGCGGGCTACATTATGTTTTTAGTATGCAGCCAGGGCTGTGAATTGGCTATGTTATGGTCAGTGTGTAATCAAGGTCATGAACACTGGATTCAATGTACATACTCAAGGTCATAAACATTTGCTTGTGAGCATGAGCCCACTGAGGTAACCTGTTGGCATGGTGCCCTCTGTCTGCATATATATATATAAAGCCTTTGCAAAAGACTCAGGGGGTAAAATGGAACTGCCTGGGGGCTAAAGCTGAAGATGGAGCTGAAGGTGGAGGCTGTTGCCATCTCTGAATAAAGGATGACCATATTCCCACCATGCCTTGGATCTTCTTTCAACTGCCGAATCCTGAACCTTGCTTCCTAGAACTGAGCCTCACCCTCTGTCTGACAATTGCACACAAGTCAAATATTACAAAAGGGCAGATCATGTGAAATACTTTGGCCCTCCCACCCCTATTCCTATTCCTTAGGGTTTGCTACTGACCTTCTAGTAACAACTTCACAGTTAACGTTCAATTATAGAAGCCCTACTCAGTTTTTAATGTATCTATTCTCTCTTTATTGTTTTAAATTTGTTTTGTGTATGTGTGGCTTTGGGGATTTGCCAAGCATGTGCTGTATCACCAAGCTACACTTTAGCCCCTAGAATTTTTGGTATCTTTATGTCTTCTGCTGTGTACTACTGTGTCTTTATGATGTTTCTATATAACTTTCCTTGTGCTTGGGCGGTTCCCCAAGACCTCTCTCCTGGGGAGCCCACATTCGATCTTTAATTCCTAATTTTTAGTTTACAGAACATTTCAAAATCACTGGGGTAAAATGAATACTCCACTCCGTTCATCCCTCTAACACTGCTCACACCATTTGGATGTTGTTAATCTTCTTGTATTAGTGCCTGTGAATTGTAAACTGGAGATGATGTGGTTGCGTTATTCGACTCTATACTTTGCTATTATTGAACCCAGGTCCAGATTTAGCCCCCAGCCAGTTCCATTTTGCCCTCTGAGTCTTTTCCATAGGCGTGTACACACACACACACACACACACACACAGACCAGACAGAAGGCACCAAAAAACTCATGTCAGAGAGAAGAATCTTAGGGAGAAATGCTTAATGCAGTGGTTGGAGGATGGAGAAGAGGGAGCACTGCTCACAAATCACCTTCTGAGGGTTACAGATGTAAGATAGGAACAATGAGGGAGAGAGTTAGGCTACTAAAGGGGAGGAAGAGTCACGTCTTTTTTGGGAATACGTGGAAATCTCCAGGAACTCTGGTACCACCTCTTTTTGTTCCTTTCCTGATTTGGTGTTTCCAGTCATGGCCAGGGGTCTTTAGGAGAAGGGGTCTTTAACCTTGAATGGGGGAGGGAGAGAGGAGGGGACTGGGCAAGTCTAGGACAAGTTAACCATATATTATAATTTTGGACAAAACATTTATCAAATGATTGACATGTCTACAAGCAGAACTCGGTGGAATCTGGCCCAAGGGCAAAGCAACAAAGGAGATACACAATATGAAGACAGAGATGCCAAGTGTCTTAATCTTGTTCCAGTCTCTCATTGGATAGCTGCTCAAGTGAAAAGTCAGTGTTTTCAGCAAAAGTGGCCTTGAGTCCCTGTGGAGTAACCTGGACAATGGTTATCATCACTCACATGTCAGAGGTGTTACCTCCAGCAGAGCAAGGGGAAGACTAATCACATTATCACCCAACTGTGGGACCTCCAGAATCAGTCGTTTGTATGTTAAGTAAGAGGAAGTGAAGCTAAAGGGTTTATTTAGGATTTTCCCCAGTTACAATCTCTCTGTTCTGTAGTTGCTTTCTCCTCGGGTGCGACTTGTCTTTTCTTATTATGGTACCTTTCAATGAGGAGGAGTTCTTAAATTTAATGTACTTCAAGTTTATAAGCATTTTCTTTATACTTTGTGTTTATGACACTTATGAAAACTTCTGAGCTCATAAGGGCATTTGGCTTTATTTTCTTCATTTTAAAAGAACTTAATTTCTCATTTAGTGTCTTTAGTCCACCTGGAATGAGTTTTTGTATGTAGGATGAGTTAAGGCAGATAACTTGTTGACCAGCCTATATATGGAACTGTCTCTCTTGCCTGCACTGATCTGTAATCCAATCCTGTCAAATATTAAGATTCCAGCTGGGTACAGTGGCACATGCCTGTAATCCCAATGGCTTGGGAGGCTGAGACAGGAGGAATTGAAAGTTCAAAGCCAGCCTCAGCAAAGAAGAGGTGCTGAATAACTCAGGGAGACCCTGTCTTTAAATAAAAGCAAAGTAAGACTGGGGATGTGGCTCAGTGGTCCAGTGCACCTGAATTCAATTCCCAGTACCAAAACAAAAACAAAAACAACAAAAACATTCCATAGATAACTGAATCAGTTTCTGGGCTCATCAGTGTCAGGGGTGCCATGAACATGAGCTGAGCAGTACCCTTAGCCTTGAGCAATGAACTGGCTTCCCCTTGCAGCATGAAAGCAGGTGAACCTCACCTTCCCTTGGCAAGGAATTATAGCTCTGAGAATGGGTGTCACCCAATGGGACTGGGTTACACCCCTCTGAAACCCAATCCCTTGCCTCATTTGGGTGGAACTTTCTCGAATGTCTTTCCCCTAATTAATAGGGTTTCAGGTGTGTTCTCTCTCTTTTGCCTGCCTCTCTTGCCTCCCTTGTGGGAGCTGGGGCAGAGAAGCTGTCACTGAACCCCAAGAAAAAGGTACTTCCTGTGTGTGATTATTTAGTGCCAGCCCAATTCACCTGGAGGGATCCTGACTGATTTAGTTGAATATCTTTGCAGATGAGGCTGGGACAGGGACGGGGACATTCCAACATGAATTTTAGAAATTTAGTGGGTTTGGTTTTCTCTCAAGTCGTTAAGCATGCTTAGGTTTTCAGAGTATCGGATTGGTTTGTGAAAAGGAAGAGAATTAGAAGAAAGTGACTGACATTAAACTCATAACATGTAGGGAATTTTTTTGTCTTTAGAAAAATAAAAAAATTATTTTGCAATTCTGAAGACCATAATTAGGCATAGAGAATAGGAAATTAGAGAATTGGAGGTCCCACTAGAGATTATTGTGGTGATTGATAAAATATGTGTTGCTAAATTCAGTCCTCTCCCATGGGGAAAGCAAGCTTTTGTGGATTTTTCTGGATTCTTTTGTGGATTCTTTGTATTTTGAAATATTAAGGTGAAGTTTTTTTTTTTTTTTTTTTGGGATTTATGTGCTAGGATCAGTGTTCGGAGAGTGAGAGGAAAAAGGGAAGATTTTTTGTGGTGGGCCTTGATACTGGGGATTCTTTACTTCTAGAGAAGCGAATTTTATTTTTCCGCTGTTTTTTAAAAAATACTCAGACAATTTATATTGAGCCTCTTCATTGCATTCTTGTCCTGCCGGCATCAGGAGTGGTTGTAACCCAGCTGCTGCTCTGGGGCAGATGCAGGCCCACTGGCACCAGCGTCTGCTGCTGGAGCCCACTTTTGAGTTGAAAGATTTCTGAGACACACGCACTGTGAGCGAAGCCAGCTCCACACCCTCATTGCTCAAGGCGAAGGGTACCGGTTCAGCTCCTACCGGCTCAGCTCCTGTTCATGGCGGCCCCCCATACATCAGGAGGTTCCATTTTCTCCTTTGTGTAACCCTATGCCAATATCACAATTTTTAATAGCTTTATGGTGCATGGGGAACATGGAAGGGCAAGCATGTTATTCTTTTTCAAGAGTTTTGGCTGTGCCAAAACTATTTTAAAGTTTATATAAAACTATTTTAAAGTTTATATTTTTCCATATAAACTTTAAAATAGTTTCTAAAGGTCCAGGGGGAAAAATCTTGTTGGAAATTTGGTTAGGATTACATTGAAATAGCTGGGCGTGATGGCTGTGGAGGCTCTTGCCTATAATCCCAGTCACTGGAGAAGGTTCAGGCAGGAGGACCGCAAGCTGGAGGTCAGCCCAAGATAAAACAAATAAATAAATAATAAAAAATGCTGGGCTTGGGCTAGGGTTGTGGCTCAGAGGTAGAATGCTTAATTAGCATGCATGAAGCACTGGGTTCGATCCTCAGCACTACATAAGAATAAAATAAAGGTCTTGTGTCCACCTACAACTAAAAAATAAATGTTTAAAAAAATTATGTATATAAAAAAAGTGCTGGGCTTGCAGCTCAGTGGAAAGAGCCCTTGAGTTCAATCCCAGAACCAAAACAGACATTGAAGCAACAGATGAAACATCTGAATCCCCGACAAAGGGAAGAGGTATTAATGGAATGAATACATGTTTGATAAATGTCTCCAGCGTACATCTTATAAGTCAACATTCGGTAAATACAGGTCAATACGTGAGGGCCACAGGTACCCTGCATATTCTTACCATTCAGCAATGTCAATGAATTTCTTCTTCACCTACTGGCTCTGATACCTTATTTAAAATCTACAAATCCACAAGGGCATCACTTGCATTCACTAAACGCAAATCTTGATAATCAAGTTTTCCGTGAGAGCATCAGAGTCTCTGCCTCCAGGGACCGAGAGGTCCGAGGACCGCGGCGGCTCCTCCATCCGCTGCCAGCGGCTCAAGGAACCGCGAACTACAAGTCCCGGCAGGCCGCGCGCGCCGGCTTCGCCCAGCGCAATCCGGGCGGCCGAGGGCTCCGTTTCCAGCCAACTCCGGACTGCGAGGCTGCGGGGGGACGCCGGGCTCTGCCGGAGGTGAGTGGGGTCCCAGCGGCGGGCCGGTGCAGAGCCGGGGCGGACCAGGCCGTGCCTGGAGCGCGGGAAAGCCGGTGGGCACGCGCCCGGCGCGGTTCCGGTTTTGCTGGAGAGCAAGGAAGGAACCCCAGCCGGCGACCTTGTCACCCGGCGCGCGGCCACGTGTCTCGGGTAACTCGCAGTGTCCCGCCCCCCTCCGCGGTGACTCTCTCGCTTGGCGCTCCAGCGGGTATTAGTGGACTGTCCTTGAGTGGCACAGCCTTGCGTGCACCCGAGGAGGCGGAGCTGGAGGAGGGCCGCAGGTGGCTCAGCAGGAAGCCTTCACACCCAGGTGGCACTGGGCCCCGCGTCAAAGGCAGCTGGGGCTGGAGCGTGGTCTGGTTTCTAGCAGGGACGACCCCGACTTGCCAGCCCTGCACCTGGGCTTGCCACGTTCCCCTGTCCACTAATTATCTCTAGGACCTTGCAGGGGCCCTGTGCTTTCGGATCGCGGGATAAATGTGTGCCAACACCCAGAGGGTGTGGAGAGCAGCTTGTAGAAAACCCCAACTACAGCTCTGTCCTAGGGTTAAGTGGTGTTTATTTTCCACTAACTAGGAAGTCATTCAACAAGTATTTATGGATTCCCTTCGTGATGCGTGGTGCATAGCGGGTGCTCAAAAAATATTTGCTGAGTTGAACAAGCTGCTTGTTCTAGTCCACCCTTTGCTCTCAGAGCAGACACACCTGCTTTCGGCTCTTGTGCTGTCACACGTTTTCTTTAAGCATTTTCTTGTTGCCCTAGATATCTAGTAGAATCACCTGAAGGCCTTGTTACTACACAAAGTTTTGGACTCTTTCCTCCCAGCTTCTGATTCTGGTACTGTAGATCTGGTACTGATACCAAGGTTTTGCTTGTCTATCATGTGCCTAGAGGATGTGGATGCTGCTGGTCTGGGGACCATAGTGGCGTAGCATTATTTTATAGGCAAAAGTCCTCTCTTCACATTTGGTTATGGTCTTCTTGTCCTTGTTTGCCAGTTTTACTTTTTCTAGTTGTAGTAAACATTTGCATATTATTTTGGACATAGTATTTGGTTAATCCTCCACCTTTCTTTATATACAGTTTTTGTTTGTTTGTTTGTTTGTTTGTTACTGGGGTTTGAACCTGGAATGCTTTACCACTGAGCTACAACTTCAGCCCTTTTTATTTTATTTTTTTGAGACAGGGTCTTGCTAAGTTGCTGAGACCAGCCTGGAATTTGTGATCCTCTTGCCTCAGCCTCCCAGGTAGCTGGGAATACAGGCATGTGCCATCATGTCCCATGCCACCATACTGTGCACCAACATGCTGTGTTATGTGCAGATTTTCATACCTTCCTACAGGTGTCATTTTTCCTGGATTATATAATATTCTGTCTTACTGTCATTATTTGCTTGGTTATTACTCAACAGTCCTTGCAGATGTAAGATTTGATCTCTGCTAGGAGAGTGGCCTTTTACTCCTGTCTGATATATACTCATTTTCTTGACAGAGAAGGGTCCTGTGAGAGAAGAATAGTGCTTGGTTTAGTTTTCTGTCCCCTTCTCTCCAACCAGAGCAGCTCACTGAATACTCTGGGTTTAGGTTCCTATGTCAGAGAGTCTCTGTGGTCCACCTCCAGGCTCAGCAAGCTGCTTGTTCTAGTCCACCCTTTGCTTTCTTAATTAGAACAGACACACCTGCATTCAGGTTCTGGCTCATCAGCCAAGTTTCTTCCCTTCCTTGTCTGTAGGCTGAGACTTTCACGGTATGCACCTTGGAGTCAAGTTGTGGAAGTTGTGTGAGAGGTTGAAACACTGAGCACTGTCCCTGTCTTGCTGGAAGCACCCGCACTTGGCTTTCCACTATTCACCTAAAGGTTCCCTTCCCAGGATGATCTGAATAGAAAATTTCTATTCCTTGCCTGGGTGAGATTTATTTTTCTTAACTGCTCTGGGACCTTGGCAACAGTCAGAGATTACTTTTTTTTTTTTTAATAGTTGTAGATGGACAACATGCCTCTATTTTTTTTGTTTATTTTTATGTGGTGCTAAGGATTGAACCCAATGCCCCACAAGTGCAGCGTAAGTGCTCTGCCACTGAGCCCCAGCCTCAGCCCAGGCATTCCTTTGTTTAACCAATATCGATTCAAGCAACTTCTGGGCATTAAACATGAGGAAAGGGGGTATGGTTAAAATTTGGATTTCTCCGTTGGACTTCATAGTTCTCTAAAGGACACGGCAGACTGTAAACTCACTCAGGCCCATGACACCGTCCCTAGGCATTGACTCATTTGCTTTTTATTCATTTTACTGACCAAGTTCTTCTGAGGACCTGTCCACTTTCTCCAAGAGTATTTTTGTGTCTTTTCCAGTCTTGGGAACAGTTTAGGGAACAAAAACCTTTTTTTGTCTAATAGTCTTTCTAGGAAATGGGAGGAGGCTGTGGTCACTAAGAGGATTAATGAAATTAGATTCCCAAAGTACCTTTCTTCTGTGGCCATTCCCACTTGTGTGCTAAGCAGGGAGAGATGATTCCAGACCTGTACTCCTGGGATGTGGCATGGGGAGGGTCAGGAGATGAACGGCCTGTCATCCTAGTGGGTTGGGAGGCTGAGGCAGGAGGATTGCAAGTTTAAATCCAGTCTCAGCAACTTAGGGAGACCCTAAGCAACTTGGTGAGACCCTGTCTCTAAATAAAATGCAAAAAAGGGGTGGGGTGTGGCTCAGTGGTTATGTGCCCCTGGGTTCTGCACCTGGGTTCCACCCCTGGTAAAGGAAGGAAGGAAGGAAGGAAGGGAGGGAGGAAGGAAGGAAGGAAGGAAGGAAGGAAGGAAAGAAAGAAAAGGCCTACCTACTTATAGACCTCATGAATGGTAAGTGCTTGATTTTCTATTTAGTTCTATTTAGGATGGATATTTTGTTTGACCAAAACTTCCCACTGTGAACTTCCTGTTGCCTGATTTTATGGCCCACAGGGTTTTTCCTTGGACTAGGGAGATGGAGATCATTCTTACCATTGATTCGATGGTGAAGCAGCTAAGGCAACTTTATGGACTGGAACACTCCTGGATCTTGACATGGGATTTCTAAGGCTCCACACAGTGGCTTCCACATACCTGCCACCGTTTGGGCGTGGTGGAGGGTCAGAGATCATAGTCCTGCCCAAAGTGACTGTCGCGTTTACTCGAGGACAGTAGAAAGAACCTTATTGCGCTTGGATTTCCACTCTTCACCACGAGGCCCCCTTCCCAGGACGAACTGAGGATTTCTATTCCTTGCCTGGGTGAGATTTATTTTTCTTAACTGCTCTAGGACCTTGGCATCAGTCAGGGATTCCTTTGTTTAACCAATATTGATTCACACCTGGGGGTCCAGGTGACCTCTTAAAGAGGTCATGTGCCATAAAAAAGGAGAACTGAGCACCTGGAGTGGGAAGGCCCTGTCCAAGCTGTGAATATGAGCTGAGCCACCTCTCTGTTCCTTGGCTTCCTCATTTATACCTGGGGATGATGATCCTTGTTACTGGGTTGTGTGTAATGTTTAATGAGTGTAAAGGGGTCTGTGAAGGTTAGTTCTTACTAATAATATTATCTAGTGATCAGGATTTAGGCCCTTGGTGGCCTCAACCCCCTGCAAGTTATGTACTATTATCCAGAGCTAAGTCAGGTGAAAGTCAAAAAGGCAAATAAACAGAATTGGGCAGGTGATTCATTAGCAAAGGGTTTAATAATGAAAGGTGTTTTTCATCGACAGACATATTTCACACCTGACAGGTCTTTTAAAATACCCTCAGGGAAGCAGCTCATTTGCATGTTAAACACTCACCGACTCCTTGTGGAAAACTCCAGCTCCAATCTATTTAGACACAGTTTGGCTCCTATATCATCTATTTTATGTATTTCAATTTCCACTTCTTTTATTACTGAGGACAGTTTCTTGAAAAGTGGGTTGTGGGAGTGGATGTTTTGCTGCCACTTCTCACCCTGAGGTGTCTCAAGGGTAGGGATGGCCTTCTGGAGGAGAGGGGTTCAGGTGAGTACGTCCTGGGTGGTGGTGCAGAGGGTGATGGGCAGGAATGGTTATCATACTGGCAGCCCAGGGTGTGTATTTTCACAGGGAAATCTGTCATTACTGGCTCTGCACAGGCCTCAAGGGGAATATTGACTCATTCATTCAATAAATGCTTTTGGAGCACTTACTATGCGCTGTGCCAGGGTGTGGCAAATTAATGTCTAAGGCCAGATGTTGCCATAGTCCTTACTTTACATGTCCTCTGTGGTCGTCTATGTTTGCTACAATGCAGAGTTCAGTCGCTGCACTGAGATAGTATAGCCTGCACAGTCGGAAGTAATTATTGGATGGCTCTTTATGGGATAAAATGGCCAGCTTCTGTTCTAGGCAAAGAACAGAGAGTATGAAAGCTCTGGGGCCACCACGTAATGGGCGCGTTTGAGGACTGGTAAGGAGGCAGTGCGGTTGGAGTGGAGCGAGTAAAGGGGAGTGGGAAGGGCTTCAGAGCCTAGAGGGAAGCGGGGAGGCAGATCCTGTAAGGCCTTGTAGGCTGTGCTTATCCGAGGCCTTGGCTCTTCGCGAGGTGGGAGCCATTGGGGTGGTTAGAGCGTGGGAGTGTCTAGCTGGACTTAAGTTTCCACATTAATAGACTAGCAGACCAGGGAATGACCCACTCACTCGTTTCATTATTTATTAGCAGGCTTATTATTGTGCTTACCTCTAATATGCTCCTGAGGTCTGTCTTAGGAAGGTGGCCATAAACTTGAGCCCTTCCCTGATGGGGATCTGAGAGGTTTGGTGGTGGATGTTCACAGTCTCCCTTTGACAGGGTCTTTCTTTATTTTGGCAGATGGTCTAACACATGTGTCTGACCTGCTACCAGGTTTCCCTCTCGAAGGAAACGTGTTTATATTGTGGCTCGTATGTGACCCGTGTCCAATTTATTCCTTCCAAGAGAGCCGATCTCTAGGAGAGTCCTGACTAGGCCAGAAGTTAGGTTCAGGTGTGTTGGTCAGGTAAGACACAGGGGAGGCAGCTCACTAAAACACAGGAAATAACAGAAGCCTTTTATTACTCGCAGCTCCTTAAGAAAAGAAAGCTGATGGGAAGTCTGGGGAGCTCAACCAGCAGTGGGTGCAGGGGAGAGACAGACAGACAGACACCTGTGGGTCAAAGCCTTTGTTGGTGTGTGTTCAGAGTGCACCCCAGCAGCTTTGCCTTGGGGAGTTCTAATTCTTAGACGAAGGAGGTCGCTGATGTTGCAGTAGACTGTATCTCTAAGGTAGATTGTATCTGCCTCATAGGGAGGTGGTCAGCAAGAAGTGGTTGTAGGAGGCAGGTATCTGGATCAACCATACTGAGGAAGGAGTCAGAACTAGAGACTCAAGGGGACTAAGGCTTGCTTCTGGCATGGAAAAGTTTAACCTATATTCAAAATGGATGCCAACGAACATAAAGTTGTTGGAATGCTCCACACGGTATTTATTTAGTAGTGAATTGCTACTTTTTGCATCTAGTCGAAGAGGCAGATATAGGACCAGATTGTTAGAGATATAAGCAGAGTATAATGAGGCTAAAGAACTCATAAAACAATGAGTTCTGAGTGATTGGCATTCACAGAGCCTCATGGGGGATGATGAGGCTATTTGAGTGGGTTGGCTGTAGAGGGCTATTTTGGGAGATAAAGCTGGATAGGGTGGGTTGGGATGAGAATGCAATGATCCTTGACTGTCTTGCCAGGGTATTTGGACTTTTCGGTAGGTGGAGGGTGTTAGAAATGATATGAATGCACTTAAAGATGATGGTGATACTTCCAGCAAGAGTGAGGGTTGTGTGGGGTGTGAGAGCTGGTTTGCAATGCAGTGAGTGGTTGAATAGTTCAGGCAAGAAGTGATGGTCAGCCCCTTACCCCCCACCTCTTATTAATTATTCATGCCTGTACCTAATCTAGGAGTACCTCTACATAAGCTCTTTGACTTTTTTCTCTTGATGCTTGGAGTCGAATCCAGGCCTCATGCATGTTAGGCAGGTAATCTGCCATGAACTGTAGCCCCAGTCCTATTGGACTTTTCAGAGATGAAGACAATCACAAAGAAAGGAAGTCTCATTTTCTGGGTGTGTTAGGCATCATGTTAAAGCAGTGTCTCATTTCATTCTTAAAATGACCCCGTAAGCTGGGTACTCTCAAGAGCTCCCTCAACTAGATGATTACACAGGGCCCCCAAGTGGTTGTGACTTACTTGAGGTCACACAGCTGGTGAGCAGTCAGACCAGGCCTTCACCCAGTTCCCGAGCCTGAGTTCTTTTTTTTTTTTTTTTTGGTACTGGGGATTGAACCCAGGGGCACTCAACCACTGAGCCACATCCCCAGCCCTTTTTATATTTTATTTAGAGACAGGGTTTTGCTAAGTTGCTTAGAGCCTTACTAAGTTGCTGAAGCTGTCTTTGAACTTGCAATCCTCTGGCCTTAGCCTCCTGAGCTGCTGGGATTACAGGCATGTGCCACCATACCTGGCCACTTTGAAGATCTTGAAGAAGGAGGATGTGTAAGGAACTGAGGTCACCCAGCCTCATTTCAGGCCTACTTCTGGGTCAGATTAGGAACCTTATATTGGTGAAAGCAAAGTAGAGGGAGGCCTGAACTTTTTACCCCTTTCAGCAGGAAATACTGCAGGTGAGACTATACAAAGCAAGGTGAAAAGGTAGGTTTAGGTGGGGTCCTGCCAGAAGGTTGGAAGTGGGCATGCCTGAATCCTCTGGGAGTTGATGGGAAGAGGATACTTTGCCAGAAAAGAGTCTCTGAGGCTGGGGATATAGCTCAGTTGGTAGAGTGCTTGCTTCCTATGCACAAGGCCCTGGATTCAATCCCCAGCACTACAAAAGAAAAAAAAAATCTCTCTACAACACATTAAAATTAAAATGCCTGACATACAGAATAAGGATAGCCCCAAGAGAAAAATATCAGGTCACATTTAGAGTCAAGCAAATCATAATGACTTTCAATTTCTAAGCACAAACTCTAAAATCTGGAAGGGCTGGGTTTGATGTGTTCCAAGCTGTGAAAGAAAATAACATAATCAAATCTGCTAAATCCTGATAAGTGATCCTTCAGAATTGAAGAAGAAATAAAAATGTTCCAAGATAGGTAGAGACTAAAAGAATTCATGACTAGTAAGCTAGTACTACAGAAAATACTTAGAGAAATACATTACCAAGAAGAAATAAAAAAACAAACTCCCAAGCCCACAAATGAACAAATCTCATTTGAAGAGTAGCTAAGCAAATGAGAAATATAACCAAATTAAACAATAGAAATAAATCAATATATCAGGAATTAATAAATATAAAGTAGACACTACCCAAAGTCTCAGCTATTACCAAGTATAATAATACTGGATGATTTCAGTATGCCTTTCACCAGTGGAAAGGTCATCCAGACATAAGCTCACTAAAGACTCTTCTAACCTAAATGATATTATAAATCAAATGACTTAACAGATATCTGTAGAATGTTTCATCCAACAATAGCTGAATTAACTTTCTTCTCAGCAGCTCATAGAAGCTTCTCCAAAATAGACTGTATGTTAGGCCACAAAGAAACTCTTAGCAAATCAAAAAATATTTTGTAATATTTGTAATATTTTCTTTGACTATTCCTGCATTTACACAGGGGCTTTTGGGAAACACCTCATATCCAAACCATTACATTGGCTCAAAAGCTCATGACCACATTACAAAATGCATTTAGTCCATCTTCAAGAATCCCCATAGTCTTAACAGTTTTAAAAGTCCCAAGTTCAAAGTCTCCTCTCAGACTTAAGGCACACTCTTGGCTGCGAGCCCCTGTAAAACCCAAAAGCAAGTTACGTATATCCAATACACCGTGACACAGAATAGACATTCCCAATCCCAGAGGGAGAAATAGAGGCATAGAAGGAAGGGATGGAACCAAAGCAAGACTGAAACCCAGCTGGGCAACCATTAGGTCCGATAGCTCCATATATAGCATCTGGGGTACGCGGGGGCACAGTGTTCTCTTTAAAGTGCCCGGGCCACCCCTTCCTTTGTCCCTGACGGGGCCTCTTGGTTAGCTGGGCTTTCTCTATAGCCAGTAGCTTTCCTCTGTAGATGGCCCACGTTACTGGCATGTCTTAAACTGGGGGTCTCAACTGCAGCTTGCGCTTCACCTTTACAGCTTCATATATCACCCTCTCATTGGCAGCCCTCAGACGTCTGACCCTGCTACACTTTGCCTGGCCTTCTAGGCCTTTCTTTAAAATCTGGTGGATGTCCCCAAGACCTCTTATCTCCAATATCCTGCATTCCTGTAGAACTGGCACCATGATACCAAGACTTGCTGCTTGAACAGAAGCCAGGTCTCCTTGGACCCCAATTGCAGTTGCTTTGGTGACTGAGGACAGTAAAATGACTCCTGGAGAAGCAGTTTTCTGGGCACCCCTGTGGGAGTAGGGTACCCCCATGGTCTCTTAAAGGAGTTTTCATTTCTGTATGCTTGAGCCTGCAGTGGGATGTGGGCTTGCAAATTCCCGAGATGCCCTCTGTTGAGAGCCACAGCCGAAGGGGCCCCAGCAAACTTTCAGACTGCCAGCTGATGATTGGCTCACAGCGGCCCCAGCAACATCTAGCTGATTGACTCCTCTGCGGTGATGCTCATTGGAGCTGCTCATTGAGCTGTTTCCCCGCCCTTTCAGACTACCAGCTGATGATTGGCTCACAGCGGCCCCAGCAACATCTAGCTGATTGGCTCCTCTGCGGTGATGCTCATTGGACTGTTTTCCTGCCCTTTCAGGCCACGGAGCTGCTCATTGGGGGACTTTTTTGGCTCCGCCCATGTGACCCAGCCAATCGGCCTCAAGAGCAGGAGGACTGTGGGAGGTGGAGAGGCTGGGGGTGAGGGAGTGGCTTGTGGGAAGCCCGTGGTGGCAGTTGGGCTCTGAGGGTTTTTTCCTGAGGAGCTGTTTTGTTTGGCGTGTGTGGTTCTAAAAAGAAAGTTAGTTTCTTTTGACAAGTGGCTCCTGAATTGTGCCCAGCCAGACTGTGGCAGCCCTCAAACATCTTTCCTATTGTCTCTATGCAAAGTATTTAAATTCTCTTTAGTGGTGGTCATGCCTTCAACAACTGCACTTCCCTTGGCCCCAACTTTACACACACTTTTTCTTGCCAAACTTCAAGTTTTAAGAATTCTTGGGCTCTTCTGTCTGCTCCTGATTCTTGCAGTGAACCTAGTTAAAAGCTGTTAGCAATATTTATGCCACTGCATGAATGCTGTGCTATCTTGAAATTTGCTCTGCCAGGCTAATTACCTTTAAATTCAGCTCATACTAAGTCTCAGAATGTGAGCAAAAATGTAGACAAGTTCTTTGATAAAATGTAATGTGAATGATCTCTAGTCCAATTTCCAAATGCAGTTCCCCTCTGAAATCTCCTAAGCACAATTTTTATTTACTCTCTGCATTCCTGCTGGTATTCTAGTCTTCTGCACTCCTACCAGCATACCCATTAACCTATGCTTACAAACTCAAAGGCTCTTCTAGACTGCATTCCCAAACTGTTCCATAAACCAGTTCTAAAGGCTTCTGAACCACACAGTCAGGTGAGTTGCAGCAACAACCTCCTTTATGTACATCATCTCATTTTTGTGTTAGTCAGCTTTTTGTTGGCGTGACTAAACTACCTGACAGTACAACATAGAGGAGGAAATGTTTATTTTGGGTTATAGTTTTGGAGGTTCAGCCCAAGCTCGATGGATTCCATCACTTTGGTTCTGAGATGAAGCAAGGGCATGGCCAAGGGCAGTGGCCAAGGAAAGCTGTTTATCTCATGGTGACTGGAGGCAGAGAGAGCAGGGGGAGGGGCTGCAGGGATGATGAATCCTGCACACCCCCAGTGACCTACTGCCTCCAGCCTGGCCCCACCTGCCTACAGTTATCACCCAGTTAGGTCACTCAGACTAGGATGGACTGATCAGGTCACAGCTCTGGTAATCTAAGAATTTCTACCTCTGAATATTCCTGCATTAAAACAGGAACTTTTTGGGGACACCTCACATCCAAACCATAATGGGGAATATATTTTCTCTCATGTGTGGAAGCTAGAGAGAAAAAAGTTAAAAAAAAGTGTGTGTTGGGGTGGATCTCATGAAAATCGAAGGGAGACCAGTGGAGAAGAGGGAAGGGACCTAGGGAGAGGGGAGGGAAGTCAAAGGAGAAATACTGGATGATGGTTTGACCAAATTATATTGTTATATCATGTACACCTATGAATAGGTAACAGCGAATCCCACCAGATGTATAGTTATAATGCACCAATAAAAAGTCTGGAAAAAATATAAGAATATGTGGAGAAAAAAAAAAGAAGAACATAGCAAAAATGCAGATTCCTGAGTCTTATCCCCAGAGCCATGGTTCAGTGGGCCACGGGGTGGACTGGAGCAACCTGCATATTTGAAGCTGCACGCAGGTTGACCATACTTGGCAATGGCTGGGTTAGCAAAAGAAGGCTGCAAACATAAAACAGTCAACTGTATCTTTAGAGACACTGTAAATGTAAGTTGAAAGTTAAAGTATTGAAAAAGAGAATGTCTTGTGAATACTTAAAAAAAAGTCTGGGGCTATATTATGAAGGCATGAGTCAAAATAGACTTTTTAAAGAAAATGAAGACAAGGCTATTTGTAGCAGTATCTTCCAGACAAAGGGGAAGCAGAGACATAGAATAGGACAGTGATGGTCACAGACTGGGAGCCAGGGTGACAACCTGTGTCGGATATATTGGCTGGTGGTTTGGTGCACTTCTGTGTGGGGCCTCCCTTGGCAGCTGTAGCTAAGGTCAAGGACTTTAGTCTGATACAGATGCTTAGGAACTAAAAGGGAGCAGCCCATTGGGTATGCTGGCTAAAGGTTGACTGTATAGTTACATGGTGCATGGAGCAGGTACAAGTAATGTCACACTGACCAATAGCATGATTTGGTGCCTAACCCTAAGTCACCCTGCAGTGAGTGGATGAAATAGATACCAGTTATGGGGTTTAAAGGGGCGGTCTATTCTAACCACAGTAGTATTTTGAAAACCAGCCACATGTAGGGGACCTACTGGCTGCTTCTGCCCAGCTGCCATTTTGGTGGGGACCTGACCACTTTTGACTTGGGCATAAAGGCTGTTGATGTCCAAGTGTGTATGCTGATAGAATAAAACTTACAAATAGCAGTGGTCAACTTGCTCTTCTCCCTTTCCTATCTAAAATAGCACTCCTCGTCTCTCTGTATCCCTATCCTCTTTGCTTCTCTTTTTCTCACTTAATAGCAGCTCTGATATTCTAGGTGTCATATATCTCTTTTTTTTCCATCTGTCATCCCCACTAGCATGCAATCTATGTGAGCAAGAACTTTGTTTTATTCACCGTGTCCTATCTCTGAGTCAGTGCCTGGTACTATTGAAGGAAATTTGGAGAATTAACTTGTGCCAGGTAGTATGCTAAGGATTTTATGTACATCATCTCATTTTATTTTGACAAGTGTGAGGTATCACCCTATTTCACAGATGAGGAAACAGGCTCAATGAGATTAAGAAAATGACCCAAGGTCATACAGTCTATAAATGGCAGAGCCAGGATTTGAATCCTGGATTGACTCACTATGAAATCCTTAACTGCTAATCTTTGTCAACTTTATTTTCTTCTCCAGGTCGGGGGACATGGCTAGAAAGGCTCTCAAGTTTGCTTCATGGACCAGCATGGCTCTTGCTGCCTCTGGTGGCTTCCTCTACAGTAACAAGTATTTGGACCCTAATGACTTTGGTGCCATCAGGGTGGGCAGAGCAGTTGCTACGGTAGGTTATTCTCATTTGGGGATAGCAGAGGAACTGCAGTATTCCTTGCAGGTGTTCAGACATGTAGCAGATGGGCAAGCTGGTCATACACATGTGGAGATACCCTTACCTGGACCAGGGCTCCATCTACACAGCTGTGCAGACATGGACACGCATGCTCATCTGCCTGCATTCCTGTCCACGCATCCTGGCACTCTGTGGTTAAATAGAGCGGGATTGCGATTGCATGAGGTCTCTGGCCTAAGGTCTCTACATTTTAGGTTCTGTATCTTATTTGGTCATGACTCTGAGGGGCAGTGCTCCTTAGCAAATGCCTTGGAAGGAAGACTTTGTGGAAAAAAGACTGCAGAATAAATTCTACCAGCAAACTTGATCTTGCTGTCATAAGCTGGTATGAGAAGTTCTGGTACTGGACTCATACTCGGTGTCTGGGCCTTGGAGGACTTTGAGAGTCTCCTCAGAGAATCTGAGAAAACCTCTAGAGGTTTTCTCCTGTAACTCAGTGGTAATATCGTCCTGGGGTAATCATGTCCTCTTAATTGCTGAGAGCCACTCTCCCAGACATTGCTGGGACCCATAGTCCCAGATCAATAATTGTTGCCCCACTGGTAGGTAGGTTGGCCCATATCTCAGGCTTTCTCTCCTCTGCTGCAAGTGAGCACATCCTTTCTTCCTCTTGATAGCCATGATGTGGATATGTATTAAGATATAACTCTGTTTTGGTTGTTATTGTTATTTCCCTAGTACTCAGTATTATCAAGTGTTTTCTTGAGACTGGCTCAGAGGAGAAGGCCCTGATGTGATGACTGTCCTTAAGGGTAGGCTGAGTCACAAACCAAGGCAGATACCTGGGCTATGAAATATGAAAAAATCACCAGGTACCTTTTTGGGGCCCAACACTGCCTTATTTGCTTGCTTGGAAGGGTAGAAATAAACTGTCCCACCTAGACCCAGCTTTGAAAGAGCCTTGGCCAAGGAGTGCCCACACCAGCAGACACCAGTGGGCTAAAAAGCAATCTAAAAGTGGGTCTGGTGTTGAGAGTCTGTAGTCCCAGCTACTTGGGAGTCTGAGGTGTGAGAATTGTGTTTGAGGCCAACCTGGGAAACATAGTGAGACACCATCTCAAAAAAAAAAAAAAAAAAAAAATGAAAACGACACATGGTTCACGACTGCTGCTATAATCAGACCCAGCGATGACTGGTACCCAGGAGTCAGGATGAGTATCCTGGGGGAAGCTTAAGCTTTGGGATTTGAATGGTTGGAAAGGAGTGGAGAAGCATAAACCTGTTCTTTATAAACCAGCCACAAGGTACATCTTCTTTAAAGAGTTTTGGTCTTGATCACCCTAGTACACTGTTCAGTGACTAGGTCTTGTTTATGGTTGATGTTTAATAAGTATATATTGGATGGAATTATGCATTGGAGAGTGCAGACAAAGAAACAGAATTTTTTTGGAAGTCTAAATTAATGCTAACTTTAATATACAATATCAGTAACATCGATTTAAAAATATACAGAGAATTTAGATACTCAAAAAGCCATTGGTATTTAAGTGTTGTAAGGTCTTCACTTTGTCAAGATCAAATTAATAATTTATACAACTTGAATAAATCAATGGTGCATATGGTCATTCCTAGGGTAAACAGTAAAAGAAGAGGAAGAATTAACAGAGGTAGAAATAGAATGATTTTAAAAATAGTAAATAATTCCAAAATAAAACAGGAAAGAAAAGAAAGAGTACACATAAGAACAGATGGGGCAAGTAAAAAGCACATCGATTTAAATCAAAATACATTAGTAATTATATATATGTATATAATTATTACAATAATTACTACTAACCAGTAATTCTTTCCTGGGCAGTTACCCAGGACTAAAATGTGCATGAGAACAACAAAGGGATATGCATTAAAAGATGCAAAGCAAGAGCTAGGATTGTGGCTCAGTGGCAGAGCGCTTGCCTCACAAGTATGAGGCACTAGGTTTGATTCTTAGCACCACATAAAAATAAATAGGAGCTGGGGTTGTGGCTCAGTGGTAGAGCACTTACCTAGCATGCATGAGGCACTGGGTTCGATCCTAGCACCACACAGAAACAAATAAAGGCATTAAGTCCATATACAACTAAAAACAACAACAACAAAAAGCAAAAATAAATAGTTTTTTTTTTTAAAAAAAGATGCAAAGCAAAATTCTTCATAACATAAACCAGTCCAAATAGTCATAAACAGTAAAATTAAAATTCATTATTCATGTATGCATATATATATGTACATATATGTATACATGTATGAGTGTGTTCATAAAATCACAGTGAAGTCCTATACAACAAGAAAAAGGAATGAATCATAATCATATATAATATAATGGATTAATTCACAAATATAAGATCATTTATTTATTATTCTAATTAGGTATACATGACAGCAGAATGAATTTCTTTTCATTGTACACAAATGGAGGCGCAACTTAAGAAACAGAATTTTTAATGAAAATATTGTGAGCTAATTTCTAGGGTCCTCAGTTGTTCAATTCTAAAAAGGAAGGTTTGGCTTGATAATCCTCAAGGCTCCTCCATGCACGAGATACCAGGGAGCCTATCAATTTCTGATTCACCAGGGATAGGAGATCCTCTCCAGGAATTTTGGCTGTGGAATCCAGAATCAAAACTATTAGAACAACCATAAATATAAAATGTTCATTTGTGATATAGAGAAGTGGGATAAGTTTAACAGCATTCTTTCAGTTAATGTTTATTGAGCATCTGCTTGTGTGCTTGGCACTGTGAAAGGTATTGGAGGCTGTCCTGGTTTGTATGTGAGGTGTCGCCCAGAAGCTCCTGTGTCAAGGCAGGAGGTGAAATGACTGGATTGTGAGAGTGATAGCCTACTGGTCCACCCTAGTTTGAATGCACTCACTGGGTGGTAACTGTAGGCTGGTGGGGCGTGGCTGGAGGAGGGGAGTTGCTGGGGGCTTGCGCTGGATGGGTTCTTCTTCCCTCAGCCCCCTGCTCTCTCTGCTTCTTGGCCACCATGGGGGGAGCAACGCTTCTTCATTATGCCCTTCCACCATAGTGTTCTACCTCACCCTGGGCTCAGAGCAATGGAGTCCGTCTGCCATGAACTAAACTTATGAAATTGGAGCTCAAAATAATTTTTTTCCCCCTCTAAGTTCTTGTTAAGTATTTTGGTCACAACAATGATAAGCTGACTAACCCAGGGGTACCGTGATGAACAGGAAGGACCTGTCCTGGTGTTTATGGAGCTTAAATTCAAACAGTTCATAAAGAAGGAAACACGAACAGGATGATTTTAGGTGAGGGTTTATTATAAGAAAGAGTTGAGAGTTCCTGGTGGATGGGGCAACCTTAGATTGGGCCTCTCTGCAGATGGGGCTTTGTGGAGAGCTCTGAATCAGGAGGAAACCAGCCAGGCTGAGACTGGGGGGGCAGAGCATCTGAAGGGTGGGACCGGCCCTTCCTGTGGACCTAGCAGCCCATGTGAGGGGCTGCAGCTGCAGGGCTGGGGCAGAGGAGCAGAATGTGCTGAGTGCTAAGCTCTCCCCTCCCTTGGTTTACAGACAGCTGTCATCAGTTACGACTACCTCACCTCCCTGAGGAGTGTTCCCTATGGCTCAGAGGAGTACTTGCAACTGCGATCCAAGGTAAGGGACCAATGGGACCCATCTGAGCCAGGTGGATAAGTCTGAAGTGACTGCACAGCCAGTAAGCTTCCTGTAGGCAGTTGGAGGTGGCAGAAGTCTGTACTGATGTGGGGACTATTTGCCATGTGGGGGTGTTGTAGTGCCTATCAGTATGGCTGCCAGACCTGCATCTGGCTGGGTCCCCTGGCTCTTAGCTAGGAGGTGCTTTGGGGGATGACTCAGGAGGGTTGTAGGCTCTGTCCCTGGGATAACTCAGCTGCTACTAAACTGCTTTGTTAGGCAAAACCCAACTGAAAGAGGTCAGTTTGCTCCCTGTCCTCTGAGGACTTCTTAGTGGCCTCTTGGAGAAGTGGAGCTGTCAATCTCAGGATCTCTCTCCTCACTTGGAACCGGGGAGTTGACATAGATGTTTCATCTGGATACTCCAGAGAGTTGGGGGATCAAGTAAGAGGGATTTCCAGGGAAGGAACGTAGGTTGAGCCTGAAGCCAAGCATACATACATTGCTCCCCCAGAGAGAGGTTTGGATAGATTTTCATATGCTTTTTCGGTGGTCTCCTTAGCTGGAATGCCCTCTTGCCCTTAGGAAATTACTAGTCATCTTTCTGGACTGAGTTTGGACCTCCTCTCTATGATGCCTTCCTTCTCAGACATACTTTATGGATGGGATAATTAATTTTTTAGTTTTTTTTAAGCATTTATTTTTTAGTTGTAGGTGGACACAATATTTTATTTTTATGTAGTGCTGAGAATTGAACCCAGTGCCTCACGCATGCTAGGCAAGCACTCTACCATTGAGCTACAGAGCCAGCCCAATTTTTAAATTTTATTTAAACTTTTTATTATGGAAATGAGAACCCTCCATAAGAGCAGAGAAAATAGAATAATAATCTCCTGTGGAACTGTGATACAGCTTGAGAAATTATATTGTTTCATCTGTAAATGCTTCAGTATGCATCTCTAATAGATAAGAACCTTTAAAAACATAATCACAATACTGTGATTAAACCTAACAAGATTAACAATTCTTTAATAGCCTCTAACAGTTAGTTCATGTTCAAAACTCCCTTGTCCCCCAAATACCTGTTTTTTTTAAATTTATTTTTTCTTTTTAGTTACACATAAAAGTAAATTTTTTGTTTCAGTCTGAATCCAAACAAGGTACATGTTTTGCATTTGGTTGGCATTTCCTAAATCTTTTAAAGTCTATAACATTTTCTCTCCCTCCCTTATTTAATTTTTTTTTGTATTTAGCTATTTGCTTATTGAAGAAACTAGATAATTTATCATGTAGAATTTTCTTTATTCAAGATTTGGCTGATTGTATGCTCAAAGTGTTGTTTAATGGGAAGTACATATAAATGGCACACAATTCAAAATACACAATATTTGAAACAGACAAAATAACCCTTCTACCCTGATTCTTCAGGTACCCAGTTTTCCTGTCTGGAGGCAATCATTACTTCTTGTGTGGCTTTCTAGAGATATCTTCCTATTTTCATATAATCACTCTATCTTTATTCCTGCTACAGATGATAGTTGGTAACATGTCGTTCTCTCTCTTTAGACTGTTGGTTCCTTTGATGAAGGTTTGGGCCTTTTCTTTTGTATGTTCTATCTTTAGCAATGATGCTTAGGACTGAGTCAATTTAATGTCTGGTTCAATGTCAGGTTATACCCTGCTAGTTCCTTGTCTTTGGAGAAGCTCCAGAGAGAATAAAAGGTTTGTAGTCAGAACACCTGAGTTTTCTGTGGCTTTGGGAGCTCATCTAGCCTTTTGGAATGGCCTTTTCCCTTGTGTCTAAACTAGAGATCCTTATACCACTTACTGAGGATTATGTAGGTAATGCTTGAGATGGTCCTTGCAAAATGTAAAGCCGATATGAAAACAAGTCTGATGTCTCTTAGAAGGTACTCTGTGGACAGAGACTCTTGTGCTGTATCTCCAGGTCTGCATCACTCGTGAGTACCCTGGACACAGCTGGTTCTCAGTAAAGGGTATAAAACAAATGAATGAATGAACTGTTATTATTTTTTTAAGCATCATGAATTGGTTGACTGTTTATATACTTTTTTATGTGGTGCTGGGGATCGAACCCAGTGCCTCATGCATGCTAGGCAAGTGCTCTACTACTGAGCTGCAACCCCAGCTCGAACTGTTGGTTTTATTGGAGCCTTTAGGAGCTCCTGCCTTTGAGACTTAATGCCCCCTGCTCTTTCCTATCTCTTTTCTCCATCTAACCTTGGAACACACCAGAATGACATTCTGCAGAGAGGTCCAGGCCAGGACCCAGGCCAGGTCTCTGCCTTGGAGACTGTGCAGAGAGGGCAGTGCTGACTGTTGTGAAGACAGTTGGCTGTCAGTGTGTAGGTCACCTGAAAGACAGTGGTGCTGCAGCTCTTGGAGAAGTTGACAGCTTGGGGATGTGGTAAGGAAAGTGGAGCCTGGCATTTGATGAGAGGGCAGCACATGGTGGCTGGATACACCAGACAGCAGGGTATAGGCTGGTCTGCAGGAGTTGTGCCTGGGAAGGGGAAACTGGCTGGCATAAAAAAGAGCACGAGTAGATACTGTGGGGGTGTTTTCTTCCATTGGGATGCTTATCCATTCTCATCATGGCTGATAAAAGAATGAGCAAAAGATAAAACATAATTATCTCACCTGTCAAGCCAGCATCTCCAAGTTCCAGGGTTTGTCACAGAGACAGGCAGTGACTTCGAGAAGCACTTTCAAGGTTGGCATTGGCGGATTGGGCTCTCGGTGATGTAGCTCTGCACTAGGAGGGTGGGGAGCCTACGTGAAGAAGTAGGTTCTAGGGGCACTGTGGCACTTTACTAACCCCCTGGGGGTTAGAAAAGGGGCTCAGGTGCTTTGGAGAACTAGATTTCTAATGCCCAGGATGCTCATAAACTGACTTGTGTGACCTGATCCATCCATAAAGCAGAAGGAGGTCATTGCTGATGTAGGTGTCCAGGCAGAGGATGGGAGGTTGCAGGATAGAGTTGATTCTGACCAAGGGGTTGAAATGGAGTGGACATTTGTTAATTTTGCAGCTGAGGATCCATTCTTATTGTGGGGAACAGCATCCAGAACTTCCTTTGGAGAAACAGCCTCTCTCATGTATGCTAACTATATCACACTTTCAGTAGGATTCACCCCACTCTTGTTAGGCAGTTAATTAATTGGTAGATTTCATTCTGCTGGGCTCTAGAAATTGATGCAAGGATTGGCATCTGAGCCAGTTTTGGCCAGTGAACATCAAGTCTAAGACTTTTTTTTTTTTTTTTTTTTTTTTAAGAATAGCATCTCTCTCTTTTCTGTGGGGTTAATTGAAAGTATAGAATGTTGGTTTAGAGCTGCTGATAGTCATGTCACTATGAAGGGAAAGCCCATCTTGAATGGAGCTGGTATTGCAAAGACAGTTGAGTCCCTAGATCTTCCTGAACCTGAAGCTGGACTACCTCTATCCCCTTCAGTTGTATCTGCCAGGAATTTCTTATTTTTTTGATTAAGGTAGTTTGGGTTTGCTCTTCACTGCAAACAAATGAGTCCCAATAACACGGGACTCTTGGAGAAGTATGCTAGATCTTGAAACATGATTAGAATTTTGATAGATCACAGAAGAACCAGTAACTCAAGAGAAGAACTAAAATTCAGGGTTGTATTTGAACCATTTTGACCTTGAGCTGGGTCCTTTAGCTCCTAGTTCTGGTCGAGCACCTCTGCTTCCTTATTTACAAAATAGTGGCAGTGACCTTCGCTCCATCTGAGTTTGTAAGAATGGAGAGGAGACAACTTATTGACTCAGACATTGTGGATCTTTTACTCTGGAGATGAGATCCAGAAGTGCAGGGTTGCCTTGGTGGCTCCTTATCATTTAATGGACAAATTAATGATTTTCAATTTTTCCCATTTATTCATTGGAAAAATTCTTCTATGAGAAAGAGCTTTCCTTTTTCCCCAGTTATTTAAATATTTTTATCTGGATGAATTCATGGGTGTTTATCATATTCCATAGGTTGTATATCCCAGATATAATCCAAAGAATCCTTACCCTTTATATCCAAAACAGTTGTTTATTTTGTTGCTCATGTGGTTCCCACTTTGGTCATTGGGAGCTCCTTAGGTTGACTTCTGTGTCCTTTTGGTGTGCTTCCATTGTGTGGTGAGCACTGTATTACTTTCTGGAATCACAGGGTGTGCCAGGCTCGTCTTGTATTTGCCTTGCCTCAGCCCTGGAATCAGTCACGTTTCCAAGGAGCCCTGGTACCTATTATTGGAGAATGGGAATTAGAAGCCCAAACATGGAGGCTAGGGATGCTTGTTGCTGCCAGGATGCCATTGCTTTCAGGCTCTTCCTGGTACCAGAGTGAGGATCTCTACACATGTGGGTGCACTCACACATACACGGGCATCCATCTTTCTCTTAAAAAGCTCCGAGTTCATACTCACATCTGCAATTCTAATCAACGCCACAGAGTCCACGTTAGCTTTCTCTCTTTCCCTTCTATGTTACTTCTTTCTTTGACAGTGAGAAACCTGCATCTTATTATCTATAAAATATTCACTCATTTGTGTAACTCTGGTATACCCTAGGATGGCCAAGACCCCTGAGGCATGCAGGGATAGAGAGTGACTTAAAAAGGGTGAGGATGGGCAAATTAAGGTGATGTTAAAGGTGAGTTTGGACAGAGGGGGACGATTGACACACATAGCATGGAGGACAAAGTGATTTTGGCTGATGTTGATGGGAAGACTTTGGGGATTGTCCACAGTGAGCAGAGATTATTTCAGTGTTCCTGAGGACAGGTATGGGTGAGTGAGGGGGCATATTGACAAGTAGAATTAGGACCAGCTCATGGAGGGACTTGAGGCCGGGCTTCATAGCACAGAGGGGAGGGAATCATGGAAAATTCTCAAGTACAGTTTTATTAAGCTTTCAGTGATTGATAATGCTTAAAGGTATCAATTATTGAATAGTTTTTTAGCTTGTACTGTATGTCAGACCATGGGGGTGAGGAAAAGAGGGAGGGGGAGAGAGAGAGAAGAGAAGAAGGAGGAGGAAGAGGAGGGTGGGGGAATGAATGGAGACTGATAATGAATGCCATTTCCTTCCTCAACCAAAGGGGTCCTTGACTATACTGTGACTGTGAAGCCTTTGGCTGAACTCAAATTCTTGTTACCAAGTAGGCCACCCCTGGGTCCCTGTGATGAGCTGCTTCAGGTCAGGGTTACTACAGTACGTCACCTTTGAACTTGAGGAGATAATGGTTAAATACCTGCTTTCCCCGCCTTGCTTGAGAAGCAGAACCCAGCAGATACAGAATGCTGGCAAGTGGAGGTCAGAATGTCAGCTTTATTACTGCTAAGTGCTGGTCTGGAGTTTGTGGTCTGGGTCCGGATCAAGTGGGCTTGCTGAACTTCACCCCCAAACTTGACAGACTTTCTTAGGCGCAGGGTGTGGCTGGACAAGGCTCCCAGATGGCGGTAGCCTCTTAGGACAGGGGTGAACTGAACGCCAGAGCTCTGTGGTTAAGCAGATACCAAAGTGGGATCTGTTTCTTCTCCCAACTCAGCAATCCAATAGATGGTGCCCCTCCCACAAAGAGTAGGGAGGGATGAGAGAGAGAGAGAGAGAGAGAGAGAGAGGTGTCAGCAGCACCAGGCCCCCAAAGGGACTCTCTCCACATGCTTTCATAACATTTGGGACAGGGGGTTCACCAGCAGCCCTGGTGAGGGGGAAGTAACCTCAGGTTTGGGTAAGAACCTTTCGTGCGCATCAGATTCTGCTAAATTTTATCCTTGACCTTGGTTGCAGCATACAATTTTGGGTTTGAGTGTGAGGCATTCATTTTGGCATTAGTGAAATGTGCACTTAGGGGGAGGGGTCAGATGCTGTCAACCTTTGGAACCACGGGATATGGTAGGGTGTGTGGGGGCAAAAGGAACTCCATTTCTGACCCTAGGATATGGGGCAGAGAAGGAGAGGAAGGGCTGAGGGGTGGTGCTGACTCTGTCTGCAGTGGCTCCTTTGAACTTGAGAAAGATCTCATGGGCATCCACTAGCTCATGCTTCAATGCACAGGTGTGGAACTGGAGTTCCAGGGAGGGTATGAGATTTCTGTAGCCTCCCCTCTTATCCCATGCTTGATTTTTTAACATTCAGGTCTTGCCTGGTCTCTGGTTCTTTGCACTTTCTGCTCGGCCATCTCCTTGTGTATCTGCTTACAGCCTGGGGAAAAGCACCAGGTCAGGTAGAAAGTGGAGGCCAGGGTGCTGGGCTGCTGCCTGTGGTGGGCTTGGGAAGCAGAGGTGAGGAGGAAGAAGGCTCTAGAGCTTCCTTCTGGAAGTTCCTTTCCTCATTTAATTATTTGGCCGAATAGTTAGTTCAACAAGCATTTCACATTTATATTCCCCAATAGAGGGACTTGTAGCTCCTCTTAAGGAACCGTAGAGCCCAGCTCTTTGTTTCAAGAAAGGACTTCAACTTTTCAGCTATTAAACAACCACCAGCTTTAAAAATAACTCTCCTATCCCCCAGTGAAGGTATGGTAATTAAAAAAGCAGTTTTAGCTGGGCATGGCTGTGCTCACCTGTGATCCCAGCTACTCGGGAGGCTGAGGTGGAAGGAAGGCAAGTTTGAGGTCTTCCTTGGGCAATTTAGTGAGAATCTGTTTCAAAATAAGAAATGGAAAGGGCTGGGGGGTGTAGCTCAGTGGTAAAGCACCCCCCTGGATCCAGTTCTCGGTACCCCTCAAACCCTGCCCCTGCCCCCCCCCCAAAAAAAAAAAAAGCATGTAAGGATCTTGTTCTGCAAAAAGAAACTGGTTCTTCAGGAATCATCTCTGCACCTGGGAACTGTCCTCTCTAATCCAGGACTTTGCTTCATTCTTCTTCTGTCATCTGTTGCCTCAGCCAGCTTGAACGGAGCCTGCTGTGTGCCAGGTGCTGCGTGTGGGCTTCAGAGGGTGCAAAGGGAAATAAGACTTGTCATCTGCCCTCAAGTCACCCGCAGTCTGGGCTGTGGGGCTGGGAAGCAGGCATGGTGTGGCCAGCCCCTGAAGGACAGATTTGTCTTGGTGACAGCTCTGGTCTCTGGTCTGGAGTCACTGCTTTGGACCTGACAGTAACTAACTCCCGGCCAGTAGGAGCATGAGCGGGAGCCCTGCTTGGGGTGGTGGGGTGCGTCCCAGGGTGGACCCCCTCTGGCCGTGGTTCTTCTGCATGTGCATCATCCATCGGCCTGCCTGCCGGGGAAACTTTCAGTGGGTTTTCACATGCTGTGCCCCTCATCTTGCTGCTGTTATTTGTCATCATGGGACGCTCCCCTGAGAGTGTTCTGCACAGAGGAGGAGGGGGATCGAGCCCTTTCCATGTGGGCCACTGGCTTTCTCAGAATTTGTGATAATTTCTGCAGGGGCATGAGCTGCGTTGAATGTGCTCTTGTGGGGTCCCCTAAGGATCAGGCTTCTGTGATGAGAGGCAGTCTGTGAATCTGTTTTGGCACCTCTGTTTTGGCTTCCTGGATACCCAAACCTTTTTGAGCCTTGCAAACCTGTGCAGTTCTCTGCAGTGGCCCTGACCCCAAAGCCTTTCTGATTCTGGGAGAGTTCTGTAGTGCCGGTCATGGGGCCTTGTATGGTCTTGGTGGGGCCCATTGCCAGCAGCGGTCATCCCAGGGGAAAATGTGTTGTGACTGGAGGTTGGGCTCACTGGTGGCTTCTCTGTAGGTCCCACATAACCAAGGAGAGGCCAGTTATCCTCTTGTTTGATCTAGACTTGTTAGCCTAGGGACTGTGGCTAATACCAGCATCATGTTTTGCATATCTCCATATATCCTGTATTTTAAAAATGCCATACCTGTGCATATTTGTATTCTTTTTTTTCATTAAAAAAATCATTTATTTATTTATTTTACAGTAGAATGCATTTTGTACACAAATGGAGCACAACTTCTCATTCCTCTGGCTGTACATGGTTCAGAGTTGCTCCACTAGTCTAATCATACATGTATACAGGGTAATAATGTCTGTCTCTTTCTACTGACTTTCCCATCCCCACAACCCCACTCCTCCCCTGAATCTCCTCTACACAAAACAAAGATCCTTCATTCTTCCCCACCCCACGATGGATCAGATCTACTTATCAGAGAAATCAGTTGGCTTTTGTTTTTTGGGGGATTGGCTTATCTCAGTTGGCATGATATTCTCTATTTCCATTCATTTACCTGCACATGCCATAATTTCATTCTTCTTTAAGACCAAGGAATATTCCATTGTGTATATGTACCATATTTTCTTTATCCACCTGTATTCTTTATACCTAAGAAAAATGTATAAATAGTAATTCAGTGATCACCCTTGCACTTGCTGCCCAATTTCAGAAATAATACCTGACCTATACAATTTTAGCCCCTGGGTGTTACTTCCCTGACTCCAGCCTTCTTCCTACATGAGCAGGAAGAAGCACTGTCTTGAATTCATTATCATAGCCACACACTCTCTATCACCAGATCTTCAGGTATTTCTATTTTTTTAATTCTGTTGATTTTTTCCCTTTATTTGTTTTGTTTCAAGCAAAATACCTGTGAAATTATAGGTTTGATGGTTCTCACTCAGGCTGTCTAATGCATATGCAAATAAGTGTTGTGGGTGCTGCCTGAAGTCACCTTTTGTACCCCTTTTTGCTTGCTGTTACTGGTTCAGGGCTGCACGTTGGGAACCAAGCAGGCGCCAGGCCTGGGCTCAGGCTCACACCTACCTTTGTCTTGATTTTTCCCCCTGATGACTTTGGCTATGCTCTCCAGCTCTTCTCTGCCCTGGGCTTACCCTGTTATCTCCTGCTACTGGTCCAGGCTCAGAGATGCCTGATAGGACGGGATTTGTTTCTACATGTTCTAAAGACCATGATTATAATGAAACAAAACGTCCCTCTGGGTTTCTGGGATGGGGCTGTGGCTGCATCCCGGGTGTCTCTCTCCTGATTGCCATGAATACTGCCATCAGCCAGTTCCGTGTGTGTGTGTGTGTGTGTGTGTGTGTGTGTGTGTGTGTGTGTGTATCTGCAGCCCTCACCTCTGTGTTTTTCTTGGATGCATGGGGCTAGCTTCCTGCTGCCACAGGGCTGTTTCCCACCTGCCCCTGCCACCAGATTCTGTAGGGGGTGCAAGAGGGCAGAGTGCCCTACTCCCCAGAGTCAATGCTACACCCTGAGCTTACCCTGCACCTAATGCACTTAGTGAGGCAGAGGCTGGAGAGACCCGGCTTCCCCTTGCTCTTACCCATCCAGAGCCTGTCCCAGACTAACTGTCATGAGCTTCTTGTTCCTGGTTGCTTTGCCTGATGAAAAACCCCTGGACTGGGTTATTTTTTTCCCCATCGGCCTGGACTGGGTGCTTTTACCTCTGCAAAGGAGAGTGAAGGGAAACAAAGTGAAGTGACATGATGAGGGGATTCAGGGTGGACATGAGCAAGGACTTCCTTGAGGTTAAGGTAGCTTATGACTGGCATTGGTTAGTGAGGATATTGTGAACTTTGAATTCAGGAGAGCCTCAGTGTCTGGCACAGAGGTGAGAATGTGATAGCACCCTGGTGGTTCTCAATCTGTCAGGCCATCAGTCACCTGGGAGCAGGATCCTGGACCCCATAGCTGGATGCACTGTTAGTGATGCTGGGTTGAGGCCTGGAAAACCATGGTTTTGAGGAGTAACCATGGTGGCTTCTGACGCTAAGAGCAAGCGTTTACATTTACTGGACAGTAATTAGAGGACAGCACTGTGCCAAGGACTCTCTATCATCTCATTTAACTTCACAACTACTCTACGGGTCAGCTACCATTGTATCATTCTACAGATGAAAAAACCAAGGCACATTTAAGTGATTTGTCCAGGAGTTCACAGATAACCATGGGGTGTATTAATTCCCTGTGACTGTCATGACAAGTCACCCCATTGGCTTACAACGGCAGACATGTATTCTCCTATAGAGAAGGATTCTGGAGGCCAGAAATCTGAAATTTAAAGTACTGTTGGGGCCGTCCTATTTTGGGGGCTCTGTGGAAGAATCCTTTTTCTCTTCTGGCTTCTGGCAGATCCAGGCATTGCTTGTGGCTTGTTCTCTCCCACGTCTTCCTCTGTCTTCTCTTTCTGATGACACTTGTCATTGGTTTTAGGCCCACCTGGCTAATCCAGGATGGTCTCAAAGTTCTTAATGACATCTGCAAAGTCCCTTTTTCCAAATAAGGTCACAGTCGCAGGTTTCAGGGGTTAGGATATGGGCAGATCCTTTTTTGGGTTGCATTCAACCCACTGTAATTGAGTTGAACCCCATGTGGCGTGGCTCCTGCCCCTGCACCCATGACCACTGAGTCTCCCCCACTCACACCTCTGGACTGTGGTGGCTCCCGGGCCTCCTCTAGGCCAGCAGTTCACACAGTGTGGACATCTTTGTTGTGTCATGGAATTTGAGCCTTTTGTCAAGTGCTGAGGAACCAGCCTCTTGCCCATCCCCTCAGCCCTCTGCTGTTTCTCCTGAAACCCTCTGGGCTAGTCATCGTGTGTGTGTGTGTGTGTGTGTGTGTGTGTGTGTGTGTGTGTGTTGGAGATTGAACTCAGGGACACTCCGCCACTGAGCCACGATCCCCGCCCTATTTTGCATTTTATTTAGAGACAGGGTTTCACCAAGTTTCACCACCTCACTTTTGCTGAGGTTGGCTTTGAATTCGTGATCCTCCTGCCCCAGCCTCCTGAGTTGCTGGGATTACAGGCCTGTGCCACCGTGCCTGGCTGGGCTTTTCATCTTGAACTCAAAAATTCTCAGGCCTTAATGTACTCAGGAGATCAGCGTCTCTGAGGACAACCTGCTGGGAGGAGATGTGTTCCTCTTGCCTCAGTGGCCACAGCTCCAACTTGGGAGTCGCGAGATGGCAGGAGTAGAGGAAAGGCTAGGCTGGAACAGTGACCTGATAGAAGGCCTCCGCAGGTTCGAGGGTGTCGAAGTGCCTGTTTGTGAACAGCAGTCACCTAATAGCCTGCTCTTGATTTCCTGCTTCTCCCTGTCTTGGCCCCAACCTAAAATCCACTCCTTGAATAAAACTACTCCCAGAGCTCTTGCCTGGTATAGCAAGACTTTTTAAAAATAGACTTTTCCTTGTAGAATGTGAGACGTATGTCCAATGAGCAGAATAGCTTCCCTTAAATATACAAATACACTGTTGACTGATAGCCATAGTACATACGTGAGGCTGATTCCAGGCAAGGTGCTTTGGGAACTGGGGTGTAGCCTCTCCCCACCAATTTGCCTATAGGCCTCTCTTCCTCTCCAATTTTTGTACGTAGGGAACAGATTCCCTCCCTACCATCAATGCAACGAAGAAGGTTTTCTCTATGCTGTGCCAAGCCATGGTGTGGAATATCTAAACCACCATTCACATATCCAGTTGATTCTCAACTACTTATTGAATACCTACCATGTGCCGGCCTCTGTGGGGAGTGTGGGGCGCATAACAGCTTTTATTTGTGTGCATGGTGCTGGGGATTTCGAACCCAGAGCCTCATAGCTCTGAACAAGCACTCTATCACTGAGCTACACCCCTAGCCCTACAATGGTCTATTTTTATGGGGACAAGAGACGGCAGTTGATGGAACCAATGAGTGTCTGCGTGAGGAGGGCTGGGGCTCAGTCTGTCTTGCCGCTGCCAGATCTGTGCACTTAGGACAGTGGTGTCCTGAAGTGGGCGCAGTGTATGCTTTTAAGTGCATCAGTGAGGAAAGTAACAAGACCATTTCAGCTCTTGCTCAGCGCCCTGAAGGAGAGAAATGTAGCCATGGGGTCAAGAGCAGCTGACGTGGCGCTGGGGAAGGGCTCTCTGATGTGGACATTCTAGTTAAATCTGAAGGTGGTCATCTAAGAACCAGCAAGTGAAAGCGGGGAGACTGCTGGAGGAGGAGGTGGGGCTGGCTGTGGAGTTTACAGTGTCCAGTGCAAAATGAAAATGTGGCTCTGCTGGAAGTCGGGTTCCCTTCCTGTGGCCCTCCTGCCTCAACCCACAGAGAGGAGGTCTCTTAAGAGATGCTGGGATATGCTCGGGGTCTGGATTGGGGGTGGGTGAGAGTCCCTGCCCTGTTACCTTTTGAGCTTGCTGTGATAATTCAAGCCATGGATGCGGATGGAGGTCAAGTGGCACCTGTGTGACCCTGATCTTTCCCAGGCCTGAGCCCAGGCGCCCTGCTGGGATGAAGGTCAGTGGGAGAACACAGCCCCTCCCCATCGGGGAGCTCGCTGCCACCCTGGCAGAGAGCTGCAAGGATCTCAGGGTGAGGTGGGGAGTCTGCGGGGAGCCAGGGTGCCTGGTGTGGGCATGGGGCAGCAGGAACCCATTGGGAGGAGGAGGGCCTACTTGGGAGCTGGGCTGAACTTCCCAGCGCTTGCTCTCCTGTCCCATCAGATTTCACTTAGGAAGCACCAGTCCAAATAAAATTAAGACTTTTAAGGCAGCTGCTGTGTTAGTTTCCTACAGTTGCTGTAATAAGTTATCTCAAATTAAATGACTTAAAACAATATACATTTATTATCTATATTACAGTTATAGAGGTCAGAAGTTTGAAATGATTCTTCCTGGGATAAAATAAGGTGTCAGCAAGGCCATGTTCCTGGAGGAGATTTCATTTCCTTGTTTCTCTGGGTTCTAGAGGCTTGGCTTACCCTGTCCCCCGACCCTGTCCCCAGTAGTACCTGGGGTACTCTACCACTGAGCTACAGTCCCAGTCCTTTTTTTTTTTTTTTTTTAATATAAGCATATGCCCAGTCCTTTTCATTTTTTTATTTTGAGACAAGGGCTTTGCTAAGTTGCTGAGGTTGGTCTTGAACTTGTGATCCTCCCCCGTCAGCCTCCTGAGTGGCTAGGATCATGGGCGTGTGCCCACACCCAGCATCTTTCTGTCTATAAAGCCAGCAACACCTGGCCCAGTCCTCACACTGTCATCTCCCTGTCTTTCTCTTAAGCTGACAAGAGCCGTGGTGGTCACCAGGGCCTCCCTGGGCCATCCAGTAAATCTCGCTATTTCAAGGTCATTTCATTGTTAGCAACCTAAATTTCTTTTGCAACCTGATTTTCTTTGTCATGAAAGGCAGCGTATCTGAGGGTTCCAGGGATTAGGAAGTGGGCATTTGTATCTGAGGGTTCCAGGGATTAGGAAGTGGGCATTTTAGGGGGACGGGAGCAGTGCTCTGACTTCCACAGTGATGGCAGAGCCTTAAACCACAAGTGTGGCCCTTTCCACGTGCAGGGCGGGGTCCTGGCAAGAGGGAACCGTGAGTCCAAAAGTCCTGGGGGGCAGTGAGCTGGGCTTGTTCAGGCTCCTGAAAGGAGGCCATGGTGACAGAGCAGAGTGAACAACAGGGCACGACGTGGCACAAGACGAGAGAGGCTGGCTCGGGCCGAGCGCAGTGTCTCCTGGGCCACAGTTGCAGGCTTGGGAACGGCGGGCTGGGATCTGCTGTCGGGTCTTTAGGAAAACAAAATCTCTATATGAAAAATTCCAAATGTAATTAAGAAGCACAGAGAATAGAAAATATGATGAACTCCTACCTGGCACTTAGACCTAAGGTATGATGCCATAATTCTTTCTTTCATTTATTTATTATGGAAGAAGTTTAAAGTCAGTTGTGGAAATCATGGCATTTCACCTGTGATTTAAGGATACGTCAGTGATATTTTTCTAAGCAATCATATCATTATTATCATAATTAATGAAATGAATGAGAGTCCTTTGACTTCTCTAATTCCTGTGTGGGGTCCGTTGTTCCCCTGCCCGTTCATCCGTCACAGTGCACCTGGACTTTGGGCCTATTCTGGCTCTTTCCAAGTAGGGAGGTCTCCTTGCCTGTACCTTTCAGGGTTTTGTTTTCTGTCCCTTGCCACCAGCCCCCAAGAGCACAAGGCAGAGAGGAAACGAAGAAGCCTCCTGTCCCACGTCCGGGCCTGTGGCCTGAGCAAGCTGGAGAGGGGAAGGAAGGGAATCGGGCCGTCGGGGTAGTTTATGCTGCTCATGGCCTTACATGTGTTTTTCTGGTCTGTAATTGCCATTCTAGAAATGCCCTCACTCTGTCAGCCACAGAGCAACTGTTGAGAACAAATTAATTATGCATCTTCTCAGTGCGTGTGATTAAGGGGCAGATGGAGGGAAGGGTTCTCTCAGCTTTTCTGGCGACTGAGTTCCTAAATGGATGCTTTCCAGCCCAGAGAGTACGTGTCCTGGGCTCTCGTGGGCATCGGGTTTGTCTGTGTGGGGATAGGCTTGCCCACTGTCAGGCAGAGTCAGAAGTTGCCAGTGAAAATATTATTAATCCCTTGAATTTGCAGCCCTTTGCTATTTGCTGAGGATGAGCACAGTCACATTAACTCATTTGTTGGGATTTCAGGGATGCTGGAACAACTTCTTTGCTTAATACCTCCCTCAATCATTGTTGATTGCTTGTAATTCCACCATTAGAGAATAATTCCTTTGGCCTAGAACTCTGTTCCCTAGTAAAATGCAAGTAACCCTGACAACTGTTTAGTCTGCTTTATTTATCAAGTTTTCTCAGCCACCAGCAACTGCCCTTCCTAAATACCTCTCTCCTGCAACCTTCCTTTAGGATGGACCTCTCTGAAACAGAATCTGTATTTAGAATCTGTCCCATTTCAAAGAACTCTAATCTAGAGTGGTTAACAGTGATTAAGCACAGTAGTTGTTAATCCTAGAAAGAGAGACAGGTGAAGAAACTCACCTGTCAGTGATCACAATTTCCTGTGCTACCACCACGAGAGAGTATTATCCTTTTGGCAGACATGTGTTTAGTGCAGGGGCACCTGTGCCCCTTCATTATGTCAGCAGCTCTGGCCTTCCATCTCCCCTCAGTTGGGCTCCCTTATGGAAACAAGGGGGAGAGAGGACCCCAGGACCATGTTAAGGGTGGATCCAGTCTGACTAACTCAAATTGGGCCTTGGCCTGGAGTGTGGTTCATGGTGGGTGTGGGGGAGAGTGGAGCTGACTGAATAATGTCACAGTGTAACACAGTGTCCGTCCTGCACCGGGAAGACTGGGGCACGGGGACAACAGTCCACTGGGAGTTGGGGCTAAAATTAAAAATTTGTCTTTAGAAGCCCAATTACAGAGTTATAGGTTTTCAGAGTCAGAACATATCTTAGAAACCACCTTAGGTTTGGCCAACTCTCATCCATAAGTAGTGGTTGTCCCAGTGCAGGATGGTGATAAGTGAGTCTTCATCTGGGCTCGGTGAGTGCATTTGGTGGTTGATTAGTGATGTCTGATTTGTGCCATGGTGTGGTGACCGGGGGAAGCATGGATGCCACATACTTGCTACTCCTGATTTGTCCAACCTCTCTGTTTATAAACGAGTCAGCTGAAGTCCAGAAAGCCAAAATGATTTGTTCAGGACCTGATAAATAGGGGCAGTAGTTGGCAGAATTGACCTAGAATCCAGGTTCCTTGAGGCCTGGGCCAAAACCTTTTCTTCTGAGGTATGCAGGGATACCTGGGTATTGACCCCAGGGCCTTGAATGTGCTAAGCTCTACCACATCCCTGAATTGTGCAGATATTTTTAAAAGCATTTCACTACAGTTGGACTATTGTGGTCTTGGAGTTAAACTGCCTGGGTTCTGATCCTAGCTCTGGCCACTAATTACCTGTGTGCCCTGTCCAGGTTATTTAACCTTTTATGAGCCAAAGCTTTTTTATCTGTAAAATAGTTGATAATAGTTTTTCATGCTATGTAGGTAGCTATGAAGTTAAATTAGATAATTCATGTAGAAAGTATTCAGATTGGGGCCCACCACATAGTGAGTGCAGTAGCCCCTCCTTAGCTATGGAGGATGTGATTCAGGACCTCCAGTTTTCATGCCTGAAGCTAACGATAGTACTGGATTTTACAGATACCTGTATTATAAATATACCAATGATGAAGTTTATTGATTAGTACGAGATTAACAACAATAGAACAATTATAACAATGTGTTGTAATAAAAGTTATGTGAATATGGTGTTTCTTAAAATACTTTATTGCAGATCTAAGCAACCTCAGCACACACTCTTTTTCTTTACTTACTAAATCAAGAACTTTCACCTTTTCACTTAACAGAACTTAAGGATTTTTTTTTCCATCTCTGAATTGCTAGTAGCATAGCTACTCTTTTACTTTAGAATCATTAATAAGTAAAATAAGGGTTATTTAAATACAAGCCTGATGTGACAGTTGATCTGATAACCAAGATGGCTACAAAGTGACTAGTGGGTGGGTAGTTTGTAAAGCATGGATCCAATGGACAGAGGAATGATTCACATCCGGGGTGTAATAGAGCAGAACAATGTGAAATGTCAGCACCCTATTCAGAATGGCATGCAGTCGAAGATGTGTACACTGTTTATTTTGGAATTTTTTTTTTTTTTTTGGATCACATTTGACTGCAGTAACTGAGACTACGAAAAACAAAACTGCAGATACAGAAGAACTACTGTGCTTAATCACTGTTAATTGCCGGTTAAAATGTTACTTTTCTATTGCATTGTCCTTTTAGATTCTTGCTGGAAACATACATAGAATCTTCCCATATTCGCTTTCTCTGCAAATTCAAAGTATCTCTTAGAATTTCCTTTAGAGGCACCTGCTTCTCTTCATTCCCTATGGAATGTTCTAGAATCTTCTGGGTTTGAAGTACTTCTAGAGTTTGCAATTGGTGATGAAAAAATCCCGGTATTTGGGTGATGAAATATGAGGTGGTGATGGATATGTTGATGTCTGTGGTCCTGGGGAGCATTTTGGTCATAATCCACATTCCACCACCAGAGAGCCCTCCCCACCATTGCCTTGAATAAGTGGTGGAGTGGATGGGGAGAGGATGGAGGTAGACTTTCCATCCTGCAGGAGCAGGCTTAATGCCAGGTGGGACTTCTGGGACCATCATGGAAGATTGTTCTCCCTTTCCCACTGTGGTCAGTATCTGGTCCCTTTCTAAACTTGCCTCCTTGGGTTGCACCATCTTCTGGCCTTGTCCATTTGCCGGAGACCTCAGGCCTGCTGGGCTCCTTCCCTTCCTTCTCCCAGCAGTTTCCCATCTCAGTTTGTTTGTAGGACGAGTGCTTTCCAGACTCCTGTATGTTCATGGATTTGTTCCTAATCTCAGTGTCATTGTTTGCTTACTGGAACAGATCCAGGGAGCTCAGACATGGCCAGGCCTGGGGTGGCTCAGTGTGTGGCCCAGGCCTGGGAAACAGCTGGGGCTAGAGGGCCCCTAGCAGGCGCTGGGCACCTGGTTGCCTTTCTTCTAACTCAGGAGGGTGTTTAACAGTGTGGGCGGTTGGCAGAGTCTTGTAGAAAGGTAGAGGGTTTTGGACTTAGAAGACATTGACTGAAAATCTGAAATCTTGGATCCACTGTTTACTGGCTGATCATCTTGCAAGGCCCAGACTTTTTTGAGCCTCAGTTCTGCATCTATATAATGGGGAAAATGACTGTACCTACCTCAGAGGCTCTTTCCCGGATCTGGGGAGGTGATGTGTGTGTGGGAAAGGCCATTGTAAAGGACTGTGCATTCACTATGAGGATCATTATTACAGAGCATGTGATGGACAAGATTTTGTTTCCCAAGCAAGCCAGATTTTATATCCTGTGTTGGTAGAGGGAATCAACAATTCAAATATAGACTAATGATTATAGAAATGATAAATCAAGGAACTATTAATTCTTGCATTGGACTGACAAGGCATTTGGTAATTTAAGTTTGATCCTCAACTTTATTATATGAAATTATTGAGTTGGGTGTTAGTACAATATAGATGATAGGAAAATCATAATGCTTGAACATTCACAAACATTATTATTTATTAATAAGTACCAATCAATTTATATGAAGACTAGAGACTTTTGTTTTAAAGTTGCACTTTTATAAAGTGAATATCCTAAAAACTCCAGATCATATACATTAAAATGATGAATTTTGTGGTGTATGAATTATATCTCAATGTAAAAATAAAAAATCATTAAGGCAATAGCTATATTATAAAATATTAGGGGTTTGAGAAAAAGTTAGTTTCATCAATCTGAACTCATTATAATTTTAATATACTCTGTATTGACCTGTTCCTGTTATAATCAATAGTGTTCTATCAATAAAATGAAGTATTTTACACATTTAATATGTTATCTTTAGCAATTTTCCATGTTATCAATTCTTCACCTAAATCGAATACTTCACGTGTGACTCTTCTATAACTTACATAACTAATTCATTTTCCCCACTTTTAGTTTGCATCTACACACACACACACACACACACACACACACACACACAAACCCACACATAAATTAACTCTATGATGAGCATCTTTGTGCATAGCTTTACCCCATTCCCATATCTTGGACTATTTACTTAGGGGAAATTTCTAAAGTGATATATATCTGAATCAAAACATTGCTGAGTAAAATTGAAGAAAACTTAATAAATGGGGGAGATATACCATGTTCATGGATCAGAACACTCAATATTGTTAAGATGTCTGTTGTCGCTAAGTAAGTCTATACAGATTAATGACCATCCCAATAAAAATTCCAATGGGCTTTTTTTCATTTTGAAGAAATTGACAAGCTAATTAAAAAATTTATAAGGAAATGCCAAAGGTGCTAGAAAATGACACTAAAAAGAAGAGCATAGTTGGAGGACTAACAATGCCTGATTTTAAGACTTATCATAAAACTATCATAATAAAGATAATATGATGTTGATGTTAAGGTAGACAAACTGATCAGGTTCTGACCAACTGAACAGAGTCCAGAAATAGACTCACCCAAATACAGTCAATTAATTTTTTACAAAGATGCAAAGGCAGTTCAGTGGAGAAGGATTCATTTGTTCAGCAATATAAAAAAACTGAACTCTGATCCATGCCTCACACTCTCTATATAAATTGGTTCCAAGTAAATGACACCTCCAAATGTGAAACCCAAGATTATTAAACTTCTAGAAGAAAGCAGGAGAAAATCATTGTGATTTGGGTTAAGCAAAGATTTCTTAGCTGTGATACCAAAAACGTGATGCAGAAAACAAGGAGAGGTCATGTTTACTTAATAAAAATTAAAAACTTCATCTTTTTGAAAACTGTTGAGAGTGTCAACCGAAATAATGAACAGAGATTCTCTCAGGAATTCTTGAGTTTAATTGTGAGTGGGAGAGGATTATGTGTCTGGAATATGTGTGCTTATGGGGACCACAGGCATATCCAAGGAGGTTAAGGCGGGAAGAAGCTTTCAATGGGAAAAGAGAGAAGTACACGTGCTTTGTTGTGAAGCAAAGACAGCATTGCGCACAAGGTCGTGTCTCAGGAGTTGACGTAGTTCATTAGCAGACACAAAGTTCAGGCAGGTGTTCTTGTGCCTCCTGCTGTCCATCATGTGCTTCATGTAGCAAGCTGCAGTTTGGAAAGCCCTTAGCAAAAGTTTCCATCACAGACATGTGGATATAAGAGCCCTTCAGAGAGAGTTCTTGTTTTTTTTTTTTTTTTTTTTTAATATAAATATATGTGTGTGTGTGTGTATATATATTTTTTTTTTTTAGTTGTAGTTGGACACAAAACCTTTACTTTATTTATTTTTATGTGGCGCTGAGGATCAAACCCAGGATCTCGCGTGTGCTAGGCAAGCGCTGTACCACTGAGCCACATCCCCAGCCCCTAGGGTGCCTGTTTTTATTGTAGGCATTTGTGCATGAGGGACCTCCTTCATAGGCTCTTGGCTTTATTTTTTTAATTAGGTTTTGATGCAAGTGACTCCATTTTAGTTCTGACAAATGTCACCAGAGAAAGGAAAGATGTTTGCCAATCATGTATCTGGTAAAGTACTTGTTTATAGAATATGTAAAAACTCCTATAACCCAATAATAAAAAAAAAACAAATAATCCATTACAAGATGGACAAGATTTGAACAGAAATTTCACCAAAGAGGATATAGAAATGGCAGATAAGTGCACGAAAAGATGTTCAATGTTATTAGTCACTAGAAAATAGAAATTGAAGCCTTAATAATGACTAAAATGAGAAAAAAGACTTATCATACATACCAAGTATTGGGAGGATGAAGAGGCACTCTTATATACTCTTGGAATGTAAAATGGTACAACCACCTTGGGAAAAACTTGGCAAATTCTTTTTTTTTTTTTTTTTTTTTTAAATCTTATTATTATTATTATTTTTTTGTCGTTTTTGGATCTGGGGGTCGAACCCAGGGCTTTGCAAATGCAAGGCAGACATTTTGCCACTGAGCTACTTACCAGCCCTTGGCAAATTCTTAAAAAGTCAACCATGTATCTTCAGTTTGGGCATTGCCTTCCTAAGCATGTTTACCCACCAAAACATGAAGCTTTTACGTATATTTCAAGATTGGAAACAACCCACATGTCTAGCAACAGGTGAATGAATAAACAAATTGTGGTATATTCATACAGTAGAATACTACTCAGCAAGAAAAAAGACTTAACTATTGAAATGGGCAACAGCATACATGATTCTCAGCACAATTATGTTGAGTGAAAAAGACTGGACAAGACTGAGTATGGGCTGTGATTCCATTTATTTACAACTAAAAATTTGTGTGTTCTGATAAGGAGTAGGTCAGTGGTTGTCTAGAAATAAGAGGTGTATGAAAGGATGGGGCTGGAATTACATAGGGATATGGGTAGCTTTTAGGAAGAGATGGATATGTTTACTATCTTGATTTTGGTGATGGTTTCACAGATACACACAAATGTGAAAATGTATCAGATTGAACATTTTAAATATGTGTATTTATTGAATATACCCTAGAATACCTCAATGAGGTTGTTAAATAAGCAATGATGGGAATGGACCATTCATTGGAAAAAGTAGGGATCCATGAGTCCAAGTTGATATCAATCAATCAATCAATCAATCAATAAAAATTTGATAGAGTGGGCTATTTACAAAATTTGGCAGTACTTCTCCACAGAATACTTAATCATAAAGGGCAAAGAAGTAAATGTAAATGAAATTGGGTAGATGACCATCTTAATGAAATGACCATCTTAATGACGTGATCAAAGTTTTAGCATTGCAGGGAAGGAGACGAATCCAAATTGTGCACCACCTGATAGGATGCAAAGACCTCAGAGCCTTTGTTTACTTTGTTGGATTTGATTTACGAATTTTTAAAAAGATTTCTGCATCTGTGTTCACAGTGGACATTGACCTACAGCTTGTATCCTCTTGTCTGTCTGGTTTTGACATCAGGGGAACAATGGTTTCAGAATGAGTTGGGAAATAGACTGTCTTCAGTTTTCTCTCTTGTTTTATACTTCATTGATTCTGTCCTTTATCATTTCTCCCTTTTCTGGATTACTCTGGGCTTAATTTGTGTTTCTTATGGTGGATGCTGAAGCCTTTGTTTGTCTCCTTTGTTGGTTTATGAGTTACAACTTTTCCATTATTTTAATGACTGCTTTAGTTGCAGTGTATATCTTTAATTTGTCACAGTCTACATTCAAATGATATTCTGCCACTTCAAAGACTATAAGAACCTTATGAGTATATATATGTCCATGTCTCTTCCTAAACTTTATACAGTTGATTCAATACATTTTGCTTTAACATGTTGTGAATTACACATTGCATTGTTATTAACTCCACATTGTTTAAGCAGCCACTTATCTTTTAAAGAGATAGAAAATGTATAAAATAAAATTTTTATGTATTTACCCATTAGGTTACCACTTCTGCCTTCTTTATTCCTGTATGTGAATCCGTATTTCCATCTGGTATCATTTTCCTTTTGCTTGATGGCAGTCTTTCAATATTTCTTATAGTGCAGGGAAATGAATCTTATCACCTTTCACTGTCTGAGAAAAGCTTTTATTTTACCTTTGTTTTTGAAAGATGTTTTCAGAGTGTATTGAATCCTGGGTTTTTCTCCACCCAGGGGAAGTTAACCACTGAGCCCCATCCTCAGCACTTTTGATATATACATATTTTTTATTTTGGAGACAAGGTCTCATTGAGTTGATGAGGCTGGCTTTGAACTTGAGATCCTCCTGCCTCAGCCTCCTGACCCACTGGATTACAGGTGTGAGCCACTACACCTGGCCAGGGTTTTCTTTCTGTGCTTTCACAGGTGTTGATCTACTAACTTACACTTGTATTGTTCTCAGTGAAAAAATCTATTGTCCTTCTTAACCTTGTTCCTCTTTTTTCTCTGGATGCTTTTAAGATTTTTCTTTATTACTGGTTTTGAAAAGTTATTTATGTAGGTTCCTGTTATGATTAGGATATGAACAGTGTACCCCCCCCTTCCCCCAGGCTCCTGTTAATGCAGGGATATTCAGAGATGAAATGATTGGATTACGAGAGCCATAACCTAATCAGTGCATCGTAATTTGAATAGACTGGGGGTAACTGTGGGCATTTGGGGTGCTGCTAGAGAAGGTGGGTTTCTGGGCTGAGCCTTGGAAGGCTGCTTCCTTCCTGCAGGTCCTTGTCCCTTGCTTTCTCTGTTTTCTTGCTGTCCTAAGCAGAGCAACTCCTCTCCCCCTGACCCTCCCCCTATGACATGCTACCTCACCTTGGGCCCAGAGCCATGGAGTCAGCCAGTCACAGACTGAACTTCTGAAACCATGACCCCAAATATAGTTTTTTTTTTTTCCTCCTTTAACTTGTTCTTATCAGATATTCTGGTCACAGTGATGAAAAAACTAACTAAAACTGTTCCTTTGTGGTTTTGGTGCTTGGGACTTGTTAAGATTCTTGGATCAATTGATTTATATATTTTTAAAAAATCAACTTTAAAAACATTTCAGCCAGTGTTTCTTTACATGTTGTTTCTCCTTCCCCTCCCGTCTTTGGAGACTCCAGCTACAAGTGTACTAGGTTGCTGGAATTTGTCCCACAGCTCACTGGTGTTCTTTAAAAATTATTTTACCATGTGTGTTTCATTCTGAATAGTTATATTGCTAGGTATTCAAGTTTACTAGCCTTTTTTCCCCCTGCAATGTCTGGTTTGCCATTAATCATATCCTGTGTGTGTGTGTGTGTGTGTGTGTGTGTATAATTTTAAAATTTGACACACTAAACTTTTCATCTCCAGAAGTTTCATTGGGAGCTCTTGCTTACTTTCTCATCATCCACATCTCTATTTAACTCTTAAACATACAAAATGCAGCTATTAATACCTGCTTTAATGTTATTTTCTGCTAACTTTAATATCAGTTTCACATCTGGGTTGATTTTGATTGCTTCTTTTCCTTTTCATTATGTGTCATATTTCCCTGCTTCTTTGCGTATCTGATAAATTTTTAATTAGATGTCAGATATTATGCTTTTATCTTTTGGGGTGTTAGGCACCTTTGTATTCTTATACACATTCTTTTTTAAAAAAATATTTATTTTTTAGTTGTAGTTGGACGCAATACCATTATTTTATTTATTTATCTTTATGTGGTGCTGAGGCTCAAACCCAGGACCTCCCATGTGCTAGGTGCACACTCTACTGCTCAGACACAACATATGCTTTTAAAATTTTTTTTTTAGATTTTGATGAACCTTTATTTTATTCATGTATTTATATGTGGTGCTGAGGATTGAACCCAGTGCCTCATATATGCTAGGCAAGCGCTCTACCATAGAGCCACAACCCCAGCCCTCTTAGACATATTCTTGAGATTTGTTCTGGGACACAGTTAAGTTACTTGGAGATAGGTTTTTTTTTTAATTCCAAGTCTTCCTTTTGCTATTTGTTGGATGGGAATGGAACAGTGTTTAGGAAACTTCCCACTATGGAGGCAAGGCCTTCTTGGCTTTGATAACAAGTGCCCCATGCATTATGTGGCTTTTCCAGTGTGGCTGGTGGAAGCAGGCCCTGTGTGAGTGGGGGATGCTGTTAACCTGAATCTTTTTGGGTTGTTCTTTCCCTGGACTCAGGCAGATCTTGCAAGTGCTCAGCTGCGTACTTGAGGTAGGTCCTCTGCAGATCTTTGTGTTCTTTCTTTGTACAGCGCTCTTCTGACGTGCAAGGTCTTCCACGGCTCAGCTCCATCTCCTCAGCTCAGGGAGCCTGGCTTCCTCCCAGCATCATGGGCGGAAGCTGAGCAGCCACTGGGGCCACTGTAGGGTTCACTGTGGTTCTCCCCCGTCTCTTAGGAGTACTGCTCTTCCTTGCCTGATGTCCAGTGCCTTGGAAAGTATTGGTTTATGTTTCTTGTCCAGTTTCCACATAGTTCCAGATGAGAAGGTAATAGGAGTCCTCATTTTGGGAGAGAAGTCAAGGATAACATCAAGATTTATGGCCTGAGAAACTTCGAGTTTTGAATTGTCATTTCCTAAGGTGAGGAAGACTGGGAGAAGCAGGTTTGGTGGTCGGTGTGGTGAGAAAGTCGTGCTGTTTGAGGAGTGGCCAGTAGGACCCTGGAGCAAAGTCAGAGAAGCAGTTGGATCTGTCAGGCTCAGGGGAGAGGTCTGGGCAGGGGCTGCTCATTTATGTGGCATCAGCTTGTAGATGGCCCTGGATAAGATCCCAGTTGGAACACCGCTAGTTTCCTGTTTCCTGTGCTTTCTTGTTTTGGGTTCTTGCTGGCATAAGAAGGCCCTCCCCTCCCAGGGTTAACTAATTCTTAGAGGTAATGTCAGCTTTCCTGGAGGTGTGCCTTTCCTGTGCAAACCAACCAGCCCAAAGCCCCTTCCCCAGCTACCTTCTCCACAGTACTCTTCTGCTCTCTGGCCCCAATCCCCAGCCCTCATTGCCCCAGGCCAGGAACCAGCCAAGGGAGAGCTCCTGTGCCCCAGAGCATGTGGAAATGATCCACACTAACCGGTCTTACACCACTTGTCCTGCCTCACCCATTCCTGCCCACAGAACCCACAGCAGGAGGCTCCCTCTGCCCCCGACTATCCCTGGTCCTTTTCCCATAAGGCCCGCCATGCCTCGGCTTCTAGGCATTTGTGACTAAAATCTTGTTGCTTCATGACAATCATCTCCATGTTTGTACATCTTACTGTACCCGGTTGAAAACAATTTCCAGGTTCCCTTACAATTAGTGTAGATGGAAGGAAAGAACTGAACAAAAGAAATAAAGAGATAGGAGCTTAACAGTAAAATAGGTCTTTGGGACAAACCTGTGCAGGGGGCTCCCAGCAGAGGTTGGAACCTGTCTTCCACTTAGGGAAGTTACAGGGAATGACAGAGTGGGGGGATTTTTGCGGTTAGGCTGTTGCTAGTGGCTTGTCAGGGAAGAGTCCTTGTGGTGGTCACCGTCATTCTGTGGTGGTCACTGTTCCATGTCAAACAAGGTGTTTCTCAAGGTTTCAGTCCCAGATAAGAATTCCCTTTCTGGTGTAATGATGGAGTATTGTCTGGGGTCTAGGTCAGGCTGAATCAGAGTGACCATGGGGTGACAGTTCTGAGAAGGAGGATGTGTTTCAAAATGGCGCTGCCTGTGTCAGGTTCTCCCTAGTGGTGAAATGCTCTGGCCACGTGGAGTGCCTGTGTTACCTTACCCTGTTTAATCTTCCCAGGAACCCTGGGAGGTAGCTACTGTTGTTATCTTCCTTTTTTAGATTATGGGGTAGAGCAGGCTCCATAAGTTGCCCAAGGTCAGCAGCTCCTGAGTGGTGAAGTGGAATGTAGACTGAGGCACTCCGGGTCCCATGTTCTTAACCAATTCTTAACAGTCCCGTGCAGTCCGAGTGGGCTTTAACCTGGGGCCAAACTCCTCAAAACTTTTATAAATTGTAACTTGTTTCTTTGCTCCAAGACACGATGAATTTTACTTCATTGTCTGTTTTAGTTAGTTCTTTGTCACTATCACCAAAGTACCCAACAAGAACTATTTAGAGAAGTTGATGTGGGGCTTGTGGGTTCAGAGGTCTCCATCCACAGATGGCCAACTCCACTGCTCTGGGCCCAAGGTGAGGCAGCACATGACGGGGAAGGGCCCAGGGCAGGGAACCTGCTCAGCTAACGGCAGGGTGGGGTGGGGGAGGAGGCTGTCAGGAAGCAGAGGCAGGGGAAGGCCCCTGGGGTGGATGAACCCTTTGAGGGCATATCCCCAGTGACCCACCTCCTCCAGCCACACCCCACCTGCCTACAGTTACCAATTCAAATTAGGATGGACTGATTAAGTCACAGCTCTCATCCAGTCATGTCACCTCTGAGTACTCCTGCATCAACAGCGGAGCCTTTGGAGGACACCCTACATCTAAACCATAACAATACCTAAGGGACAACTGAAAGCAAGGAGTAAGAGCCATCAAAGACCCTGGGGATGGGGAGGAGTCATGATTCCTCTTCTCAGGATGGAACACACTCAGGGACGTGGAGTCCTCCCAGAGAAGGCCCGTGCTGCTGGACTCCTCTCAGTCTGCACGGCAGAGTCTTGTACAAAACCAACCCATCACCCAACCCACAGCAGGACTTTTCCATTTCTAGAAGATGCCAAAGAAGGGATGGATTAAAAAAATCCTTCCTCATTATCGACATACATTAGTTTTAAGAAATTTGGAAAATATATAAAAATCAAGAAGAAAAAGGAATAAATTCGCAGCCCAGAGATACTGCTGTTAATATTCAGTCCTTTGAGACTTGAGTATTTGACTAAAAGAATTCATTAAAAGTCTGTTTGGGATCTGTTTCCTTATCTTTCACCATCTCCCTTTTCCTTCCCATTTGTGAGGGACACATGTGGTGTGTGTGTGTGTGTGTGTGTGTGTGTGTGTGTGTGTATTTTCTGTCTTCCAATGCCCCTGAGGCCTACTGGAGATTTTGCCCAGTCTGACGAGGAGCCCCGTGGATCCAGTCTGACGTTGGTACCTTTCTGCTCACAGGGATTCAGACATGAGGAAAGAGTTATCTTCCTTAGGCTGTGGCTGTATCTGGCCAAATCAATAACTAATCAGCACTGAGTTAATCTTATTAGTTATTCATTGTCCCCCTCTCAAACCACAAACCAAGCTGGTGAGGACAATGCTTTAATTAATATGAGGCAAATAAAATTCATTGCAGCAAGGTTAATGGTAATGAGATAATCATAAAGCCAGTTATTGAGCTTGGAGTGGAAAGGAGGTTGGAGCCCGGGCAGGGGGACTTGCCGGTGGTTTCTGGGATATTGTGACAGGATAGAAGGTGGGTGTGGGGCCTGTCAGTGAGGGTGTGCTGCCGTGACACACCCAGGTGCTGGGTAGAGGCAGCCCTGGAATCCAGGGAACAAAGGGGTGGCTGGTGTCAGGGTAGCAGGCAAAGTAGAAAGATCTTTGTGGACGAGAACCTAAAGTCTGTATGTTTAAATTAATGCTCTGTTGTTATTTGTGTTTCTTTTGCACCGGTACTTTGCAATTGAGATGACAGTCCATAAAATTAGCTGTTGTTTCTGTTTATTAGATTGTGGTCCCGACTTGTTATACCCAATCAAGTGAGGCACAGAGAGTGGATGGGCCTGGAGGGTTTTTTTTGTTTTTAAATTTCATTTTTTCTGGGAAGCTTGATCCCTTTCCTTTTCTCTTTCCATTCATTTATTAAGCACTGACTATTTGCTGGGCCCTGCACCTGCACTGGGTTTTTTTATGCATTACCTCAATGAACCATCATGATGAAGAGCATAATTATTTTCCCTCTCTTACTGATGAGGAAGCCAAGGTTCCAGAGTTCATTAACTTTGACAAGTAACTTTGACAAGTAACTATCAAAATAGGATTTGAATCCAAGTTTTTCTGATTCCAGAGCCAATGCTTTTAACCATTATATGATTCCTCCTCCTTTGACTTAAGACCACCTGCGGCTTACATTGGCCTTTCAAATGGTGTGCACTTGTTTCGGTTGCCACGGCCTCCCTGTGCCTAGCCTGGTGACCATCCAACGTATATCACACATTGGGAGTGATGGGCAGCTGCCTTTGCTGCCTGCTCTTGTAATTTTGGTTTTATGGGGGTGTGTCAGTCTACATTGTAAGCTCCTGTCATGTGAAGACCAGGGCTGTATTTCTTCTCAGCTCCCAACAATGCCTGGTACAAGAGAAATTTCATGAATGCTTGTTCCCTGGCACATGGTACCTGGTACACAGGGCCCCATATCGGACAGATCAAGGTTTGGGCATAGCGTGTGTTTTAGTTAGCTTTGTGTTGCTGTGACCAAAATACCTGACAAGAACAACTTGAGGAGGAAAAGTTTATTTGGGGCTCACAGTTTCAGAGGTCTCAGTCCATAGGCAGCCTACCCAGTTGCTCTGAGCCCAAGATGAGGCAGTGCATCATGGGAGAAGGGCTCAGTGGAGGAAAGCTGTTCAGTTCATGGTGGCCAGGAAGCAGAGGAGAGGGTACAAGAGGCTACAGGGAAGAACACCCTTCCAGGACACTGCCCAAATGACCTACCTATTTTAGCCATGCCCCACATCCTAGAGTTACCACCCAGCCAGCCCATTCAGAGTAGGATGGACGGATTAGGTCACAGCTCTCACTATCCAATCATTTACCTCTGACCGTTCCTATATTAACAGAAGTTTTCGGAGGACCCCTCATATCCAAACCAGAATACCATAGCTTTAGCATTTATGGCTGTGGGATTTGGGGGCTGTCACTGAACTTTGACATTGTTTCTTCATCTTTAAAGACACATTCTAAGATCTTTGTTACATAGATAGTGGACAGATTTAAAAACAAAAGCCACCACCACCACTTATGTCTGAGTGTTAACTGTAGGCCGGGAAGCCACGTAGCTGGGGTAACTGTACTGGACAGTAGAGATAGAGAACCTTTCCGTCACTGCATCAAGATCTGTTGGATAGTGCTGTTAGAAACCAACTCTCATTTATCTGCCTGTCCCTCAGGTGCTTTTGCCTTGTGTGTGGTCAAGGGTGTGTGTGGTTAGAACCAGATTTGAGTGGGGTGCCCAGTTCAGGAGATTCTGGATGCTTTGTTCTTTCCCTCAAGCACACAGGCATAGTTGGGGATAGGATCCTGGGAAGAGGGAACTGTGAGATTCCTGTATATATTCCCTGCTGCCTGTGAACACTGAAAGAGGGAGTCTGCACTAAGTCAGTACCTTCCTGAACATCTGCATGGGCCTGGCTTCTGATCCTGAAGAACAGTGGGAATTAGAGCAGGAAAGTGACCCTGGAGAGCAGAGTTTCTGCTGTGTTATTCAGCATTTGGGTCTTTTGGCCTTTAAATAATATTTTCAGTTTTTGGTGAGTGGCAATGTTCCTCAGTTCTGTGTGTGTGTGTGTGTGTGTGTGTGTGTGTGTGTGTGTGTTAGAAGCAGGTCAAAGGCAACTTTGATGGAAATGTGGGGTGCAATTTGCAGTAGATGCTGACTCAGTTTCATGGATGGTGGTTTTGTGAACATAAGAATCACTGTCACCTGTCTATATTAATGGCACCTGCACAGCTAACCCTGAGCATGCAGTGTATACAGCAGACACACTTGGCCCAAGAGCTGATGTGCCAGGTAACTGGTGAGCTAGAGGTGGACCACCCCTTCTTGGGCTTGGGTGACCAGGGAGGGCTCCCTGCGTGGTCTTGAATGTGATCATCACTTTGTGCCAAGGGGCACCCCACCTGGCACTGGCTCATGTCACAGATGACAGACAGTAGGGCCCCGACTCAGCTTGCTTTAGGGCAGACTGGGCAGGGCGAGTCCTGTGCTTTCTGAGGGCTGTCAGTGCCAGAGACAAATGTAGATGTGAGTCCAACCTAAAGAAAATAGTGGAGCAGGGTTTTCCGCCACACACACACACACACACACACACACACACCCTCACAGAGCAACATACAATCATGTGCATGTAGCAAATGCACACAACACATGTGCAGTACCCTCTGCACACACACCCACACAGCAACACACACATGCATGATGTGCCTTTGCGTCTGTTGTTCTAGCTGAAGTGTTTTCCCTTTTCAACTTCATCTATTCAATTCACTTTCAGGGGCCAACTCTGTATCAGCCAGAGCCCAGCCATACCAGTAATTTGAATAGGAAAAATTGAATATAAAGAATTATTAACTAGTAAAAGGTGGTCAAGTCCTGCAAGGGGTAGAAGGAGACTCTGCCGGTGCAGACGTGGCAAGCACCCAAAACTGCTCCTTCTGGGGCCAGGGGACTGTGAGTTTGTACGAACCAAGGGCTCAGCAGAGCTCTTCCCACCCTTGAGGCTGGGAGCTGGCCCATGGAGCAGGCAGGGCTGCTCTGGGACGCTAGCGGTGGCTGTGGTGCGGGCCTGAGCCAGAGTGGGCCCATGGCAGTAGCCCGCTGGGTAGCAGAGAGACTTATGGGAGGGGGTGGGCTGAGCTCATCTGTAGGGGTGGCCAGGACACTCACTGGAGGGTGGGCCTGAGTTCCACGGAAGTGGACCATGGGTAGTGGAGGTGTGGGCTGCAGCGAGTCTGTGAGGCTGAGTGGATGCTGTCCCTGCTGGCTGCCTGTCTCTGCTGGAGCAGCACACTGGAACCAGTAAGGGGACCTCTGTGCCTGCTATGGCCTCACAGTGTCCCCAGGATCCCTGAATGACCCAGACTGATATCATCAAGTCCTCTGACAAAGGAAAAATGACCCAGGGTTCAGCTTTAGTATCTCAGCAAAGAAGAGTAGATTCAGAGCCGAGAGGCAGGACAGGCAGGACCCCTGCTCAGGAGTCAATGATTCTCTGACTTGATGATCATACGAAAGCGATATGTCTTCAGTGGAAACCATACTTGGAATTTTGACCTCCCTGGACTAGAGGTGATGTCATGAAACTCCCTCTGGATGCTGGTGGTGGCAGTGAGCTGCATCACCCCGTCAGCTAGGAGATCACAGGGTCACCACCCTGCTCTACAATGCCCTGTTGCTAAGCTGTGATGTTCCATAGTCAGGGGCATCAAATGCATCTTTGACTTCTCACTGGTTGATCAAGTTGCAACTCCAGACCCCGTCCTAAGCCAAGAAGCATCTGTCCATTCGTAACCAGCACCTGCCTTGCCCCACGTCACCCGTGAGCCTGAGTGTCTGCTCATAGCCCCTTTGTTTCTTTCATCTGTGATTTCCCACCTTGTCCTGAACTCTCTCTAATACCTGTTGCTTTGTGGTGTTCTCTGTTGTGTGAGTGGCCCTCTGGGTGTCCCCAGATAGCTGAGGGCAGGGTCTGGACCTGCAGTAAGTCTCCGAGTGTGTGGCAGTGGATGTCTTTCCTGGGAGGGGAGGAGAGCTGGATATGACCTCACCCCCTTCCTAGCCTCTGTTCCCTTTGGGTGTGCTAACTGCCCAGCTGACTCCCAGAACAGCTAGCTGTGGGGTTTAGTGTGCCTCTGGGGGTGAGTGGCACGCCGGGCAGTGTTGCTGGGGAGCGGATGGAGGACCTGGCTCTGGCGACTCTGGATGGAGAGGTGTGCCCACCTTTCTGGCTCTTCCTGTTCTGCTGTTGGTTGTGCATTTTCTCTTCTGCTGGGTTAAAATCTGAGGCCAACTATTTCAGCTGCAGAAAGTTGTCCACTGAGGCCTGAACCTTCATACTGACTGCCTGGCGATGGCTGGCTGTGGGTTGACCATGACCTTTGTCATCTCCTTACTACTACAGCTTGAGTGTGGCTTTGGCCTGCCATGGCCCCCGACTCTACCCAGCTCCACATGACCTTCTGCCATCAGACACTGGCTGGCTTTGTCCCCAGTCTCCAATTCTTGAGACAGTGTCCCTTGACCCTTCGACTCTTCTAGGGATGCTCATGCTCTTATTCTCTCAATTAGAGTTAATTTCCTCTCTTCCTTCTGCCAAGAAAAAGAGACTCTCCCTGGTGTGGCTTGAACTGCGTGTCCTCATCAAGGCTGGAGGGCTGTGCCCAGAGGGACCAAGCTGTGTGTACTCAGGGTTGGCCCCAAATGGGTTGGAGCAGGATGCAGAGGTGTCCAGCAGAGCTAGAAGTAGACCGGCCCCAGAGCTAGAAGTAGACCAGCCTAAGGATGGCTGCTGAAGCCTGGAGTCTGCTGTGGGGTGGGTGGGCTGGGTGTCCCCGCTGCCGGGATGAGGGTGCTCAGGGCTTCGTGTTCTCAGTTTCTAAAGTAGTCGTTTCCTATGTGGTTCACTTGGCAACTAATTACATAGGACTTTTGAACATTTTCCCCATCTTTGTTATCAGTTGTTATTTAAGTCTGGTTTTAGTGCCCTGAAACGTGTTAATTGTGCCAGCCTTCTGAGAGTATAAGTTCATGCTCGATGTTGATGCTCTGTTGACTTTGTTGGTGCAAGCAGGGTACCAGGTCCCCCTGGGATGCTGGGATCCCTTGTCTTCTGTGTGCACCCAGGGCCCCATCCTGCCTACAGGCTGTGGTTCTGCAATGCAGGATCCTCATGGTTCCCAAACCCTCAGCTGGTCTGGAGTGATGACTGGGATGCACAGCCTGGGGTAGATGAGAATCAGGATGTAAGCTAGGGCCCTGCATCCTGGACAGTGTGTCCTACAGCCTATGTCATATGCCTCATGCCCCCAACACTGTCATTCCCTCAGGAAAGAGGAGTCCCTGCCAAAGTTTGCTACATTAAACAAGCTCCAGATTTGGAGTGTGTTATAGCCTTTCCTTTGACCTTTATTCACTAATTATAAATAAGGCAATTGAGTTTCTCATCTTAAAAGATACCAACACTGCCTTCCAAAGCTGTCTTAAGAGATAGGATGTATTTGACTATCCACTGTAGAGACCCAAACCAACATGAAGTATTATTAGTGTGTCTGAGGTCTGGGTGGCAAATACATGAACTTGGCACACCTTAGAATGAACCATTAGTAGATTAGCCTTGAACGGGGATATGGTTCAGTGGAGGAGAGCTCACCTAGCATGTCTGAGGCCCTGGGTTCCATCTCAGCATCTCGCCTCCCCAAAGCCAAACAGAAAAGCCCCAGAAAGCCTTGAACACTGATTTCTAGGGAGTGTGACTCAGACCAGGTCAGTTTTGATGGAGAACAGATTGGCAGCTTAAGGCCATGTGCAAAGGCGGACACTAGTATGAGATTGGAATGGACCCTGAGAGTATCAGGAGGCTGAAGGAGGATGTTGAAGGTGTGTGCACATGCCCCACCTTAGGCACTGGGACTGAGGGAAGGTATTCAGGTACAGCGGGCGGGGGAGGGGAATGATGTTCAGAACAGCCTGCACTCACGCCTCTCTGTCCCCGCATCTGTCTCCCTGCAGGTGCACCTCCGCTCTGCCAGGCGTCTCTGTGATCTCTGCTGTGCCAACCGGGGCACCTTCATCAAGGTGGGCCAGCACCTGGGGGCTCTGGACTACTTGCTGCCCGAGGAGTACACCAGCACGCTGAAGGTGCTACACAGCCAGGCCCCGCAGAGCAGCATGCAGGAGGTCCGCCAGGTCATCCGGGAGGACCTGGGCAAGGAGGTACTCACCCCTGCCAGGAGGGCTGGCTCCAGGACAGTATGCTTTTGAAAAGGTCTTGGCACGGTTCTTGCCGCCTGGGCCCAGGGCACTGGGGTCCCACCACTAATGCAAAATCAAATGTCATAGACACTTTCAGTGCTGAGATCAGAGAGGATGGAAGGAACCTCAGTAAAAAAAAAAAGTTGAAGTATAAAATATACGTGTTGTCTTGGATACAACCTAATGAGTCATGGTCTAGCCTAATAATTTCTATCAACATCTGAGGGTTTATGGCATTCCCACAATGGTGCTGTGTCCATGCCTCATCTCATTTGATCCTCATGGCAAACCTACAGTGGGTACTGTTACTAATTCCATTTTGCCAATGAAGGCTGCAGCCTTGGGTAGTAAGGTCAAGGACACTGTTGGTGATTCTCGCACGCTGCTTATATGGTGCCATCCATAAGCTGTCCATGAGCTCCATGCTTTGGTTTCTCTGGAATATCCCTGGTAGGCACTCATTCAGCCTCTGCTTGATTAACCCCCCATGGTAGGAAGCTTCCTGTCTTAGGTGCCACCCATGGTGGCCTGTCCCATTGTCAGTCATTTCTGACTGTAGGAAGAGCATCCCTATAAGTGCTAGAGCCTGCCTTCTCCAGTCTCAACTCCTCATCTTTATTTGGGGCCCTGGAGTGACAGAGAACGGAGCTAAGGTCCCTCTGTACAGCAGCCCTGGTTGCCCTGAGCATTCCTTCCCACTCATGCCAGTAACCTACAGGGTGTTATTTTGTGCCGAACTGGGCACAGCTGCATGGACCCTCACTGACTTGCTCTGGTCACTGCCTCTGGGGACAGGGAGGGGATGAGCAGGTGGCTGAGCAGTGGGTCAGGTCCAGCTTTTAGGTGCTATAATTTGAGGATGCCTCAGAGGTCTTTACTGAAATCCCTTTTGCCCTTACCTGTTATCTGAAATTCTCTTAGAGAATTCTAGGTCTTCTAGAGTTCTCTGAACAAAATCACCTTGAAGTTGAGCCTTTAGCAGCGGATGCCTTTCCTGAGATTAGTTTGTGACCTTTCATGCTTCCTAGTTGCCCTTAAAATAAAAATGCTTAGCAGGGCTCTCAAGGTGCAGCCCATCCAGTCTCTGCCTCCTTCCTGTTCCATGACTGTAACTTGGTGGGGCAGAGGGCGGTGGAGGGTGGCATTTGTGCTCTGGAGCCAGGGCTGTGGACCTAGCCCAAATTATACCCTGTTGGCACTTCACTCTCCTTATCTGTAAAAATGGGGATCACCGTAGTCCGCACCCTCTCGGGTAGCAGTGAGGACTAGAGCGACAGGAATGGGGAGGCTCTGTGGAGCACCCAGCATGCCGCAGTGCTCAGCTAGTGTCAGGTCCTGCTGTAATTGTGGCTATTCCCCTGCATTGGTCACTGTGCTGCTTGTCACACTCTATGCACCCTGAGCCCGTGGTGCCTGTGTTTTGATCTGTCCTCTGCTTGAACGTCTCTTTACTCCGTTCTCTGTATCTGTTGAGTGATTCCAGGACATTAGCACTCTGTCTGTCCATTTAGCACCAGGCTAGGTGCTAGGAGCTGGTTTCCTGGCCAAACTGCAGCTCTTCTGTGAAGTCTTCTTATGCGAGTCACATTAGGCTCCGCAGAACTTCGCCTCCCCCCAACTAACTCATGCTAGCTGAGGCTTGGGTACTTGAACCTAGGTGTTTCCATCAGATGTCAGAAAATCTTTGGGGATGAAGACCTTAATGGTTCTTTTATCCTGAATCTGTAGCCCCAGAGCGATGCAGTCTAAAGCAGGTACCCGTGTTTGTTTAATGAGTCAATGGATGAATGACAACTTCCTCAGGCTACTCAAGGCAGAGCGGAGAATGGGGCAGAGGTTGGATGAAGACCAGTTGTTCCATTTTTACTGATCTGCAGGGAACTGGCCCTGACTATCAGGGGCTGGCACCTATTATTGTGGAGCAGGCACCAGCTGCTCAGTGTCAGTCCAAGATGCTGCACTCCTCAGTGGTGACCTGGAGGGAAGCCTCATTAGCTGACTCTGTAGAAGCTCGAACCATTCCTAGGATGGGCTTGGAAACCTCCCCCGCACTGAGGAACATTTCCTCTGAAGGGAGAGAGATGGAATGAAAGGCAAATAGAATTAGAACTGGGGTCAGAGGGCTCAGGCTGCAAGCTAGGAGGAGCAGGGTTAGGCTGGAGAGGTCCCCAGGCAGAATCTGGTGCCAGTCTGAGAGCACCTTTGCTTCTCACGAAGACTGTTGGCCTCCAGCTTCCAACAGCATGAGATTCACCCCCAAATTAAAACTAAACAAGTCACTGTAATAACAGTGTGAAGTGGATTATCACTGGCATGTGGCATGGTGGGGGTGGACATGAAAGAGGGGAAGGCAGCAGAAGATTAACCCCTGGAAGCCTCTGGGGAGGGGGTGAGGCCACAGCCGGGGCAGAGTGGGATGAAAAGTGCCGGGTGCCAGGGTTACCTTGGGCCCACCCCGCTGGCTGGAGGATGTTTGGGGTTGGAAATCATCTCCTGCATCTGGAGGACCTCTTTTCCAGCCTTCCCTAGCCAAGTAGTCCTGAGCGAGGTGGCCATGTGGCTCTTGCCCCCGTTTATCTGGAACCTTCTGAGAAAGGGAGGCTGTCGAGGTCACAGTTCTGAGGGGCCGTCCCTTGCTTTTGGGAAGCTCAGAAACCTCTGGTGTCTTACCACAGCCCCCACAGGCGCACGATCACGGTCTCCCCCACTCCCTCCTGGGAAGATGGCATTTGTTCCCTGGTGACACACTTTCTAGTCTGTGGGTGGAGGGAGGGGCAAAGGGCTGTGTGGGAAGCAGGGTAGGTGAGTGCGGGGGTGTGAGGGCGGGGGCAAGTCACTCACTTCGCACTTCCTCCCTCCTCCAGCCCCTCCCACGACACTTCTCAAGAGCAGCTCTCCCCGCCAGGTGCCATGCTGGCCCATGCACTGCTGTCCTTCTGGGTCCCGTCCTTGGTCAGGTCCTAAGGTTCCCAGGTTAAAATGCTGCTCAAGTGCTCCTGAATCTCCGACTGCAGGCAGGGGGGTGGCTAGATAGAAGCTCAAGGATGGTGCCTCTGGGGACTCTTCTCATTCACAGAGGGTCATTTGTGTCCTCAGACCAGTTCCTGTTCCAGTTAGATGGAGCTGACCCTGAGGTGTGCCCCCCCACCCCCGCCCATGAGGGAGAGGGATGAAATTCAGGTTCCAGCACTTCTGGACCTCGGACTCCACAGTTATACTTGGTTCCAGATCAGTCCACACCTCTGGACATCAGCTGGCACCAGTAGTGGAGAGCAGAGGACAAGCAAAGGGCACTATCCTTACACAGGGATTGGCTCAGCAGAGAGTATGCTGGGACCACTTGGCTAAGTGAGGGGGCAGGAACAAGCAACAGGATGAGACCCAGGGTCTTCTGTTTCCTCGGGAGGTTGGCTCTTTTCTGCTGCCTCAGAAGTGACCTGGCTTCTGGACTGGGTTGGGGATAGCCTCTGGTGCTGAGTGCCCTTGAGGTTGTGGAGTGCAGTGCTTGCCTTGGCCAGAAGATGGCGCCTGAGCTTGCGAGTCACCCAGGGGTGTCAGAGACCAGGCCCTTTCCTGCGAGGGGAGTCCTTGCCGGGTGGGTAAGACTCTAGTTCTTTTTACTCTTGGGTTTGGCCAAAGAGCCCAGGCTGACATCTGTCCACTCTGAATGGCACAGGCACAGGTCTAAGCCATGAGGCTGTTGACTCGTGCTATGATTTGGTTAGTGTCCCTAGAAGACCCCTGTGTTAAGGGCTTGGTCTCAAGGGTGCACTGTTGGGAGGTGATGACCTCCAGAAGGAGGAGCCTAGTTGGGGGTCCTTAGGTCACTGGGTGCATGCCCCTGAGGGGCCTGTAGGACCTTGGCCCCTTCATGACCTTGAGGAAAGCCATTTTCTCTGCTACGTACTCCCCACCATTGACGTCTGGCACCCCCACCAGAGGGCCTGGAGCCAGCTGCCTTTTGGTTTATTAGCTTTGTGACCCTGGGCACATCAGTTAATCTCTCTGCCCCTCAGTTTCCTCATGTGTTAAAAGGGGTAATGATAGGACCTGCCTGTGGGCTTGCTGTGGGGAAGGAAAGAGCTAATGCAGGTGGAGCACTTAGAACAGAGCTGGCTGTATTAGTCAGCTTTTCATCGCCGTGACCAAAATACCCAACAAGAACAAATTAGAGGGGGAAAAGTTTATTTTAGGCTCAAGGTTTCCGAGATTCAGTCCATGATCCGTCAGCTCCATTGCTCTGGGTATAAGGTGAGGCAGAACATCAGGGTGAAGGCTGTGGCCAAGGAGTGCTTTTCAGTTTATAGCAACCTAGGAGCCGAGAGATTAAGCCACCAGGCACAAGATGTAACCCCCAAAGATATGCTCCAGTGACCTGTTTCTTCCAGCCACACCCTACCTTCCTACTGTTACCACCCAGCACCATAACCCTTTCAAACTATTGATCCACCAAATGGATTAATCCACTGATGAGGTTCCAGGTATTGCAGTGGGGTAATGATAATACCTGCCTGTGGGCTTGCTGTGGGAAGGAAAGAACTAATGCAGGTGGAGCACTTAGAACAGAGCTGGCTGTATTAGTCTCTGGTTCTGAGTGCCTTCTGATCATTTCATCTCTGAACATTCCCGTGTCGTCTCGTACGTGAGCTCTGGGGGACACCTCGTATCCAAACCGTAATACTAGCGCAGGTAAGTGGTCAGCAAATGTTAGTATTTCTGTGTTACGCTGGGTGCTTTCTGTGAGCAAGCAGCTTCCGTCCTGGGGGGCTTGTAAATGTAGAATCGGGTCTTGAACTGGGTTTTCTGATATTTGGAATGCTTCTCTGCCCCATACGGTATTTTGCTAGAACTCTCCTTTCTCATACTTTTCCTAACCAGTTCCCCGTGTTCCACCCCCAGCCCAGCCCTTCCTCAGTGTTGGAAACGCCCCAGGGGCTGCCTAGGGAGCCTCCTGGGCGTCTGTGTACTTGCACCACCTTGGGGGGCTGCAGTCTTCCAGGGCCCTGTGCGGCATCTCCTCTGGGTTAGGGGCTGTGACATTTGTGCTGGGCTGATGTGAGGGACGAGGTGGTGGAGGCAGAGGTCTGGCTGCTACCAGGGAGGAGTCACAGGAGCCATGGTCCCCAGGGCCTTGGCGTTGGTGGCTGTGCTGTATTCAGGATCCTTCCCCAGCCCTTCTCGCCTGCCAGGTGGCACTAGACTGCTTCCCCTGCAGTGTCCTGGGAGGGGTGGGTGTGTGTGTGTGTGTGTTGTGGGGGACGGAGGATGAACATGTCCTGGGGTGGGCGAAGGCTGGACAGGTGGTCAGGCTCTGGGGATCCACTCCGCCTGTGGGCCCCAGTTTGGCAGAGTACCTGCCCCGCCCTGGGCTGCGGCCATGCGTTCCTTCCTGTCCCCATTTTCTTTGCCGTCTTCTTTCCAGTGCTCTCCCCACTTCTCCCTGTCCTTTCACCTCCGTACAAGTCTGTTATCGAGTGGGAGATGGATGGATGTGCAGGTCCTGCGCCAGCCCTGGGGGTCCCTGCCCTGTGGTGCTCTGGGTCTGCCAGCCCTGCACCTCACCCCAGGCTGCTTCTCTGGCCTGAGCCACCGTGAGGGTCACCTCGAGGGTGTCACTGTCCTTAGATTGGCTTCTCCTGCCCTGAGCACGGCCCTTTGGTCCAATGTCTATCTTCTTTGTCTCCCCAGACTGTGCCCCAAAAGGCCACCGAGTGGGTGTTCTGGGAATGGAACATAAGGATCTGGTGGCCGCGGAGCTGAGTACAGGGAGGCCTGTGGGGGCAGGGAGAGCTCCCCCTCCTGCTTGTCCTCAGCCTGCCTTCCCAGCAGATCTCAATAAAAAATGCATTTATATTAAAAACATAATGAAGAATAGAAAACATTCCCCCCCAATAATGCGAAACATCAAAAGGAGATTTTTATCAATTATATGGAGAGATTTTGGCCATAAAATGGTAATTTAAGAGTGGGAGATGGATGGCAGGGAAGCATTGATGTCATCCAGGACGGATGGCCTGCCATTAGTCACCGGGGAGAGGCAAGGGGGCGGCCGCAGTGGCCTGGCTGGCCTTCCTCCCAGCGCCTGGCCCAGGCCCCATCCTGCGGCCATTGCCCGGCCCCAGGCTGCACCCCTGTGCTGCCCGTGAGGTCCCCTCGGGGACTCCTACTCCAGTCTCTGGGCCACCTTTAGCCCACTGTCCTGCGGTTTCCAGAGGAGTCTTCCTCAGTCGGCCCCGTGGCTCTTGGCTGTGGAATAAATCTCCGCGGAGACCTGAGCGGGGCTGCCAGCTCCCCCGGCCTCTTGGCCTTTCCTGCCCTTCAGCCAGCTGCGGCCCGGCTGCCCACGGGTCCCTCTCTCAATCTCATGTACTCCTGGGTCTGTCCTTGCGTCTCACTGCCCTCGTTTCCCCCTTTCTACTCGTTGGGACTCTTCCTTTAGCCTCAGGGTCTAATCATGCACGCACACACAGACACACTCACACTCCCTCATTCTGAACGCCAGCCAGGAGTCAGCCACGGTTCCCAAGATCGCATCTGATTATGAGCTTATTTTCATAAGCACTTATTATGAGCCTTATTTTATAGATGGGAAACTGAGGTAGAGTTTCTGGTGACGTTTTCCTGCGGGGCCTTCTCATGCATCACGGGTCAGGATGAAAGGCTCTTTTCTGTTGCCCTGGACGCTTCCCTCTCCTGCCGTAGCTCTTAAGCAGTTATTTGATGCTCATGGTTCATCACTTCCTGATCCTGAATCCCCGTGGGGCCTGGCTTGGGCTTGGTATGGAATAGGTGTTAGAAAATGTTGTTGAATTGGATTCTAGAAGTTCCTCGAGTGCCTCTGTGCTCGGGAAGCCTTTGCTGACCTCTCACGCATCTCTCGGGATCTAGAAGGTGGTCGTCTAGCTCAGCTTGGCCATCTGGTCACCTCAGTGATGACAGGTCTCCTCATTTATCTTGGGTTCCCTCAGGGCACTGCCCAGGGCCTGCATACAAGAGGAGCTTAACAATGGGTTAAGACACTCCCTCTGACCAGGACTTCCTGGCTGAGGCCCAGGGGCGTTCAAGGGCCTGGTCCGCAGGGTGGCCTCCTGTTGTTCTGTACAGTGCTGTGTGAGGGTCTGCCTGGAGTTCTCTAAACCACCGGCTGGGAGCAAGGTCTCGAGAGCAAGTGTGGCTCTAGAAGGAGCAAGGTGACTATTTCTGAGGCAGAATAGCAAACAGATTAAATAAACAGGCTTTGGAGTCAGTGTCTTGCTTAAATCCCAAATGCAAACCATGGCTCTTGTCACCCTGGGTGAATTGGGTGCTCTTTCTGAGCCTTGGTTTCCTCACTGTAGACAGGGGTGGTCACAGAACCTTCACTTTAGTAGGGTTGTGCTGAGGACGGAAAGATATAAGCCATCAAATGGATCAGGACCTTGGTCTGCACAAAGATTTTCTTTTTGGATAGGAACTCAAAAGCAAGGCAACAGATAAAAAATAGACAAATCATATCAAACCAAAAAGCTTCTATACAGCAAAGAAAATGATCAGATTGAAGAAACAACCTGCAGATTGGGAGAAAATATTTGCAGACCTATTCATCTAACGAGGGATTGATATCCAGGATCTCTAAGGAACTCAGCAGCAAAACAAAAACAACAAACAACAAAAACCCAAATAATTTGATTAAGAAATAGGCAAATTATCTGAATAGCTGTTTCTCGAAAGAATACATACAAATGGCTAGTATGAAAAAACTCAACATCACTGATCATCAGGAAAATGCAACTCAAAACCACAGTGAGCTGTCAACTGACCCCAGTTAGAATGGCTGTCATTGAAAGGACAAAAAAATAACATATGGACAAGGCTGTGGAGAGCAGGGAACAAGTACTGACAAGCACTGTTTTCCATGCTGATATAGAGATGGTCCTCAAAAAACTGGAATTAGGACCACCATATGATTCAACAACCCCACTACTGGGTATTTATCCCCAGGAAGGGAGATCTGCCCACTCACGGTTTATGTTGCACCATTCATAGTAGCCAACATACGGAGGCCATCTAAGTGCCTGACACTGGATGAATGGATCAAGAAACTGTGGTAGGTATACAAAAAGGAATATTATCTGGCAATAAAAAAGAATAAAATTCTGTCATTTGCAGCAACATGGATGGAAATGGAGATCATTGTGTTAAGTGAAATAAGCCAGGCACAAAAAGACAAGTGCCGTGTGTTCTCACTCAAGTGGAAGCTAAAAAGCTGATCTCATAGAAGCTGGGCGTAGAAGAGTAGGGGCTGGGAAAGGTGTGGGGAGGATGTGAGAGGCAGAGGTTGGTGGGCAGGTTAATGGGTACAAAATTACGGTCAGAAGGAGTAAGTCCTAGTGGTGTTTAGATGTCAGGTGCCTATAGTTAACAGTAACTTATTATATGTTTCAAAAGAGCTGGGACAGGATTTTGAATGATCTCATGCCTAGAGGAGCGATAGATGTTTCAGGTGGGGGATCGACTCATGGCTCTGATTTGAGAAAAGGTAATAGCAGTGCTTGGACCATGAGGGCAGCATTCGGAAGTCAGGCTGGCCTTGAAGGGCCTCAAGAAGTTAGCCCTCTCCCCTGGGAACTTGTGGTTTCCCACGGACTTGGAGGAAGCCACGTTTTCCTAATGCCTCCCTCAAGGCAATAGGATTCTGGGGTGTTCTTTGGGGGCACCTGCTCCATGGTGGGTGAATCCCAGGACCCCCTTTCAGACCCCCTCAGGCCATAGTGGCTACTCTGAGAATGACATCTGTTTCTTCCCCGGGTGGCTGGCTTGAAACAACAGACACTGTTCTGTCCCGGTTCTGGAGGCTGGGAGTCTGAGGTGAGGGTGTCCACAGAGCCATGCTCCCTCTCAAGGCTCCAGGGGAGGATCTGTCCTGGCCTCTTCCTAACTTCTGGTGACCGCTGCGCCTTGGCTTGTAGCCGCATCATTTGAACCTCAGCCTCTTTTGCCACATGACCTTCTTGATAAGGACACTTGTCATTGGGCTTCGGGCTCACTGACTCCGTTGTGACCACATCTTAACTTGGATGATCACATCTGACGCACAGGCCTTATTGTACATGCTGAGGTTCAGGGTAGACGTGAATTTGAGCTGGGGTAGAGCTGGACTTTGGGGCGTTCTTCCTGGACTCTTCCTCTCTCCTCTCCACCTGTCTCTGCAGGCCATCTTCACACAGTGGTTTCCCTCCAGGTCTGGCCACTGCTGCCTGGTTCTGCCCCCCAGCTTCATTTGGTAGCGTTACAGAGCGGGACTGTGATTGACAGCTGAGGTCAGATGTTGTACTGGGCTGGTTTTGGAGGACATTGAAGTGGGCCATAGGGCTTGGGCCTTGTTGTGGTGGGCTTTAGGAAGTCACCACAGGCCCAGGTCTTCTAAGTACACTCAGGTCAGGTGTGTGTGTGTGTGTGTGTGTGTGTGTGTGTGTGATCACACAGGCTGATACTGGATGGAGCGAGGGTTCTGTATTGCTCAGCTCTCTATCACTGTGATAAAACGCCCGAAGAAAACAACTTAAAGGAGTGATATTCTTCCTTCAACGAGGCCCTGGCTCCGTAAGTTCCCATCACCTTCCAATAAAGCCATCAACTATGAGTCCATCATGGACTAATCCACTGATGAGATCCCACCCTGAAGACCTGGTCCCTTCCCAAAGCCCACCTCTGATGATGGATGCATTGGGCACCAAGCCCTCAACACATGAGCCTTTGGGGGAATGTTCCAGATGCAGACCACCCGAGGGCCTGATGCAGTTGTGCTAGGTGCAGGCTGATGAGCCTTGGTACTGTCTCCTGGAGTTGGACAGGGCTGGTTGTCTCCTCTCACTCTCTGCCTGGACCTCAGAGCCTGGACGTCCCAGGCTGGGCAGTGGGTCAGGAGGCCACAGGCTTGAAGACAGATGCCTTGGCCGCTGCCCCTGTGCCCCTGGGCCTGCCAGAGGACTGCAGGGTCCTCGTCTCTTCCTTGGATGGTGCCCATGGCCTCCGGTCCCTCCCCAGGGGAAGAGGATGGGCGTCCTGCAGGCTGCATGGGGCTGGGTTGTTGGAGGTGACTGCAGTGGTTCCTGAGGGCCTCTCCCTGTGCCCCTGAGCCAGGTGGTCTGTGTTGGCGAGTCCCAAGGAGAAGGATGGTGTGGAGGAGCCTTGGGCCGGGCCTGTCTGAAGGTAGACGTAATTGCCAGGAGTGACTGACCGAGTGCTCACCACCTAGTCTGGGTTGTCCTGGAAGCAGACTCTAAGACAGACTCTAAGTGGGACACTCGGAGGCTGCTGTCAGGGAAGTGGGGAGGTGGCTCAGGGAGGAGGAGGCAGCTGGTGACCCTGTGTCTTGGACCAGCCGTCACTGTGGGCCAAGGAAGCGTGATCCTGCTGGTAGCTGGGAAATGGTGCCACTCAGCATCTCTCCCCCATGGGCCAAGAGGAAGCAGGGTGTCCATCCACCAGCTTCTAACTGGATCTCTGGTGGCTGCTCCTGGGGGCGGCTGACTTCTGAGATGACAGTGAAGATACAATACTGGGTGGTGCAGGATGGAAGAAGGGGCCGTGGGGTGCAGGCAGACGACTTCTACGTCATCCTCACGGTTGCCTCACAAGAGGGAAGTCATGTCACTCTATTCCCATTTCACAGAGAGGCAAACAGAGGCCAGAGGGGTCAAGTCACATGCCTAATGTCATTTGGAGAGTCTGGGGCAGAGCCAGGAGCACAAGCAGAGCTGATTTCAGAAGCCAAGCTCCTAACCCCTGCATTCGGTGGCTCTCCCCACGCTTGTCATTAAGGTTTCATGTCCTGGCAGCTTATGGCTTCTCGCTCATTCCCGACAGGGGGCTGGGCAGGCAGGTGAAGAACATAGCAGGTTAAAAGCCTGAATTTTTATTGTTCTTCTGTCTCAAACATGCCTTAGGTCAAACACAAGCTCTCATTTAGTTCTACAACAGCTCAGTGTTCCTTTTCCCAGTATTTCCAGATGTAGAAACTCAGAGACATTGAGTAACTTTTTGAGGATCACCCAGCAGGGTGATGAATGGACCAGGAATTGAGCTGGAATGTTCTGCAGTTCCAGAGACAAACATGCTACCCATGCGCTGGCTGCCTTGGGAGGTGAGTGATGAGGAGAAGCGGGGCCAGGTTCAAGGCCACACTGATGGCCTGTGAGACCCGGTCCGCCTCTCAGGACCACACTTCCTCCTCTGGTCTCACACTGGACTGCCATCTTGCCTCCAGCGCCCTGTTGGTCCTGACCCGTGTTGCCTCCAGAGCCAGTCAGGAGCTGGCTGAGAAGGGCGTCAGGAACAGGGGGTGCAGTGGTTAGGCTCACAGCTGTGGGTGAGAAGGGAGCACAGGGGGAGGTGGGCTGCGCTCCTGCTCCTTCTCCTGGAGGCGCTGTCCTCTCCTCCTGCTGTCTGGTCACCTCGGCCCACTGGCCCTTACCTGGGACAGCAGCGGAGGAAGGTGCGGCCTCCCCCTCTCGCTGATTTATGTTCGCTGTTGGAACAATGATGTTTAATCTGTACAGGGCTAATCAATTTTTCATGCTGCTTATGAATAGGCCAGCTGGGCCTGCTTCTTTATTCATGGCGCTTCAGGACAAGCCCAGTTCCCAGGCTGCTTCCTTTGGCAATTTATACCATGGGGTCCTGCTTCCAGAAGAGCCCCTCGGTGGCCTTGCCTGTGTGTCCTGGAAGAGTGTGTGTGTGTGTGTGTGTGTGTGTGTGTGTGTGAGAGAGAGTGTGTGTCTGCATCTCTAACCAGGGCCGATAGCCCAGCCCCAGGTGGAGAGCCGCGCGTGAGAACGTGTGTGATTTTGTATGTGTGCGTGCATGCAGAGGTTGGCTGCCATGGGCCTTGGGCACACTTGGGGGAGCACAGGGTGGAAGGTGAGAAGTTAAGTCCCAGAAGAGGGGAAGTGACTTCCTTAAGGTCACCTAGGTGCTTGGTGGGGAGTGGGGACCAGCCCTGCCCCCTGTACTATCCCTCAGGCCTCAGCACTCTTCTCCCAGCGGGCAAAGGGCCAGAGAGTCGCCGGAGGGGGGGACTGTGTGGGCTGCCCAGTTGGCGACCTCACCACCTTGCTGCCACAGTCCTGCCGTCACTGAGAGCCGGGGTCTAGGCACGTAACATGCTGCTGGTGGCCCGGTGGGAGGGCAGGACACAGGGCAGCTCTCCCTGGGTTGGGCTGCAGCATCCAGGTGATCCTGGTCCCCAGCAGGACTGGAGAGGGTGCGCCAGGGTCTTCTGGAGGAGGTGGATGTGAGCAGGACGTGAATGTGGTAAAGAGAGGAGCCGGGAGGCTTGGGAGGGCCTCCGAGGGGTGGCCTAGGAGATCACCTCGGGCCGTGTCCTCTCAGGAAGGTGTCTGAACCCAGGCAGGACTGTGTCTCCCAGGCCTTGGGTGGGGATAAGTGCTGGGCCTGTGTGGCTTGGGCCCCCTTGGGCAGGCCACAGGGTGTGGGACTCTGGCTGTTTTCCCTGCTGGGCTTCCTCTCTCCCGTGCTCACCCTGGGCTCTGCAGGTGCCTGTGGATTGTGTTGTGTGGCCTTGGGTTATGTGGGCAGCCAGGCAGCCAGGAGGGGACTCAGGATCTGCTTGTGGGGCATGAACAGTGAGTAGCCAGAAAAAATAAAGCTTTAATAACTCTTGCATAAATGTCACAGGAGAAATACAGAATGCTGGGGGGATGGGGTAGGGCAGCCTTTCTGAGGAAGCCGTGAGGAGTCTGGAGCCTGGTAGAGGGACGGGAGCGTGGGACAGAGAGAATGGAGAATGCATGGGTCTTGGGGTGGGAAAGGTCTGACCCGGGACAGGAAGGGGGTGCGGTGCAGGGCGGAAGCCGGGAGGGGAGCTGGGCACGCTAAGGAGGTCTGAAGTTGGCAGCCATGGACGAGCTCTGCAGAGAGGCGCAGTGCCATCTGCAGTGGCTGGCCGGGGAGGTGGGGGGACACGGGTAGAACCCATGCAAGACCAGTGGAGTGGCTTCCATTGTCATTCAGGCAAGAGGTGATGGTGGTTGGCCCAGGGCTGGGCTGGGACAGGAGTGGGTGGGGGGATTTTGGAGAGTGAACAGCGGGACTCAAGGAGGCATCCAGTGGAGGTGCCAAGGGACAGGGAGGTGCCATGATCAACACCCAGGGTTGTTGTGCATGCAGAGGTTGGCTGCCATGGGTCTTCAGTTAACTGAAGGGGACTAACTGAAGGGGACGGTGGGGATGTTGGCAGGTCATCCTGCTGGCAGTTGGGGAAGGGCTCTTCTGCAGTGCTGGGGCCTGCATAGTTGCCCCTGCCCAGAGCGGAAGGGGAAAGAGGGGTCAGAGAAGGCCAGCGGGTGTGTGCAGGACTGAGCACTGAGAGGCCAGGGCCTAATGTCCCCAGATTCCAGATGTTAGATTTAAAGAGACAGCAGCGTGTGGTGGAGTGAGGGCCTTGAGCTGTGTTTCCTGGTAGCCAGGTGTGTGGAAGGCCAGGCGGTCACTGCGACAGCTGCAGCTCCTGCCAGCCGGCTCCAGAGTCATCGTGTAACAAGTCTCTTTGGGCCCCGCAGCTCTCCCCTTGGGGGCCTGGGAAGGAGGACTGGTGATTCCATGCAAAGCTGCAGAGGAAGTGGACTCCTTGGAAAGGGAGGCCCGGGACATTCAGCCAGGCAGGTTTCAGCCCTTGGCCTGGGACTGGGAAGGAACAGTGTCCTCACAGCAGCCCGGGAGCAGAGGGAGCAGAAGACCTCTCGCCTCCTGGGAGGGGACGGACTGGTCCTTGGTGTTGTCACCTGCCGTGATAGACAAGGACCCTGTGAAGTACCCCACCCTGGTCCCACATTTGGGGGTTCATGTTTGGTCTGTGCCCAGACTGTTCTACCCTTGCCCTGGGAAATATGGCCAGAGACTAAAAGTGGACTTCTCCTTAGGGTGCGGGCTCAGGGTCAGGGGTCAGCAGACTGCCTGTAAAGGGCCCGTCTAAGATCCTTATTGCTGCTGTGACAAATGGCTACCGATTTAGTGGCTTCAATCAACACATATTTATTATGTTACCGTTCTGCAGGTTGGAAGTCTTCAAGATAAGGTGTCGGCCGGATGGCATCCCTCTGGGGTCCCCAGGGTAGAACCTTCCTGCCCGTTTCCAACTTCTAGAGGCCACCTGTTCCTTGGCTCCTGGCCCCTTCCTCCAATCCTGTCCCGCAGTGTAGCACCTTCAAATCTTCGCCCCGGCCTCTCGCCTCTGCGAAGATCTCTGATTCTAGCCCCCTGCCTCCCTCTTAGAAGGACCTGTGATTACATTGGCCCAGCTGGGGTGATCCAGGCTGCTTCCCCGTCTCAGCGTCCTTAACTTTCTCACACCTGCAAGGTCTCTTTTGCCATGTAAGGGAACGTTCAGAGGAATTGGGGATCCGGACGCAGAGTTCTTTGGGCCATTTTCTAACAGGGCCAGTTAGTAGATATTTCAGGTTTTGCAGATCACATAACGGCCTATCGCAACTGCTCCGTTCCACCTTGGTTCAAGAGCAGTGTGGACCGTGTGTCGGGGGCGGGAATGCTGTGTCCCAGGGATTGCTCGCTCTAGGTCCGACAGGGTGGCTCATCTGAGCTGGTGTTCTTAACCACTGCTCTGCTTTGCCGGGGTCACCAGTAGTGTGCGTTCTTGTCTTCCCAGTAGGTCTGTGGCATCTGGGTTTACTTTCCTTTAAAATCCCTGGGCACCGCTGTCACATGCAAAGTGAATCCAGGAGACTTCTTTGTGGGTGAAACGCGCTCAGGGCTTTGGTTCTGCGACTCTCTTACCTTGGGTCTGGGGCATGGAGCACATCATAAGCTCCTTTGCTGGGTGGCATTGGCCACTTCTGAAAGCCACAGAAACCTGTTCTGACAGCAGAGAGAGCTGCCATCGGCAAAGGATGCTGTGCTTCATTTCCTCTGTCCCTCTGGGTTTGGGCGGAGGGACATCTGAAGGCAGCTGGAAGGCCTCTGGGGTTTTATGGAGAGTGAACCTGCTGGGTTTTGGAATTCACAGCCCCCGCAGAAATGAGCAGGAGCCTTGGTGGCCACATGGTCCCCAGGGGGCAGGGCTGTAGAGGAGGACCCTTCCCAGGGAAGGCGGGGAGCCAGGTCTGGCTGCATCTGGATTGGAGCTGCTGGCCGTGGGGTTCCTGGCTCCCGCCTTCACTGTTCCTCGTCCCCCTGATTCGTGGCTCCCTCATTCTGTCCCCCTGCCTGGAAGGCTCCCTTCTTCAGCTGGTTCCGACTCCTCAGCTCTCGCCAGCTTCTCAGAGGAGCCCCCCCCCTGGGTTGGGTCCCTGAATGCCGGCTCCTCTGCAGGACCTAGAGGGACAGCTGTTAGGCTCGTCACCTGTGACTGCTTGATGAATTCCTGTCTATCCCCTTCACTTCAAGTCCCAGGAGTGGATCCAGAGGGTGGTGGCTGCGCCCAGTTTGGACTCCCTCCCGTGGAGTCCCCGGTGCCGAGCACAGGGCCCTGCATGTGTGTCACTCAGCAAATGCTTGTTGGGCCAGTCAGTGGATGTGGCTTAGGATGTGTTCTCTAGGAAAGGGGTGCAGTGACATCTCCTCCAGCCAACCTCAGGAGAGGGGTGAGAGTCCCGCAGAGTGCTGTGAGGCACGGCCTGGGGCTGGACACGTCCCTGAGGAGCAGAGGTGTCCGGAAGTTCCCAGCACCGCCCATCTCTGATTCAGGGAGCGGTGGGGTGTCCATACGTGGGTGGGCTTGTGCTGGGGGGTGGGGAGCTCAGCTTCCTGCTCCTGGTCTGGGTCCTGTGATGGGGTGAGAGCCATCAGCCTTCCTGGGCACTCTGGGCTCCAAGGAGGACTCGTTGCCTTGTACTCTGGTCATCAGGGGACGCCTGCCCAGCCTGGGCCCTGACTGAGGGGTCCCTGGCTTCGTGCTCCTCTCTCCAGGATCTCTGGTCTCTTTTACCCCAGAGATCTCTGTCACAGGCAGGGACATAAACACGTCACCCTGTGAGGCTGTAGGAGTTATTAAGATAGGGAACGTTGAAAGATGAGATTTATGACAGGCAACGGTGGATTATGAAGGATAATTTATCAAATGTCAGTGCCTGCAGCCTACAGTTTACAGAAGGTTTGCTTAAGCTGAGATCGGGGTGGACTGCCCCCTCCCCCACCACTAATGAATGACAGTTCTAATGGATGGCTTCCCATGCTGGCCAGCCACACTGGGTGTTTATCTGCTTTTTATTAATCATTACTATCATAACGTTTCCCTAGAATCCCTCCACCCACAGCTGTCATGGAGCCCCGTGCCAAGCAGGCCCTTTGGTGGCCTTGAAGGAACCGTAGCTGCTCCTGGGAGGGGTTTCAGCTACCCTGGGTCAGCGGGAAGGCCCAAGGTCCTCTCTCCATGTGGAGGACAGGGAGAATCTAACCTTAGCTCCATTCCCCTGTTAGAAATACCGAGCACCAAGTATCTGTCCGGTGTGCCAAATGCAATGCTGAGCACACCCAGAAGTCTCTGGCCAAGGTGGGGGGGATAGAGCAGATACCAATGGAGTTGAGGGGGCAGCGGTGGTCACTGTTCTTGAGGAGGAGCCATGAGCCTCTAGCAGGTATCCCGGAGGCTCCTCTGAGGAGGCAGCATAGAGCTGGGGTTTAAAGGATGGGTAGGGGGAGGGGAGCCTTCCAGGCAGAGGGGACAGAACCTGCAAAGGCCCTGCTGTGGGTGGGTTGGGAGAGAGTGCCCTGGTGGCTGAAAGGGGCCCTCTGGGTGGGGCAGAGGAAGGACATGGGCAGGAGAGGTAGGCAGGGCTAGACCCCATGGGTCACGTCGAGGATTTTGGCCCTGGTGAAGTAGTTCATGCAGACAGAAGTGACACCGTCAGCTTGTATTTGGAAAGCTCCTGGAGCTGCCTGGGGAGATGGCTGGGGGGACAGGAGTGCAGGTGGTGGGCCGGCTAGGAGGCCACTGTCGTCTCAGGGCAGATGGATGGTGTTTGCTCTCACTGACGGAGCAGGACTGAGGCTGGCATCGCCTGCTCCGCCGTCTTCGCTGGTGGCATCGGATGAGGCACCCACGGCTCTTGCTGCGGTTACTGGGGGTCAGGAATGAGTGCTCTTCTAGACCCCTGTACGTGTGGTTTATGAAGCAACCCTTGGAGGTTAATATTAAAATGACCATTTTATAGATGAGGAAACTGAGGTACCGAGGGCTTAGGTGACTTGCCTAGCGGGTGCCCCTTGGAGCCAGGCCTGAGCCTGAGCTGTCTGACTGGCGCTTGCCTCGGGTCTGCATGCTTCGCTGCCCACAGGCCTGGCAGCTGAGCGGCTGCTGTGCACGTCCAGGGAGCAGCTCACAGGCCCCCTGGGGTGTCTTGCTCCTGGCTTCTCTTCCAGTCAGCTGCTGGTCACCATCTCGTGGGTGGACAGAAGCTCGGTCTGACCTGTGATGCCCTTGGCAGAGCGCTGTGCCGGCTTCTTTCCAGGAACTGGGGAACATTCTCATAATTTCCGGGATGGGCTCAGGTTCTGCCACTGGCCTTTCACTTCTTCCCAGTTCAGCCGTTGCCGTAGCTGATGGTTCTGCAGAACTGACTGTGTGATCCCCAGCACCCCAGAAAGAACACACGCTCCGTGGAAGCCAGGGTCTCTGTGTCCTCAAGCTGTTATTATTTTTATTATAATAAATTGCTCTGAGTGGGAAGCCGAGGCGGGGGCATTCCCACCTTGAGGCAGGGCAGCTGTGAAGCGGAGAAGAGAGGGGCCTCCTGCCTCCTTCTCTGATTGCCAGTGTCTGTGTGGGCACCGTGGAGGCCCCCTCTTTGGACCTAGTGCATGTTATTTTTAGGGTTGGGTGAAGCAGCAGTGGGCAGGGGACCCTCTGTCCAGCAGGCCCTGCTAAAATGCCAGAGTGTTCTTCTGCGAGGCTGAGGTGTGTGCCCGGCTGAGGTCTCATGGCCAGAGGCTCAGTGTTGTTGGCTGGCATACCAAACGTGGTTTCTGCCGCACAGCAGGCCTGTGGCAGGTAGGTATTTGCTGACTGATTGGCTTAGGCTAAGGAATGGCAGATGGGTTTCATTTCATGAATTAACTCTGGTCCACTGGTAGTGGCTGCCTGGGGCACTTTGAGAGAGACTGTGAGGCATCACCTGCGTTCAGCAGGAGTGGATGCAGTGATGGATTATTAGTGGTGTCTGGCATGGGTGTGCCCGGGGTGTATGACTTTGCTATTGCTGTGTAACAAATTATCCCCAATACTTAGTGGCTTATAGTTTTGTGGGTCAGGAATCTGGGAGTGGTGCATTGATGGTTCTGGCTCAGTGTGTTAGGATTCTCCAGAGAGACAGAACCAATAGGATAGTTGCAGATACACAAGAGAGAAGTTTTTAGAGGAATTGGCTCCTGGGGTCACGGAGGATGAGAGCTCCCATGATGGGCATCTGCAGGCTGGTGACCCTGGGGTTTCCTGGAGCCGGTCTCAGCCTGTGTCTAAGACCTCAGAGTCGGGGAAGCTGGCTATGACCGAAGATTCGAGAACCGTGGGGCCTGCTGGGGTTGTCCTAGAGTCTCAAGGCTAGAGATCCTGGAGTTCTGACGTCCAGGGGCCAGGAGGGGAGTGTCCTGATTCCAGGAGGGAGGGAGAGGGGAGGGGAGAATCCTTTTCTATATCTGAGCCCCCAGTCAAGTGGATGGTGCCCTCCCGCAGACAGGACACCTCTTCCTCACAGCCCTCCACTGCAGGCCCAGCTCCTGTGGTCACACCCTCTCAGGTCCATCTGGGGGAAGGCTCTTCCCATTCTCTTAATCCAGTCAGGTTGACGCCTAACACTGACCACTGCACCCGTGGCCCAGGAGGCTGAGTCAAGGTGTTGGCCAGGGCCGGTCGTGCGGGGGCCTGTCTGGGGATGGAGGGTTGGTGGGAAGCCTTGGTGTTTCACCACACGGGGGACCTCTCCGCAGGCCACTTGAGTGTCCCCATGACATGGCAACTTGTTTCTTCCAGAGTGGAAAACAGAGCGGGTGGGGAGGAGGACACAGTGGTGCCTTTTATAAACTGGTCTTGAGATCGTATGCTGTTCCTTCCACCATGTGCTGGTTGTTATGGGTGGGCCGTTAAATCCAGTTCAATCCAGTTCTCAAAGGGAGGAGTATTTATAAACTTGCCATCCAATTATCAAGAACATAAGCAACAATAAATATTGGCGAGGATGTGGGGGAAAATGTCCACTCATATACATTGCTGGTGGGACTGCAAATTGGTGCAGCCACTCTGGAAAGCAGTATGGAGATGCCTCAGAAAACTTGGAAGGGAAACACCATTTGACCCAGTTACCCCACTGCTCAGTTTTTACCCAAAGAACTTAAAATCAGCATATTACGCTGATGCAGCCACATCAATGTTTATAGTAGCTCAACTCACAATAGCTAAACTATGGAACCAACCTAGATGCCCTTCGAGAGATGAATGGATAGAGAAAATGTGGTATATATACACAATGGAATATTACTCGGCCCATAAAGGAGAATGAAATGATGTCACTTGCTGGCAAATGGATGGAATGGGAGAATATTATGCTAAACGAAATAAGCCAATTCCCCAAAACCAAAGGCTGAATATAAGCAAAGGCTGAATCTGATATGCATATGCTAATTCACAAGAAGTGGGGGTGCTAGGGAAGAATAGAGGTACTTTGGATTAGACAGGGGAGTGAAGGGAGGGGAGAAGGTATGGAGGTAGGAAGGGTAATAATGTCCAATTCATTCTACCATCCTATGTGCATATATGATTACACGACCTGTGTAACTCTGCGTCCTGTACAACCAGAAAGATGAGAAATTACACCCCATTTATGTGTGATGTGTCAAAATGCATTCTACTTTCATGTATAATAAATTAGAACAAATTAAAAAAAAAAACGTAAAAACTTGCCATCATATTTCACAACCACCAGGGGGAGTGGGAGTGCCTATGCCCCCTGTTCCCTGTCACTGTCTGGTGTCATCTTAGGAATGACCTTGAAGGGGTGGGCTCCAGACCAGCTGTGTTTAAGGGTGGGACCAGGGACAGCAATCTCAGCAACAGGGCCATGAGCTGGGTGCATGATTATGGGATGGAGGGTTCCTGAGGTGGGTAATTGGTGCCCGGGGGAGGGAGGGGATGACAGGTGGTGGTGGGTTTGCTGTCCAAGGCAGGCATGGGCATTTCGCAGGGTGCTCTCTCTGGCTGGAGCCATTCTGAGGGCCTCAGATTGGGGACGAGGATGTGGCACGGGGAGAGCAGTGGGCGGGGTTTGCTGGGCCACTCCATTAGCGCAGGAGGAGGCTTGTCTTTCCCCAGTGTGCTCCCAAGGAAGGAATGGCACCCAGCCAGACCTGGGGTGGGCCAGCTCCGGACTTTGAGAGCTGAGTGCTGTTTGCCGCTGATGCCATGGTAACCTGCCCCGAGCTGGTCTGCCTCAGGTGCCCTGGGCAGTCTCCCCAGCTCTTAGGTGGGAACTGCCTGGCCTTGGAACCAGGCCAGCACTTGTCTGCCTGGAGGCAGGTCTGCCTTCTCTAGAACTGTGCAGTTCAGGGTTTGGGAGATGCATTATCAATAGGACCATGACATTTCTGAAGCCAGAATAGGTCTGATGTGATGAGAATGGGGACAGCAGGATGGGATATTTGAAACTGGGTCTTCTCGGAAAGTGCAGGGGACCCTCCCTGAGTGTCTGATGAGCTGGTGGCCATGAGGGGGTCCAAGGCTGAGACACTGCAAGCACAAGTCCCCAAGCAGTCATAGTGTGACTTCAAGGAATCCCGTCCCCTTGTCACCTTCTTTTTGGGTCTCATGAGTACCCTGGCCTGTGCTTCGCTGCTCAGTGTGGCAGTTTGGAGACATTGCCTATAGCCTGGCTTTGTGGAAATTGACATGGCTGATTTTGCAGAGAATCTCTCACTTGGCCGTATGACTTGGGAATAATGTCACTTGTTCTTTAGATTCAGGGACCCCGGCGGACGGCCGAATACTGAAGAACTAAAGGACCATGGTCTGCCACGATCCCAGGGGAGAACACATTTCTTCTTGCCCCTTCGATGTTTTTCTCCTAAAAAGACATCCCCCTTACACACACACACACACACACCAAATCCTAAACCCCCCAACTCTACAAATCTAGAGAAACTTTTTTTTTTCCTGATATTTTTTTTCTTTTCCAGACAAGAGCATTGATATATTTGAATCCTGGGCCGACAGTAATTAAAAAGCACATAACTAGTCATTTTAAAACGCAGTTGTTTTCCTTAATTGATTTTTGCCTCCAGACCCAGAGAGAGCAAAAGGAACGGGGATTGGGGGGCCGGCAGAAAGCCTTAGGAAGGGAGTCAAGTTTCTGTGAGTGACTGGAGGCAGCCGAGGGCCCTGCTTGAATCTAATTGCTGCAAATGCCGTTCCGTTGTGCCTGCTAATAGTTTTCTGGTGAAAGGGCTGAGGACGAGGCAAATCCTGATTGGAGGGGGGTGGCATTTGTTTCAGCTGCAGGGTGGTGGAGGGGGGTGTAATTCTGCTTTTGGGATAGGGTCTATTTTTCCTTAGTCTCTATCAGCATAAAGTACTTCCACTGAACACTTGGAATCAAGGTTCCATTTAGAGATACTTTATTCATATTTAATTACAGGCTGCAGCACCGATCTTTAATTACCTTTTTTATAAGCCAGCTAAGAACATCCACTAGCAATCAATTATTGTGTGTGTGCTTGCGTGAGCACAGGGGGGTGTGGGCCTGGGACTTGCATCCGGCCAGAAAGGACAGGGATGGCTGTGAGGGTCACCGGGAGGATGAGGGGTGGGCGATCCTCCTGAGGTTTCCTGTGCCCAGAGTGGGGTGCATCCTGTTTCCCACAGCCTCTCTTCACTTCCACGGGTAAAATGGGGAAGCTGGGCAAGTCCCGACAGCTTTACAGTGCTGAATCGGCAGCGGGGCTTGCACCGTATTTTGGGGTCCCCTTGATGAGGAAATTGTGGAAGGCCCCTCCCTTTCTGTCCCTGGGGGACACCGCAGACCTGGTTTGTCTCCACCTGGAGATTAGGATCTGCTTGCCTCAGCCCTTTCCTTCTTTTGCTTCCCTGTGGGGTGCTCTTGGCAGCTGCTGTAGTCACACAGCCCCAGGGATGCCATGTCACTCTTTGGTGGCAGTGACTCTGCAAGGTCCCTGCAATGACACCAGATTGAAGACTGGTTGTCCTTCTCAGACAGTAGACAGGTGTTTCTTGACCAGGCCAAAGCTTGGGGTGGCCATCCCAGGTCTCTTTTCTGCAGGAAGATCGGGCCGTTCTAGCTGCCTTGGTAGGGGAGTGGGGTGGTGGGAGAGGGTGAGGGTCAGAGGTCACATTCTGCCTCCGAAATCCTCTCCTTGGTGTTCCTCCAGAGGGGACCAGAGGTACTGGTGTTGCTCTCGTTGTGTAAGGTCTGGCAGCATCGCTGATAAAAAGGCGTCCTACCTTCCCTCTATTCCTGGGTCCCTGTCCCAGTAAGAGGTGGGGAACGGATGGAGCTGGTACTTGTTGAATCCTTTGGGGAGCCAGCCCTCCCCTCCCCCGCCGCCCCCATGCCCTTCTCTCTATTTATCCTGGCTGGGGTCTAAGAACACAATGCTTTAGCCAGATTCCTTTCAGTTATGTGTGACACAAAACTCAAACTGACTTAGCAAAATTTCAAAAATTATCAGGTAGGTACTCAGGCATGGTGCGATCAAGGGGCTCCAACGCTGTAGCCAAGGTTTATTCCTTTACCTCTTGTCTTTACTTCCTTTATTGTTGCTGCTGTGTGATCCTTATCATGCCAGGTTTATAATTTTCTGTTCAAATTCAACAGAAAGAATTTCTTCTCTCATAGTTAAAATAAAATGCAGAAAAACTGAGTCTCGTTGGACCAGTTGGGTCACATGTCCATCTCTGAACCAATCAGGGTGGCCAGGGGCACTCAGGGTTCTGATTACCAGGCCCAGGGTTTTACCCTCACAGGGATCCACCTGGGTAGTCCCCACATATGATGTGTGCTTTCACTATTTTGGAAATAGTGAAAAATTACCCATTTGTGGTGTTTGGATTAGTAGGAGCAGGGAGGTCTACAGGAGGCCAGTCCTCCAGTGGAGGGAAGAGTGAATTAGTCATCTCAGAGCATCTGCTTGACCTTGACGAGTTGCAGCCCGGTTCTAGGTGCAAGGAATCAGCAGTGAACAGGAGAGACAGAGCTGCAGTGAACAGGAGAGACAGAGCTGCAGTGAACAGGAGAGACAGAGCTGCAGTGAACAGGAGAGACAGAGCTGCAGTGAACAGGAGAGACAAAGCTCCCAGCGCACTTGGAGCTGAGGTCCTCTTGTCTTTTGGGGGGAGATGGTCCTGGTGTTCTCCCGTCCTGAGCCAGGGGCAGGAGCACACCCAGGGGCCTGGGTGGGTACGTGGGAGATTCTTGCCCTTGAGGAGTCTGGAACTTGTAAGGGAGGAGAAAGAAGAGCGTGTTGTTGGGGTTGCAGGGAGAACTAGGCTCTGGGAGGGGGAGAAACAAAGATCCCCCGAGGAAGAAGGGGGACGGGGAAGCCAATCCCACACCTTCTCCCAAGTCACCTGGGCCTTTGGCCTCTGTGGAGCGGCTGTAAATGGGATGAAGTCCATTGGGAGCTGAAGGGATGGGGACGGGGCAGGCGGGAGGGTTGGCAGAGGGTGATGTAGCCCAGCAAACCAAATGGGCGGTGGCTGTGGGTCACGTGACTTCTGAAGACCCGGGAGAGGTGAGGGGCAGCACTGAGGACAGGACAGAGTGACTTCTGCAGAAGTGGGGACAAAGGGAAGAAGGGGTCGGGGGCAGAGGCCTCAGTGCATAGGAGCCCGGGAGGTGGGGGCGGGAGAGAGGCGTGTGAACACTTCCAGGTACATACCCATGCATATGTGCAAATACCTGGCCACCTGGGAATCTGTGGGCTCTGCAGAGGCTTAAAGAAATGGAGAGGGTTCGGATTTCAACCTTAGCAGGCTTGAAAAGGTGTTTGGGGCCTCCTTTCCACATCTGGACCATGTAGTTGTGACCACTCCAGCCAGAAAGAAACTCCCCTCCAGGAAAATTGGTGTGGCATTATTTAAGAGAGAAGGGAGGAGGGAGGAGGGAGAAGATGGAAAGAGTAAGGAGCGTGTTTTCCACTTCAGAGAGAGAAACAGGCACAGGGAGGACAGGGGCTCTGCCCACAGCTTTCTTTGAGTGGGGCTGCTTGTGACTCTGGCTGGCATTGCTGGGATCGCTGCCAGGGTGGCTGGGCCTGGAGTGGCCTCAGGAACCCATGCCGAGGCAGCTGCTCAGGCAGGAACGAGAGGTGGCTGCAGGTTTGCGGCCTCCCACCTGGGGCTCTCGAGCTCTCCTGGTGGGTGGAGTGGGGACTTCTTTTATCCAACCCTGTCTGGGGCTGCTGTGGGCCCCAGAGCCCCAGAGGCACCAGGGTGGATGATGAACATTCCAGGCAGCCCTACTGGGTCTTTGAGGGAGGTGGCTGGGGCCGGGGCACCTGTGTGAGGATGGGCCCTGCAGAGGTGTCTTCTGCCCACTCCCTCCATGTGCCTGGTGTGATGCTTCACCGTAGCACAGGGCACGGCCAAGACCTGATAACACAGAAAGTCGACTGTGGGACCTCAGGCAGCTCTGTTCCTGTCTTATAGAATTGTGCACCATCCTCTCAACTACCCTGTCCTCTCTCCACTCCTGCCAGATCCAAGATTTGTTCCTGAGCTTCGATGACACCCCACTGGGAGCAGCATCCCTGGCCCAGGTCCACAAGGCAGTGCTGCGTGATGGGCGGACAGTGGCTGTGAAGGTCCAGCATCCGAAGGTCCAGGCTCAGAGCTCGAAGGACATTCTTCTGATGGAGGTGGGTGCCCCTCTTCTTCCTTTGTCCTTTGTCCAAGTAGCCTTGGTGGCACTAGCTCAGGGTATGTGACCCTTTGACTAGCAGAGGGGGAGAGGAGAGCTGAGACCACAGTGGTGTCATGATAACTCGTGACCCTGCCCAGTGTCTGGGATGGTCAGTTCTTGATTTGCCTCTGGGAATCCTCAGAACATACTGGGAAGCTACTTTGGCCAGGGGATGCAGTGGGAATGAGATGAGCCTCAGGTGATTTCCTTGGAGGTAGTAAAAGTTACACCAGATTTTTAAAATTAGAAGGGAGCATGCAGTCCTCCTAGGAATATAAAAATGATGTGCCAGCCACGTGGAAATATTTATGCAGATGGCATGTTTGCTTATCTCACATTGGTTTTGAATGAACAAAGCTACCAGCCTGAAAATGGCTCTGGGAAAAGCCCTAGAGGCCCTGGTATGCTTCTGGATTTTTCTAGCTCTGTGCTTGCACCAATCCAGAGAGGAGGGTGAGCCGCCATGGTTGGAGTCGCAGCACCACCACAGGGAGCCAGCAGTCTATTCAACCTGCCAGCAGGTCCCTCCTCTGCCTTTTCTCTGTTCCTTTGTTCCCACTCCTTACTCTGGACTCTTCTTCTTTGAACTCACTTTACACTGAACACATACAGGAAGGCTCTTCTTGCATCACGTCCTAAGAGGTGCTGGGAACATGAGAGTGAGTGAGCTCTGTCTTCATCTTTGGCAGGGCTCCCTGTTTATGCAGGAGACAGGTGTGTAAACAAACATCCCCAGTATGGGGCCTGAGTGCTGTCAAAGGGGTGTTTGCAGGGTGTCTGGGTGGATGGAGATGTCGAGAGGCTTCACTAAGGAAATGACCTCAGCAGGGCAGGGGAAGGACAGCCCAGCATGTGTGAAGGCACTGTGCTTGGAGAACTTCAGCTAGTTCAGATGGCGTGAGCAGGAGTGGTTGGAGATGAGGCTGGGAAGGTAGGCGTGACGGATGGCAGCCTGTGTTCCAGGCTGAGAGCACTCTACCTGGTCAATGCTCACCATGTATTTGTGGGACTGAGCAGTTCTGATTTTCTCCTGTAGTCTGTGGGGAACCTTTTAAGAATTTTAATCAGGGGACTGTCATGATCAGATATGCATTAAAAATAAAAATCCATTGGCATTCTGGGGACTGTATTGAGAGGCAGAAAGATTATAGCCAGGAGACTAATTGAGGGGCTGCTGCATTGGTCTGAGAGAGAGAATGATGTGAAACAAGGCAGTGTTGTGGGGGCGGGAGGGAGATGAGCTCAGGTGGTGAAATCATCCAGACCTTGTGACCAGCTTTACCTGGGGAGGGAGCAAGGACTGGTGTGGATGGGAAGAAGGAGACGGAAATATCTCTCAGCTTTCTAGCTTAAGTGGTTAAGTTTGGATGCCTTTAACCATGTGTCTCAGCCAGGGTCTGGTCCAGGAAAAAGAAATTTCTCTAGGTGTTTCAAACAGAAAAGTGAGGGGTGGGATTGCTGAGACCCCCAAATAGGATGGTGAGGCACTCACAAAGAGCAGGACGTCATTGCTACCCTCAAGGTTGAGGGGCAAAGAGAAGAGGTGGTTTTCTGGAGGCCAGGAGCTGGGGAAACCTGGTAGGATCCAGGACTGGAGTGTTATCCCCAGCCAGGTCTAGGGCCTGGGAGTTGGAGCCACAGTATCCCACCAGTGTTGTCCTTTAAGCTCGTTGGCAAGGGCACCCAGGAAGATGGTTTCTTAGGAGAGTCAGGAGGTATCAGTGGATCTCAGCGAAGTGAAAGGGGCAGCCGAGGGGGCGAGATGCTGCTGTGGGTGACTTGGGATGGGGCTGCTCCGCTTGCTCTGGAGTTCAGGTTGGAATATGGGTGCAGGATTAAGGAGGAAGGAGGCTCATGCTGGCATCTGTCTGGGGCCACCCAGAGGATCTCACTCTTAGGGGGTGGTGAGGAAAGAGAAGTGAGGAGCATGTCATTGGGGAAGTGGAACCAGGAGGGTGAGGGGTCTGCGGAGGTGTCGTCAGCGAGGTCCCAGGAGAACCAGGATTGAGCACAGCTGCCTCATCTGATGGAGAACCTTGGAGAAGAGGGCGCCCTGTCGGGTATCTCATGCCACACAAGGAGCCATCTCAAGACACGGCTGCTGTGTTTTAGTCGGCTTTCTGGCTGCTGTGACCCAAACGCCTGACAAGCTCGAAGTAGGGGAGGAAAAGTTTATTTGGATCTCATGGTTTCAGAGGTTCAGTCTGTAGATGGCTGATTCCATTGCTCTTGTCCCCAGGTGAGGCAGAGCATCATGGCAGGAGAGTGTGGCTGAGGGAAGCAGCCCGCATCAAGGTGATCAAGAAGCACACACTTCACTCTCCAGATACAAAATATATACCCTAAGTCACGCCCCCATGCCCACCCAGAGCCATGCCCCCATGCCCACCTCCTGTAGCCACGCCCCCATGCCCACCTCCCCAGCCACGCCCCCACCCCACCTCCCCAGCCACGCCCCCATCCCCACCTCCCCAGCCACGCCCCCATCCCCACCTCCCCCAGCCACGCCCCCATCCCCACCTCCCCCAGCCACGCCCCCATCCCCACCTCCCCAGCCACGCCCCCATCCCCACCTCCCCAGCCAGCCCCCATTCCCACCTCCCCAGCCACGCCCCCATCCCCACCTCCCCAGCCACGCCCCGATCCCCACCTCCCCCAGCCACGCCCCCATCCCCACCTTCCCAGCCACGCCCCCATCCCCCCCTCCCCCAGCTAGCCCCCATCCCCACCTTCCCAGCCACGCCCCCATCCCCCCCTCCCCCAGCTAGCCCCCATCCCCCCTCCCCCAGCTAGCCCCCATTCCCACCTTCCCAGCCACACCCTCCCACTTCAGTCAATCCCATCAGGGGCTAAGTCACTATGAGGCTAAGGCTATAACCCGATCATTTCTCTTCTAAACTTTCTTGCATTGTCTCCCATGTGAGCTTTTGGGGGACACCACATCTAAACCATAATACTCACCAAGGACATAATAGAAATCCCAAAGTCAGTCCCCCAACCCTCACCATGACCTACTTCTTCCAGCATCCTCTACCTGCTTGCAGTACTACCTACTTAATCCCTATCTGGGGATTAATGCACTGATTAGGTTAAAACTCTCAAAATTCAGTTGCTTCACCTCTAAACTTTCTTGCATTGTCTCACACCTGATACTGAAACCCTAACAGGCTGAACATGGCGGTCCTGAGGTTGGCTGTGACCCTGCAGTTTGGCCAGGGCTTGGTGGAGGAAGCCGTCTGTTTCGTGCAGCCCTTATTGGACTCGGAGATCCACCCCGAAGGTGGCTTCGACCCATGGCTGGCAAGATGGGGGTGGCTGTGGCCTGAGGCTCAGTCAGGGCTGAGGCTAGGGCCTCTTTCCTCACCATATGGGCCTCTGCATGGCTATTTGGGCTCTCTCATGGTGTGGTGGCAGATTCTCTGTCCCCAGAGAAGAAGTTCTGTGACATAACCTGGGAAATCACGTGGCATCATTTCTCTTTTACTCTGTTGGTGGAAGCAGTTGCAAAGTCTTCCTTGGTTCTGGTGTAGGAAATAGAGCCTACCGCTCACAGGGGTGTGGCCAGGTTCAGGAAGCACACTAGAGTGGGAGTGTTGTTGCAGCCATTTTGTAAAATAGAATTTGCCAGAATTGCTCACTGTTGTCAAGTGGGAGATCAAACCAGTGAGGCACTGAAAAGGGTATTTTGGATTTGGCATTTTTTTTCTATTTTTTCCCTGACTTTTTTTTTTTTTTGTGGTGCTGGGAAATGAATCCAAGGGGTACTGTACCACTGAGCCGCATCTCCAGCCTTTAATTTTTTTTTTTTTCATTTTAAGAAAGGCTCTCCCTAAGTTGCCAAGGCTGGCCTCAAACTTGTGATCCTCCTTCCTCAGCCTCCCCAGTTGCTGGGATTAGAGACGTGGACCACCATACCTGGCTGGATTGGCAATTTATTGTTGTTAGAAAAAGCAGCTTCAATGATAAGAGTCAGGTGAAAGAGAAGTGAGACCCAGCGACGGAGAGACACTTAATGCAGCATGTTCTTCTCCTGCTCAGCCAAGAAGGATGGGGCGGGTCAGAGCAGAGCACGGGTGTTAAGTGACAGGGACAGGTGAGCAGGCTTGCAATGGATGGAACAGGAGGGATTGCAGATTCGGCAGAGAGAAGTAGTTGCTAGGTTAAGTCCAGGAGGAGATTCAGGAGGTTGGGCACCAGGATCCCAGAGGAATCGTTGGCCTCCAATAGGCCTTTGTTCTGAGATGGGAGGAAGGCAGCAAGACCAGGGGCGGAGGAGTGTGGGGCGGAGGAGGAGGGAGAGAGTGGGCAGCAGAGAGCGTACCAGCCTGATAGCCTCTATTTTTTCTCTAAGTAGGAGGCAAGACCATCTGCTAAGAAGAGAGGGTAGGAGGTGGCACTGGGGGTTGGGGGGCGGGTGAAAGTTTGGAATAGCTGCTGTGCGCATTGCAAAGGGAGCCGCGGGTGAGGGACCAGGGTTGTCCAGTGACGCTGGGCATGAACTGGGGGGTCATGGAGGATCCCTGAGTTTCCTGAACACTCTTGAGCCAGGCAGGAATCTGCCTCTGCCCAGCAATGCATCAGGGCCCCTGGGCTGGGGCGATAGCAGTCACTTTTCTCTGCTCATGACCTGGCTGGGTGCTTCAGTCACGATGGCTCTAAGTCAGCCACAACAATAGCAGGTTTGGCATCTTCCTCCCTGAGATAAACATGAGATGCTTTTCTTGGGCAGCGTGACCTGGCAATCTGTGTGCAGAGCCGAGTAGCCACTGTGCTTGGCCGTGGTGAGAGCAGTGCTGGGATCAGAGGGTAGACTGCAAACCCTACCTTGTGGCCGCAGGAGAGCCGCTGGGAAGGAGGCCTGAGGCCACAGCTCCATAGACCAGCAGCGGCACCAGATGGCACTGCCTTGTCTCTGGGCTTGGTCTCTGATGAAGAAAGTCCTACCTGGGCCATCCTCCCTGGCTGTAAAACCAGAAGGGTCTAATTAGAAAACTCATTTGTTTGAAATTTTTGATAAATATTGTTTATTTGTTTTTCCTGAGTTCAGATGTACAGGTATGGAGAAGAATGATTTCTAGGGAACATGAGGGCCACCTTAGCCACCAGAATCTTAGAGACAGGGGGACAAGGATACGTTCCTGTGTAGCCTCCTGTGCTTTCTTTCATGCCAGTACCAGGTATTCTGTGCTTTCATTTTTCTCGTTCACTATGGTCCCTCTCCCCCACAACCCTGGATGGCTCCCTACCTGGTTTTGAGAGGAAGGTCATCTGGTGAAAGTAATTCACACTAAAGAGAAGGTGACTGATAGGCTTACCCTCTGCGTACTTGCTTTTTTGGGAAGCTGACCTTGTGAATCCAAACACATACCTGCTATAAAGATAAAGTGGGTAGAGGTCTACGGGAGGGATACTTTCGGAGAGTGAGGAGGTTGGGACTTCTGGTTGTATCAGTTAGGATGCTTTTGGCTGCAAAAAATGAGAAAGTCCAAGAAAAAGTAGTATAGATGCTAACAGCCCATATTAGCTCCCTGGAGAAGATGTCTGGAAGTTGGACCAGCTGTCCCAAGGTTGACTAACCCAGCACCTCACTGTGATTTGTAAGGACCTAGCTTCTTGCCATCTTTTACTCTGCCCTCTCAGCTTCCTGGCCTCGTTCTCTTAAACTAATGCCTACAACGACTGCACCATTCCTGGTGACATCTAGATACCAGAGTGTGTGTGCTTTTTTTTTTTTTTTTTGCTTCTTATCAAAAAAGAAAGTTCCCTAGTTCCCTCAGAGAATTTGCTTCATTTCTCATTGACAAGAAGTAATGCCCAGGCCTGAGTTGGTCTGGGCAGGAGAAGTGGGACCACCTTGCTTGGCCTAGACCAGTCACCGCTCTCCTTCCCAGGCGGAGGCCTGCCAAGGACACGGAGGACATAAAGACTCGGGGTTCTGCTAACCCGGAAGGTGGGAGCGATGGCACTTGGGTTGGTGCCCGGAGCGTGTGCCACCCTAGTGTTTTGTGTCTCCTGGGAAGCAGTCCCTCCTGTTGGGGAAGGGGACCATCTCTGGGTTGTGACAGGCAACGGAAGCTGTCACTGCGCAGTGTGTGAATGACTCTGATGATGCTAGTGACTTTGCACAATAAAGAAGCCAAGCCCCGGGGTGTTTTTCAGCTTTGTCATTATCACCTGACACTGTCCCTTTTGCAGTTGGGGCCACGCTACTTCTAGATGCACAGCCAGTGACTCTTATTGATTTGGATGGCTGTCCAGAGCCAGACTAATTGGCCCAGAGATGGGAACACTGATTCAGCAGGAAGGGGACCGATGAGGTGCCGCCTGGCTGTCTGCTGGTGGGTCAGCTTTGCCGCAGTCGTGTCCTGCCCACAAAGGCGGGGCACTCAGCCGGCCACCTCCCACTGCTTGGAAGTGGAATGGGACTCCGATGGCCTGTGAATGGGGATGTGACTATAATCCCCAGGTCCCATAGTACCACCCCATCTTACTCCATGTTGTCTCTCAAGCTTCCAACAGTGACGACGAACACGCCTCACGCTGTCACTCCCTGAGGAATCTAATTCATGGCTAAGTACCATGCCTTCCCTGTACCGTGGTCCCCAGGGCATGGGGTGGAATTCTGTGGTCTGCGTGCTTGTTGTCATCTGGCCTATCCCAAGGGTCACTAAAAATAAAGACTGTGACAGTCAAGTTTCTGAGCAGCCTATTCAGTGCCTGCTGTCTGTCATCTTGAGTCTTTTCTAAAATGTGTCGATTGAATGGTGGGTGGCTAGGTAATGTTTGTGTTGACACAAAATCCAATGGCTGATTTAAAAAAAAAAAACATATATAAAATATGCAGCGACATAAGCCACCCCACAGAAACTTCTTGTCACACTATAATTCTGTTTTCTAAAAAGCATGCACTTTAATAACTTATCCGAACAAAGATAAACCCATGAATGGCAAGCTATTTACATCACTCTGAATTGATTTTCGATTCTTGTCGAACATCCATTTTTACCAGTTTGGCTTGGTGTGGCATTCTATTTAGTGGGCTGCTTTTCCATGAGCATTATTTCTTTTATAGTATATAATAACTTGATAACAGTAACTGACATTTCATTCGAATTTCATAATTTGCAAAGCTCTTTCTCTGCCTTATCTTAGCTTCCTATTGTATTTTCCTACATGGTATTGCAGGAGGTAGGACTTCCTAAAGAAAGAACAAGAAGTACCTCAGTCTAGATCCTGTGTGGATCGTTCCAAACTTGGAGAATTGCTTTAACCTCTAGGAACTTATGTACCTCTGTAAAATGGGCAGGAAAAAGATAAAATGAGGATATCTATGTAAAGTATCTTAGAGCACACAGCCTGGCCTATAGTCGTGGTACAGATAATGATAATTTCCTTTGTTTGTGCAATTACAAATAACAATTACTAGTTTTTAAACTTCTCTATGTGACCTATTTCTCTGTTATATTTCTGGCTGGCTTACAATCAATTATTTTTTTTTTTCTTCTATGAGCCAATTACTCTATAGGAAAATAGTTTCATTATTTTACCTTGAAGGAAATATTAATTATTGAATATACCTTAATTGATTCATAAGTTTCTAGATTAAGTAGAAAATTCTCAATTTTTCTGAAGGGATGATTCCACCCAAATAACAGAAACAAAACCTGACTTCATTTTGATAACACAAATGTGACCATATAATCATCTCACAGGAGAAGACAAACCCTTTGAAATATTCATGTGTTCATTTATTGACTTATTCACTCATTCATTCATGTGAGTACCCAATAAACATCTGCTGGGTGTTGCGTATGTGTTAGGCCCTGGCGAAAACATTGGCTGTTGGAAGAATTTTATGGAGAAGATACATTTTGGGAGAAAAATCAAAAAAGGCAAATTGACAACAACACCTGCTTTATTTTAGTCGATTGCATCTGTTGTCAAAAAGAAACCGAAATGAATCTACTTAGGGCAGCTCTAAGGGGACTGGATGAAAACAGACGGTGAAATTAAGGAGTTTTATTTTACTCTCGTTGGCCAAGAAGAGTTGAAAATGGCACCAGCAGACACCACCCCTCCTCCACCTGCCCTGCAGATGACTCTTCACCTGATCCCCTTCCCACCCAGTGCATGTCGAGAAGTTGGTGGGACCCCCCCCCCCCCGAAATGTGTGCAGTTTATACATTTTCTGGGCTTCACAGCTGACATCAGGCTTTCAAATGACATCTTTCTGGAAGGGGGCTGGTGAACTGCTGGGAATCTAAGCCACTGACTTAAACAGAACCACCACCCCCCTTTTTTTTCCTGGTGCTAGGGATGAACCTGGGTCCTCACACATGCTAGGCAAGTGCTCTACCACTGAGCCACATCCCCAGCTCCAGGTCCTTTCATTTTAGAGGACAGTAGACCCCTGTTATCTGCTATTCCAGTTTCTGTGGTTTCAATTATCTATGGACTCAGTTGTCCACAGTCAAGCATAGTCAATACAGCACAATAAGGTGTTTTGAGAGAGAGAGAGAGAGAGAGGGAGAGGCCACATTCATGTAATTTTTATTACAGTATATTATTTTAAATATTCTACTTAGTTATTCTTTTTAATCTCTTGTGTGCCTGATTTATAAATTATAGGTCTGTTTGGATAGGGGGAAAAACATAGTATACATAGGGTTTCGTACTATCTGCAATTTCAGGCATCCTTTGGGAGGGTCTTAGGATATATTCTTCTTGGATTAGAGGAGACTATTGTATTCAACAGAGTAACCTGCCACCCACAGAATGCTTTTTGGGTTATGAAGTAGTTTACTAATTAGTTATTAGCAATTAATATAAATCCATAAAAACGTATGGCTGATTTTATGATTAATGGCATGAGGTATTAATAATAACCAATGGCATTAGTAATGACTAATCATATAATTGATCAGTAACAGAAAAATCTTTAAAGTACCTTTCAATGCAATTTGGATATTAATGATATTTTAAAGTTTCACAAATAGCAATGACCCTATAATGAGTGAGTATTGCTTGGGCAGAAGCCTCTGCCTTGTATACAGACTTCTCTGGGCTGCAGGTAGCTCTCCCATGTCTACCCACATTTGGCCCAAGGTAACTACCTGGAGGTAATTAGTGCATATTGACTGAACTAGGAGGAACCTCCCTCCGGCTCTCTCCTTTACGGGGTAAAGCCCTCTGGAATTTAGACCAGAGCGAAATTCTGTAGAGCTTCTGTTGCTTGAGTTCAAAGCCCAGAGAGTGGAATTCAGGTGCCTTCAATGGCCCACGTGCCCTCCCCCTGGGCCTCGCTTGGTGAGTCACTTCTCTTTCCTATGTGTCTGCTTCTGGCCCTGCTTTGGTGCACCTAAGGCCCCTCTGGGGACACCTGACAAGATGTCATGCCTGGAGGCTGCATCGTCCCGGTGCCTGGGTCTGATGTAGGTGGCCGGGGTGTCTCTGTTGTTACCTTTCCCTTCTTGTTTCGTGTTACACAAACAGAAACAAAACGAATAAAATTGATTGGTGTAAGGTCACAGGTCTAGCCCATGAGAGACCGGACGAGACTGAAAAGAAATGAGACTACAGCCTAAGGCAATTAAAAAGGGTTTTGTTAGAAATTGACCGTAATAACCCCATGTGATGATTCTTTCAGAATGGTGTGTGGCATATCACCTTGAACATGGGGTTTAAAAACCAGGCTGTAAATGCTTCATAGCTAATGGCTTTGCTTTGAATTTATTTATTTATTAATTTCGTATCACACATGCCCAACGCAGTATGCATAATACAGAGACCTTTGCAGGCAGAGGCACATGACAAGGCTCTCAGCTGGAGCTCAGGAAGTCCTTTTGGGAAGATTGGAAGGGGAAGGTCTGTTGACACCAGCTGGCCCATGGAATATTAGTTCTTGTTCATTCCCATCTGCTGTAGCCAGGGCTGGAGTGGGATGTTATCAGAGAGCTTGGACCTCAGTCAATACCAAGAATCACTGGGTCAATCAGTTAGGTCCTCCCCAGGCCTGGCTTTGAATGCCAAAAGGAGGACTCAGGTGAGAGAGCAGGGGGCTGCCTTCTGTGTGACCCTTCTGGATTCTAGAACACCTCCATGCCCCTGGTATCACTCTTGTTCACTTGCCACAGAGATGTCACATGGGAACTTGTGAAACTGCCTCAAAATCCAGGGGGAGCTAGGCACTAAGTCTCTGCCCCTTGGGGAGTGGGCTGTGGCGTGCTCTGTGCATCTCACTGGGCTCTTGCTCTCCACCTCCGATGTTTAATTTAACATCCTTAAACCGACACCTGAAAGCTAGACAAGTCTTCTAAACCTCCCTTTTGCTGGGCACAGTGGCACACGCCTGTAATCCCATCAACTGGGGAGGCCGAAGCAGGAGGATTGCAAGTTCAAAGCCAGCCTCAGCAGATTAGTGAGGCACTTAGCAACTCAGTGGACCCTGCCTCTAAATAAAATATAAAAAGGAGCTGGGGATGTGGCTCAGTAGTTAAGCACCCCTGCTTCAATCCCCAGTACCAACCAACCAACCAACAAACAAATGAATAAATAAAAATAAAATAAAACCTCCCTTTTCAGCATGCCCTCACTGACGAATCCACAGTGGGCCCTAATTGCCAAAAATCCAAGCTTTTCATCTGGGTAGTCAAATCCCTTATCTTCTGTTCCTCCTGTTTAGACTGTTTGTTCCTTTATTCCAATTTAATTTTTCATCATGAAATATTTTACACAGAGAGTACAGAAAATACAGATCGAGTATGCTGTACCTTGGAACTAGAACTATTTCAGATTTTTTTTTTATATTCTGGAATATTTACATATGCAAAATGAGCTATCTTAGGGCTGGGACTCAAGTCTAAACATGAAATTCATTTATGTTTCAGTTATACCTTATACACATAGCCTAAAGGTAATTTTATATGTGGTTTTTAGTGCACCTGCATTTGGACTGCAGCCTATAACACGAGGGCAGGTGTCAATTTCCTCTCTGGTGTCCTATCAGGGCTCAGAGTTTCAGATTTGGGAACATTTCTGTTTTGGGGTTTTTGGATCAGAATGCTCAACCTCAATTATGAATGCTCAAGTACCCACCACCCAGTTTAAGAAAAAGAAAAAAAAAAAAAAGAAAAAAAATGGAAGTTATAGCCGAAGCACTGTCTGTGCTTTGCAGATGGTGGAGAACAAATCTGGGGGCAGCAACAAAACAGTTTGGCAAATTGCTTAAGAGCAAGGGTTTGGGAGTTAGGTAGACCCAGGTGGAATTCTGGCTCTGCATTTCCTTGCTGGGCAAATTCAGGGAAATCACACAAACTCTCAGAGCCCGAATTTCTTCATCTATAGAATGGAGATGGTAAGTTGTGTACCCAGGTACCTCCCAGAGTTGTGAAGATTTGGTGGGAGAGTAAGGAAAGCATTTTGTCCAGCGCTGGGCATATGGGGAATGCCCAGCAAGTGGTCATCATGGTCACAGTGGCAGCAGCTGAGCTGTGATCATTTTGGACTTGGTGCAGTTATAGAAATGGAAACCAGGGGAGCCGTTTCCCCACCCACTCCAGGGGCAAGACGGAGACAGAGGGTAGATGTACCTTCCTTGGTGGGCATTGTGGGCGGCTGATGAGGTGCTTGATGATTTCAGGTGCTTGCCCTGGCTGTGAAGCAGCTGTTCCCAGAGTTTGAGTTTATGTGGCTGGTGGATGAGGCCAAGAAGAACCTGCCTTTGGAGCTGGATTTCCTCAACGAAGGAAGGAATGCTGAGAAAGTGGCTCAAATGCTGAAGCACTTTGACTTCTTAAAGGTAAGAGGGACAGGGTGGTGGGGCCCATGCTTCCAGTGAAAGAGGGCAGGGGGTGGGGGATTGATTCCTGCTCTGAAATTTTCCCCTTATAGAATGTGAGTTGAGACATTTTCTTCCCGAGTTTTCTTACTGAGGATGAATGATTTGTCACTGGAGATACATATTAAAGCTCTCGGAGGCAGTTTCTAAAGAAATACCTAGCGTGAGTGCTGACCTGTCAGTCCACGGAACAGATGTTTATTGTATAACCTGCGATCACAAGACACTGAACACTACCCAGGGGCCTGTGCGCTGTGGTCTTGACCTCCGTGGCATGGGGTGATGATGTTGATGGTGATAACAAGGATGATGGCCAACACTATGGTCCCCTGGCCCTCTCCCAAATGCATGTACATCACATTGGCATTTACTCCTGTGATATACAGTGAGTTCCGCTGTCACACGGCTTGTGTTCCTGGAAATCACCATGCTGGTAAATCCACACCACAGAAGGCGCAGGGCTTATGGGGGAAATGGGCATAGGGGGCAGCACTCAAAAACTTCATCAGCCACATAGAGAAGGAAGGGGAGTAGGCACTCATAAGGAGAGCAGCACAGTCTCATGCATTTTAAATGGCTAAGAAATACCTAAGACCATAATCCACGGGGCACCTTGCCTTGATCTGCCTGTGGAAATGGGCTTCAGCAGGCTGCCCCTTGTGAACTGATGTGAGGTGCAAAAAGGTCCTCGGACGTGGGACAGGAAGTTGTAACAGTGGGTGCAGGTGACTCACCGCACATGTGAGATTTGAGGTGCGTGTGCGTTTCACGTACTCCCTGGTGGCACAGTGCGCTGGGCGCAGCTCCGTTTGCACAGCCTGGCTAGCAGGTGACGGTGTGTGTCATGATCAGGCCACTCTCCAATGTGTCAACTGCACTGGGACAGATTTGTGTTTCCAAAACAAGGGTGACAGCAGAACTACCTGTGGGATGGAAGACACTTGATGTGGGAAGCAGTATCAGGTGGTGCAGAGCCGTGGCTGAGAGTGTCCCTGGGGCTGCTCTCGAGTGCCCTGAAGATGTGGAGCCCGGCATGGCCCTCTGCTAAGGAGCTGGTCTCTGAGGACTCCTCATGTCCCCACAGGGCACAGGGTTGGCATGAGCGGGATGCATGCCAGCACAGCCGTTATTCCAACAGGTTTTGGCCCCTCCGTGGGGCTCATCATTCAGGCACCCTGGGGGTCCCTTTACTGGGATGGTACAGGGCTGACTTCCTGGTAGTCTTCATGGGGAGCTGGAACTCTGGAAGCCATTGGTCCAGTTCTCTTGGCTCAGGAGGCTGGAGATTGTGGGCGTGGTCAGAGAGTCCTCAACAACTCCTCGTGCTGCTTCCAGCCAAGTGGCCGTCCTCCTGGGTTGGGGGCATCGCAGTTCCCTGGGTGGCCAAGGCTCTGCTGTTCTTGGCTCTGGTGTTCATGTGGCTTTTGGACATCATGAGGAATTTCCACTCCCACTGTCCAGATTAGAGAGGACGTGTCTCTACCAACCCCCTGACAATCCAGACGCTCCGGTCAGTGCCGTATTTCGATGGGCTGATTTTGGTGGAGGGCGTTGCCACTCAGGTGTGTCGGGGATCGGGTCTGTCTCTAGGCTCTTAGTGTGCTTTTCGTTGCTTCTGTCGTAATTATGAATGTGTCAACTCTCTTGTGCACATAAGTCCAAAAGTGTAGGCTGGATCTGGTAACTGCCCTGTCTTGAAGCTCAAACCACCAGTTCAGTGAAAACAGGCTCTCCCGGATAAGTGGTACCGTGAACAATGCCGGACAGCCTGAAATGTGCTTCTGCTTGCCTATCATCTTTTCCTATTCCTTTATCCTGTATTTATTGGGTATTTCCTGAGCCTGTCGCTATGCTGGGAGCTGGGGGTTGGCCCCTGCCCTGGAAAGCTTTCCATCTAATGGGGAACAAACATACGAACGTGTTGTGATAGGACGGATTGTGTCCTTTCTTTGTTTTGGTGGATTCCCAAGAGGAAGTACTAAGTCCACCCAGGATGAAGAGCTCAGAGGGCATCTGGAAGTGCTCACCATACTGGGGGGTGGGTGATACTGATGGAATGTCCCTTCCGTGTCAGGCACTGTTGCGGGTCCTGACAGTGAATCCTCCCACCAGCCACTGTCCCATCTCACCTATGACAGCCCTCGAGTAGAGGAGCTTGAGCTACCACCTGGATTTTTTGATTCCAAGTCTGGTGCTCATCTCGGGGTTCTGTGTTGCCATTCCCCCTGGCAGGGGTGCCCCTCAGAGCCAGAACTCTGAGCCAGACAAACAGCCATCTCCTCCACCGTTTCCATGGAAACAGCAAAATCGTCCCCTGGCTGAGGCCCACTCACAACTGCTAGACCAAGACTTGTACAAATAGTAATAACACAAATTTTTGAAACGAGGATGCCAAACCGGGAAATAATTAATGCACCGACGTGACCTGCCGCTGCCAGAACTCGCACACCATTCCTGAGACCGTGGCGGACCGAAGGCTCTCGAAGTCATCAATTCTGCCTAAACACATCACAAGTGGGAAGTGGATTTTGCGCTGTGAAGCCAGCTCGGCTCTTCAGTCTGGAGATGGATTGCCTCTGCTCGCTGGCACCCCGTCACCACATCTGTGCGTAATTAAGCCTCCGCAAAGAGCCTACCTCTCAGCGTGGGGGGGCGTCTTCCGGAGCTTCTGCCGGGCTTAATGACCTCAGCCCCTGCTAGGAATCTGGGAGCCTCAGACGGGCCCTGAATGCAGATATGGTGTGTGTGGGGGGGGAGGGCCTGGAGGAAGGGGAGGGGCAGCCAGGCCCAAGGGTCAAGGTCAGGGCCTGGTGGGTCTGGAGCCAGAGGGTGTGTGCTGCAGAAAGTGCGCGGGACAAGCAGTGAGGTTTGTGACTGGACTAAGTGACCACTGGGGACCAGGCAGGAAGGGGAAAGCCTTCTAACTGCAGGGCTTAGGAAGGGACAGGAAGGGCGTGTCTGCATGTTCAGAGGTGGGGAGGGGACAGGGCCAACTGATGGCAGAGCCACTCCAAGGTTTCTCATCTTAAGGACCCTGGGACTCTCCAGAAGCCGGTGAACTCTGAGACGGTGTGCACATTTTTGGAGGAGCATGATGGCTTCCTAGACCCATAGATGAACAACTCCTGATGTGTAAGGAGGGACAGTTAGCATTTTTTACAGGCATGTGCCACGGTAGACACTTTCACAGAGGAGGCGCCATTCCTAATCCTGTATCATCCATGGGGAAACTGAGGCCCAGAGAGGTGGAATCATTTACCCAAGGTTGCACAGCTGCCAGCGGAGGCAGAAGCAGTCTTTAAATGGAGGCAGCCTGGCCGCGAGCCCGCATGTCAGGCCACTCTTTTGTTCTGCCTTGGGGACACTTTGTGGGAAAGATCTGAATGACTGGGAACTGCCTGTGGCATTGACTGAGCCCTGGTATGAATGAGAGCCCGAGTGATCCGCTGTGTGGTGTCATGGGGCAGCTGACATTTGTCCTGATGTTGCTCTGTGGCTGGTACCACGTTGAGCACCAGTGCTCTGCTCGGCTGAGTAGGGAGTGGGGGTGTTGCTTCTGCTGGAACTGTCACCGCCGTTTTGCTGGTGGGAAGGCTGGCACCCGGAGAAGCTATAAAACACACCCCGAGTCTCGCAGCTTGCAGAAGGCAGAACGGAGCTCAGCCCAGCTGTCTGGATCCGGGTCTGCACTCTGCTCACCGGCTCTGGTTATGGAAAACCGTGACCCTGGTGACAGGTGCTGGTCCAGACAACCAAAGCACGGGAACAGGGTAGGAGCACAAGGTCAGGCCAGAGTGTGGGGCTCAGGCCCACCCAGGGTCTGGGGTAGAAATTTCCATAACCTGCTTTGGGTCAGGATTGGCCTCAATGTGGGACCTGGTGGAGCCCACAGGTGGGGCCCCTGCTCTGTAGCTGGGAGAGAGACCTTGGCCCCAGGGTCCTGGAAGCTCTGATCACCTCTTTCCAATCTTCCCCTTTCATTTCCCGACACTTTGATGGAAGAGGCCGAGGCAGGGACTGGTGAGATCTGGCTGTCAGGCGTAGTGACCGCAGGCCCTTCTGCCCACATGGAGATTCAGGGACAAGTCCCCTTCCTAGCTGGCTGGGAGCAGTTTGTCATTTTGGAGGCGTTTTTATCTTATGTCCATCTACGGTGCTCCCGGACCTCCTGGTGAAACCCCTTCTTCTCCCAGGTTTGATATTCCAGATTTTAGACGTGAGCAGACGAAGCCAGGGGCACGTCCTCCGTCAGCCTGGACAGGTCATGTGGAAGGAGTGAGGAGTAGGAGGGGAAACGCCAGCACGCCCAAGCCTTGGATTGACAAGCCCAGGGGACCTGCCGCCTGCTGCTCTTTCCACTGCGGTCGTCTCCGGGCAGCCCTTCAGATTGCCCTGGGGGTCTCCTGTCCCCAGAGCCCCAGGGCCCACTGGCCAAGCTTAGGTCTCCAGACGGGGGGTGGTGGTGGGGGGGAACTTATCCCGTTTTTAAGTCACTTTTGGAGAAATGTTAAGTCTAAATGTTAATCTCCAAGCAGCAGAGAGGCACAGACTGCCCTGCTGGCCCAGGGTTCTCAAACGGCAAAACCCACAGGGAAGTGGCGGAGCTCAAGATGGCACCTCGGTCTCAGTTGGAGCCGTGGTTCTGTCCAGCTGCACCATGTGCACCCATCACCGAGATGGACGGACGGCACCTTGCCAGCAAGAGAGATGGGGCAGAGATCAGCAGCTCAGGGACAGGAAGTAGGTCGGAGGCGGAGGGCCACTCTCTCCTGCTCCGTGAGCTTGGGTGGCTCTTACTCTCTGAAACCTTTGAATTGGCTGCCCTGGTTGTTTTTAATGATCAGAGGGAGCAAGGCCACCAAAACCGCGGGGCAGCATAGCAGTTAGGAATCTCCCTGGCCCGGGTGGTACTGATGGGGTCACCCACTCGTGACACCGTGGAAGCCCTTGGTGCACAGTGGCCTCTTGCCTGCTCCCAGGGAAATCTGTTCCCCTTTTGGCTTTTAGGTGTTCTCAGAGTCAGAAAGGGTTGGAGAGACACTCTCAGAGAGCTAAAGGCACCATTAACAGTGTCTTCAACAAAAAAGATAAGTTTTCCTCCCATATCAAGAAGGCTTGCCGCCATTGCCTGCTCATGTTGTTTTAGTATTGAGACAGTGTCGGGGCTGGCATCTCAGATTTTCTTGGATTTTTTATTTTGTTTTATTTTTCTCTCACAATTTGCAAGATGGCTGCTGCAGCTCCAGGAATTGCACTCACTTTCAGGGCAGGCAAAGAAGGGGATGAGTAATGTCATACAAACATCCTTTTTTTTTTCTGGAAAAAAAAAAAAAATTAAGAAAATAAAAACCTTCCCCAAATTCCCAAGCCGATTTCCAGTTGGTGTGATATGCCAGAACTGTGTCATATGACCAGACCTATTATGAGGCAGGAAGGGTAAGTGTTGAGTTTTCATCTCTAGGAAGAGGAAGGTTGGAAATAGGTGTTGGGTTCAGGCCCACCATTGCTTGCCCCAGGGTCTGTAGGAAACTGGCACGTGGAACAACATATACCACCTGGCATAAGTTCATTCATTCTTTCAATACAAACAACACATCTGTTTACCTGGTGAAAAGGCCGAGATGAGCTAGGATCATGGGGGCGACCCTAGCTGGGCCTGGCAGGGTGCTGGGGAGGGGGAAATATTTTTGGGAGGGTACAAGGGGTTGAACTCAGGGGAACTTGACCGCTGAGCCACATCCCCAGCCCTATTTTGCATTTTATTTGGAGACAGGGTCTCACTGAGTTGCTTGGTGCCTCTCTTTTGCTGAGGCTGGCTTTGAACTGGTGATCCTCCTGCCTCAGCCTCCCGAGCCTTTAACATTGACGTGCAGGTGTGAGCATTTCCTGTGCTTCTCTCCCAAGTCAAAATTTTGGTTTTGGCTTTTAACTGGAGGACACTGAGGAAAGCCGGCTATTCTGAGGACCCCAAACAGGAGGGGTCTCTGCCCGCCTGAGGACCAGGGCCACCCACCTCCTCTCCTAGATTCTGCTCTTCTGCCTGGGAAGTAGCATCGCGCTCTGTCCCTGTGTCCTCTGCCCGACTCCCAGCCTCCCTGACGCCCTGGCCTTCCCTTTCCTGCTCCAGGTCCCTCGGATCTTCTGGGAGCTGTCCACCAAGCGGGTCCTCCTGATGGAGTTCCTGGAGGGCGGGCAGGTCAACGACCGGGACTACATGGAGCGGAACCGCATCAATGTCAATGAGGTGAGGACCCGGGGCGGGGCTGGCGGGGCTGCCTGGCCGCTTTGTCTGGGAAGTCCTATGTGGAAGGAATGGCTCTCCCAGGCCATCGGCCCAAGCCACTTTGCTGGTGGGACCCGGGGATGTGCTGGGCCTGCTGCAGCCGTTGTCCATCTTTCTCACCTTTTAGCCCGACCCAGCCGAAAATAATGGAGTAAAATCAATGGGACGTGGCCCTCCTGCCTCTGTGGGGCCTGATGACCATCTAGTCCCTTCCGCCTCCCCACCCTCTGCCGAGGACTTCAGGCAGGAGGCAACAGAGAGGTGGCAGCCACCAACGGCATCTGCTTTCCAGAGCCGGGGGAATGGTGGCCCTGAGTCCCCACCTGTGCCTTGATCTCAGGGACACCCAGCTAGTGGGCAGGGCCTGTACCCCGTTTTCTGCTTCCTGGTCACCTGGGGTCCCTCTACGGGAGGGGGCCATGCTCTTTCAACCGCATTCACCCTCTTCCTAGTTCCTGCAGGTGTGGGTGTGGGGTTCAGAGGGGACCAGACCCAGTCCCCAGAGCCTCGCGTGGGAGCCAGACACCAGCCAAGCCCTCACGGCCCTCCCTCAGGGAGCGGGGGACTGTGAGCTGGGAGCCCAAGGGTTGCAGTCGGGGGACGAAGCTGGGTGGGGAGCAGGTGGTGAAGGGCTTGAGGGTGGCTCTGGAGGTACTGGGGGGTCACTGAAGGGCTTTGGCCTGGAGACTCAAGTGCGGTGACACATGGCTACCACAAGGCTGGGTGGGAGGAAAGAGGGGAAGGGACCAGACCCAATCAGGCGAATGCTCTTTTCCATCCCCCCCCCCCCACACGGGGCAACACAGGAAGAAGAGCATGTGGTCCCAGTGGTGACATGGCCAGAGGAGAAAGCCACACTCGGCTCAGCAGATGAGCCAGGGAAATGGCAGGGAGTGTGCCCAGGCCTCCCGGTGGCTTTGCAGCCTCTGTAGGTGGGGACTGGGATGGAACCTGCCTTCAAGGAGGGGCTGTGAGGACTGTGGGAGTTCCACAGGGACACCTGAGCAGGGACCTGGCGTTAGCACCCAGGAGGGAAGCCACATTGTTTTCACGAGGATCCTTGGGCCCTCTCCTCGCCCTGCTTCACCTCCTTCTATCCCAGTGTTTGAGGAATGCCCGCCGCCCAGGGTAGGCCCTTTCATTCATGATGAACATAGGAGGGGATCTGGTCTCCATTTTGCAGATAAAGAATCAGGCACAGAGAGGCAAGGTCACCTGCCTAAGGTCACACAGCCAGTAGAGCTGGGTGTGAAGGGCAGACCTCCGTGTTCCACTCCTCCTCTTAGGCCATGAAGGGAGGGCTACATGGGGGACGCATTGAGCAGCTGCTGGGAACATGCCTGGAAAGGTCCACTGGGGCGGCCTCAGGCCATCTGGGAAGGCTCTTGTCCTGGAGCTGGGGACAGAGCACTCTATGAGCCCATGGGGGGGACTTGAGGTGTGTGGGTGGACACAGGATCCACTCTCCCCTAGATGCCAGTTGGGCTTTCCTGGAGCAGGATAAGTCAACTCTCCACAAGTTCAGGAGGGAGAGACGGATAGACAGACTCAGCTTCTTTCTGAGGGCACTGCAGGTAGCACAGCCTGGGCTTCCAAAGCTCTCCCTTACTGCTGGCTTCTGGGCAGGTGGGGAAGGGACGGGGTGGGAGGTCCCCTCTGACTTTTCCTGAACAGCCTTTTGAAAGGGTCTCCGCCAGAGGCGCCAGAGGCCCCAGAGGCCCCAGCCTGCGGGTCACTAGCTGCCTGCGGGTCACTAGCCGCCTGCGGGTCACTGGTGGCCTGCGGGTCACTAGCCGTGGTGGATTTGCATCCCAGCAGCGTCCCCAGCCCCACCTCTGGGACCCAGCCAGCAGGGCGCATGGCGTTTCATCAGAGGCGCTTGACTTTCAAGACAGGGCAAACCCGGGAAGATGCACCCGACTCCCGGCTTGTGCCCAGGGAGGGGCCGCAGGAGGGCGTGGAGGCCTCTGTGCGGCAGGCGTAGGGGACAGAGTTGGTTTGTTCTCTCCATAGACGTGCAGAACGGGGCATGCTGGTTTCAGAGTTACTTGGGAAAAATAATAATCATGTTATCAACAACCCATACGAGCCAGGCAGGCGGCACGTGATCTTGTCTTACAGGTGTGTCGTAAGGTGCGTGTTATGAACCTCGTCGATGAGGGAGAAGTCTGATATTCAGAGAGGTTCAACACCTTGCCCCACATCACACAGCTAGCAGGGGCAGAACAGGATTGGAACCCAGGTGTACAGGACTCCAGAGTCCTGGCTCCCTTCCCTTCTCCGTCCCCCTCCCTTAGATCCCTGTTGGGCTGCAGGGGAGCCTGGAGCCCCCGGGCGGTGGCCACATCAGTGACTGCACAGGGAGCTGGACAACTGGCCAGGCTTTGAGGCCGTAGGAGCTGAGACGCAAGCGGGGCCTGGCGCAGGGCCTGGGGCATGGTGTGTGTGCCCAGGTGGCAGCTGGACCACGGCTGCTGTTTCCGTCATCCCTGGGCCCTGCTGTGACTTCCTCTATCCCCTTTCCCACTAGCACGTACCCACTGCTCTCCATGTGCTGGACTGCGGGTGGGTGACGACTTCCATTCTGTAGGTGAAGTGTCAGAGACGCAGAGGGGAAGGTGACTTACCCAAGGTCACAGATCTCCTCGCAAACCCAGCAAGCCTTAGCGTGGACATCTCCCGTCGTTGCCATGGAGATAAAGGTGGCCACCATTTCTAGCTCCCTGGAAGCGCCCTCCTGATCCAGCCCAGTCACACCCTCACCCCCTCCAGAGCTACCACTGCTGTAACCTCTGTCACTGTGGCTGCTTTCGCCTCCTGAACTTCATGTCAATGGCATCACGCAGCTTTGGGGTCTGGCCTCTTGGTCACCAATCATCTAGGACCCTTCTCTGAGTTCTGTCTTCTGTCCCGCTGACCTCTGGCTCTGTCTTTGCAACATGGCCCTGTCCTGGGGCCCTGGGGTTTGGTGGCTGGGAGGCTCTTTGATGCGCTGAGATGATGTCCTCAAACACTTCTCTCCCCAGAAGCCTCTGGCTGGGCAGTGGGTGTGGGCCAGGTGCTCTGCAGGCTGTCCCTGACCCCCAGGGTGACAGGAGCAGCCCAGGGACAGGCGTCACTCTGCAAAACCGAATCTATCGTGCGTCTCAGCAGCCAGTGGGGAAGGCCCGAGCCTCGCAGGGTGGAAGGCTCTAGGTGCCTTGAAGTTTCAAATGGGCCTCTGGACACTCACGGGTGCCAATCCTGGGGTGACCACCCTCCAGAGGACGGCCTGGCTGTGTTCCTTGGGGAAGGAAGTGCAGGGGACAGATAGAAGTGGCAGGGTGCAAAAATCCTCCTCCAGATCCTGGGGTCATGGCATCCTGGCTGCTGCAAGCTGGTGCCTGAACTGGAAGGTGGCTGTGGAAGGGACCCCTCTCGATGGCCCCAGAGCCTGCACCCACTCGTTGAGTCAGCCCCGCTGCAGTCGGCAGAGGCTGGCTCACTGTGGCACCCCTGTGAGGACCTGAAGCCTGGGCTGAACAGCCGGTCCTGATGGACTCGGGGACGCACAGGTTGGGAGGCCAAAGACATAGGTTCAAGCTCCAGCCCTACCAGTGTCTGGCTGTGTGGACGTGGGCAAATCACCTGTCCTCTCTGGTCCTCAGGGATCGCTGTCCTTTCCTATCTGTTTTAATAGGGGGTCTCACTGTGTCACCTAGGCTGGTCTTGAACTCACGATCCTCCTGCCTCCTGAGTGGCTGGGGTGCTCAGTTTTCTTACTGAAGGTGTTTGGCTAGCTGGACTCCAACCAAGGGTCCCTTCTACTTGAACATTTTACCCAACAGGGATTCTTCAGCTCTGTGGGTGCTGACAGGGGTTCAGGAACCATCTATTTCGGAATCACCTGAGAGCTTACTTAGCCATGCCAACTCCTGGGCACCTCCCCAGCCTTGTGAATCAGGATCTGCTGGGCAGGTGGCAAAAGGAGGCACGATCTGCATTTAACAGACCTTTTGTGTGGTTCAGACCCTCACTGCAGCTCAGGACCCCACCCGGCAGGAAGCCAGAGGCTCCTGCCCCAAGCTCCACTTCCTACCTCCGGGTGGGAGACGGTCCACCTGGGGTGCTCACCTGCTGGGGGGCAGGGCCTTGGGAGCCAGCAGCCTGCATGGCCCTCGTTTGTTTGTGTCTCTGCCCAGAAGCAGATATTACGGAGGGCCCGACCCGGTGATCATATTTGCCAGTCACTTGAAGAGCTGGCGACAGCCACTGTCATTGATCTCATTAAAAGTAAAGGGCGTGCGGAGCCAGTTTTGCAGGCTGGATGGAGCCTCCTCGAGCCCCAGAAGGACTATTGATTGCGGAACCTTTATCGAAGGTTAATTGGATTTCAGTGAATGTGTGTTTAAGACTGTGCCTGGGCCGAGGCCCAATTTAATTGGCATGAAATTAGCCAAGAGAAAGGTGACAGAGCTGGGAACAGAGGGGCGGCAGGGACAGAGGATGGGCCCGGTGGGCAGACGCGGTCGGTGTGGAGGCTGACGGTAGATCCCGGGAGGGGGCTGTCCCTGGGGTTTGGGAGCTGGCTGGGAAGGAGGTCCAGGGGCTCCTTGCTGTCGCCATGGTCTCGGACTCAGTCCCCTGTTCTCAGGATGGCACTCCTGTGTGTTGGGTGCCCCTTAGCGGCTGTCTGTTCCCCTCTGTCAGGGATGGAAGGGGACCTGGGGACTTAGCTGAGATGTTTAGTCGTTTAACTAATCCTTCTTCAGAACTCCAAAGCCCCATGTTCAGAATTGCTGGGGGCACCTGAGCCTCCCCGGGGCTCCGAGGTGGTGAACGTGGAGTGCTCTGTGGCCAGCTTAGGGGGCCATGCTTTCTGGCTTGCTGAGTCCTCCCGAGGTGGCTGGCCACCCCTGAGGCCAACGCAGCTTGGCTCATCTCATCTCTTTGGCTCTTCTTGGTCCTTCCACTTTTTTGTGGGAATGGGATTTCACCCTCATTTTCCTTCAGTCATCTTAGAGGGGTTGGCGAGGACCTGGAGTAGTGGCTTGGCTTCACTCTGCCACGTTTAACCAGAAGCTCTGCTGCTGCTTCCTTCCCATAGTTTTTTTTCTTTCTTTCTTTTAGTTCGATGGACCTTTGTTTTATTTATTTACTTATGTGTGGTGCTGAGGATCGAACCCAGGGCCTCACACATGTCAGACAAGCGCTCTACCGCTGAGCCACCACCCCAGCCCCCTCCCGTAGTTTTAAAATCCATTCCACGTCCCTCTTAGAGCAGTGAAGGTTTTGGCGCATGTTTTATTGAGCACCTACTATGTGCAGCTGCCCATCGGTGCTATAATAGAGGTGTGGCAGAGTGTGGCAGAGCATGGGGGCTTCACAGAGGTGCTGGGTAGGAAGCAGAGAGGGTTTCAGAGTCAGGACATCCGGGGTTGCGTCTGGCTCTGCCATTCCTCGGCCAGGTGCCCTGGGGTGGCTCACTTGTAGTCTGAGCCTGCTCATCTCGCAGTAGAAGGGATAACGATACTTCTCGACACTGCTGTGTGAACTTTGCAAGCCGTGAGGCTCTATTTCGAAAGTCATCTGTAACTCATAATGCATGAGGGTCTCGTTCACAGAGGCAAGTCCTCCTCCAGAATCTCCTTTGCTCCTTCCCTGTTCACCAGCCTCTGGAATCTGCAGGTATGTGGACCTGGAGTGGAGCATGAGGCCTCTGGTGCCCCCTCAAAAAGCCACGCCAGGGTTTCTGCCTTTCCCCTGGTTCCCCGTGTTCCTGCCTCTGCTCCCCACAGTGAACGGGAGGATCATGTTCCAGCTCAGCTCACTCCCGGCTGCCGGGCCTTCCTGGCCCTCTGGTACCTGCAGAGGCACGAACACCCTGTCTACTGACCCTGTTTGCTGACGTCACTAGAAAGGCGACACCTTCTGTCATCCGCTCCCCATCACTTCTTGGAAGTGTATGGAACTAGAGGGGCCCGGGTGCCCAAGGTGGGCTCCTGGAGTTCTACTCCTTCCCAGCAGAGGGGTCAGGAGAGGTCACTGGCACCTGGAGTCGACCTTCCTGGACTCTGCCACTTGCTAGCCGTGTCCCCTTGGGGAAACTACCCTTTTGCAGGTGGGATTTAGAGAGGGACTCAGAGGGTTGTCTGATGGCTGAAGCGCCAGGCTCCTGGTGTGTGGCTGAGCCCTGCGTCCATGCTGGGAGCCCTGGGAACTGCGTTGGCATTTCAACCCTCCGTGGTGCTCCTAGCACAGTGTCTACCAGAGAGTCGGGGCAACAGGTAGGGAAGAGCCCCTTCCCCATTTTTCCTGTTGACCCAGGCCAGGTGGATGTGAAGTTCTTTCTTTGGAGTGAGGCTTGCCCAAGGAGGGAGAGGCCAGGTGCCCGCAGCTTTCCTTCCCTTCTCCTGTGGTGTCCAGTAGCCGTGGCCGCTGGGACCCACTTCCCGCTGTCTGGGTGTCCTGAGTGTCTCTGGCTGGAGACCCAAGCAGGCTTTCTTGGCCTGTGGCAGCTGCCCATGCCTGGCTCTCCAGAGAAAGGCCTGACCCAGAGGAATTTTTGCAAAGGTGCCTAGAATTGCCACAGTCGGAGCCACTTCCTCAGTTGCTGTGACTAGCCTGGCACCTCTGCCTTCCTCCTCATGACGTCTCCCAACACCACATGTGGCCAGGTGGCTTCCAGCACCTTTGTGTTTGGAGCTTTTGCAGTGATCTGGTCTGTGGCCAGAGGCCTGGGCAGAACTGGGGGACGGGCAGGGCAAGTCTGAGTGATGAATCCCGTTACCCTTGACATTGGGCGGCTTGTGTGATTGCTCACATCCTGCAGCACCAACCTGCGGCTTCTCTCCGAGATCTTGGCCTTGCTTCTGAGACGCCCCCCAGGAGCATAAATAGACTTTCCCTTGGGGGTGGGAATAAATTAATTCATGCAATTATAAAATAATTAAAGTACTTTCAGCCAATTCAAGTTTTGAGGAAAATCCAAAAATAACTCCTTGATTTAAATATTATTTACTAAATTAATTCTTTACTCAGCCTTTTTTTAGAGTCCCGGTTTCCCCTCCTTCCCCACTGTGAGAGCATAAAGGCGTTGCATAATTACTGAAATCACTGTGAGTGGCAGCCTTTTTACAAGGAACAATTGAAAGACTTCCTGGTGACTTTTTCCCTACGTGGCGCTGTACGGTGCCACCTGTCCAGGATTGCCCAGGAAGATTCTATTCTCCTCATGGTTTACCTTTACTGGACGGCTGGGGGGAGGACCTTCAGCAATCTTTGGGACTGAGTGGAAAGGCAAGATAGCCTGACCATGGAGCACCTGTTCTAGGGCATCCAGTCACCAGGGTCTGGATCCCAGCATCACAGACTGTTGAGAAAGTGACCAGGTGCTTTTTCTTTGGATTTTTTTTTTTTTTTTTTAAGTACTGGGAATTGAAACTGCTGAGCCACATCCCAGACCTTTATAAGAATATTTTATTAGAGACAGGGTCTCACGGAGTTGCCGAGACTGGCTCTCAACTTCTGATCCTCCTGCCTCAACCTCCCAAGCCACTGGAATTTCAGGTGTGCACCGCTGCATTTGGCTTTTTTTTTTTTTTTTTAATTTTTAGTGTTTTCATTAAGTGTCATAATTATACATAACAGTGGGTTCATTGTGACATACGCACATAACCTTGTTTGTTCCAATTCATTCCCTGATACCTCCTCTCCCCCTCCCTCCCCCTCCCCTCCCCCCTCCCTCCCCCTCCCTTCTGATTTTTTCCTTGGGTGCCTTGTGATCACACCTGTGAGGTCATGGTGGTGTGTTCATACATGCAGACAGCATAAGTCACCTCGCCTCTTCCTCTTTTTTGTTTCACTTCATCGGTTTCCCGGGGACGAGGGCTGGAGTGCTGGCTTGATCCACATTAAGCACCTGGCACAGCCTGAGACTTGCCACCCTGCTGGAAGGCTGTTGCTCTCTGTCCTTAGGTGCTGCTGTCCTGGGGCCAAGGCCTTGTTAGGGACTCCATCATCTGTTCTTAGGCGGGAACCTTGGCTGAAGTCCATGGGAGCGGTGGGAGTGGGTTCAAAATTCTTTTTGAACCCACTGTACCACCTCTCCCTCCCAGTTTCCACCTGGGGCCCTCAGTGCCTCTGGGTGGAGGGTGCCGGCTGCTCTTCTCTGGACAAATGGATTCCCCCAAAGACTATTTAGCACAACTTTAAAATGATGTTCAGAAAAATCAACCCAGACTGAGAGCGAGTTGAGGCCCAGAGAGTGTGGTGTGGCTTTTTCAAAGTCATTCTTGGGCATCGTTCAGCCAGCCCCTTGAGGATTTTTTAACGTCCAGGGACATGTACTTTTGTTTGACTTTGTTATTGACAATTCATTAAGGGCTCAGACTGAGGTCGTACATCATTGTATAGACCTTATCCAGGAGACATGCAAATAATTTCTGTCCGGTAGAAAAGATAACCCCAAAGGTTGCTTTTTTTAATGCCCCATAGGACAATAACCAGTTTGTATTTCATCCAGGAATCTTAATCTCTTGATCCTGTTGAAATCCCCTTAGTTACCTGCTTCCTCAAAATTCTTTTTGAACCCACTGTACCATCTCTCATGCTCCCTTATTAATGACTCTTCCAATCTTTGATGCATGTTCATTGTCTGTGTTTTTAACTTCACAGTTACCCTTTGACCGTGATACTGGGTATTTTTTCCAAGTTTAAAATAAGCTACAGCACTAAAAACACCCCCCTGCCCAGCCACATTTGTGTGGCCTCTAGCAGACAGAGGGCTTCCTCCTAGGCGATTGTATTTGACCCTGAATCTCAAGGTTGCTCTTTAGGGAAGTGGAGCAGATGGCCTAAGTCCCACTGAACTGCTAAAAGAACTTAGACCCAGACTGAGAAGGGAGGTGACTCCTGCCCCAGGCCACCCACGCCCCAAGTGGCAGAACCAAGATGGCTCCAGGGCCCAGCTGTTGGCCTAGGCTAGTCCCCGCCCCTTCTCTGCCTTTCACATCTGTCTGTCCTTGGTGACATATGGTTAAAATGACCACCACCAGCGGACCCTCAGAGGGGACGACACCAAGGAGGCAGCTGGACGGGTGTATTGACATGGGCAGGGCCGCTCTGGGGGCTGCGTTCCTGTGTCTGAGGACAGCAATAATGGCAGTGCCCCCTTACCCAGCAGCTGCGGTGGCCCAGTCCTCGTGGACAGCCCCCGCCCCCCGCCTCCCCACAGTCCCAGGGGCCATCTTTCAGTGTACTAATAAGGGGCCCAGAGCGATTAGCAATATTTTAGAAAGCTTAAGGGATATCATACATCTCCTAGTGACAGGTCTGCCCAGACTAAATGAAATGTCATTTCTCTGCTTTTTTGGCTGAAATTCCGTCAGCTCAGTCTGGTGGCGCTGCTTATCTTGGACCGATCAGGAGCCCCGATTGGACCTTTCTATGCGTCCTTGACAAATAAAAATGAATGATTACTTAATAAATGCAATCGGTTTGGCAGATACAGTGTGGCTTCTGGAAGCCTGGCGGCAGAAGCTCCAAGCAGTCCAACAATAGGGGTTCTTTGTGGCACAGAGATGGGGACGTGCCAACTGAGGTCCTTCTCCTGGGAAACAGAGAATGGTGGCCCTGGGACCCCTGGCATCTCAGCCTGTCTGGGAACCTGACCTGAGGCCGAGTTCTGCTGGTGTGAATGGACCCTGGGTCCTGGGGTGTCCCTTGCTTCCAAGGAAAAGGCCAGCCGGAGAGCTGGCGTGGCAATAGGGCAGGGGTCTTGAACATCTTCCTCTCTTCAAAGGTGTGGTGAAACTGGGTCCACCTGCCTCCAGGAGCGCTCTGAGGCCCCAGTAGCAGCGATCAGAGGGGCAACTGGGAGAGGTCGCCAGGTCACAGGCCCTGTGACATCTCCTTTGCCTCCAGGTAGCACTATTGCTGTTTCCATTTTACTGAAGCTGAGCGTATCAGCAACTTGTTGAAGATCCCAGAGCTCAGTTGGGAAGTGCAGAAGTAGGTGTGGGCCGCACAGCAGGTGTGGGCTTTCCAGAAAGTGGTGGGGTCGAGTCCTGGCTCTGCTCTTGTCAGCTGTGGCTGAGGCCCAGTGAACCTCCCTGTCTCACTCAGATTCTAGCCCCATCCCCTGGGGCTCTGAATAAGGACGTTGGCTGTTGTTGCTAAAGTACGGATTTTTCTTGATCTTTTTCTTGATCGGTTAATGTAGTGCTCCTTGTAATTGATTGGGTTTCAGGGGAGATTAATGGGGTTAGGATAAGCATTCAATGAGGGAACCACAGCATCTCAGAAAGCCATGAAGAGGTGAGGGTCTCTCTCACTTAACCTTGAACGCAGAGCCTTAGAGTCAGCCACGTGTTTGGTGCTGTTATAAGCAAGTGCGTACATAACAGAGCCAGTTTATGGTATGCAAATGACGCCTCCATATAATACAGCTGTTTAACAAAACAGAGCCCCTCCCTGCTGCCTTAGAGTTTAGGATGGCGGGCTATGTGGTCATTAATCAAATAATCACACAAATAATTGCTAGTACCATGAAACTAAATCATAGCAACCTAGGAGTATATGGCAAGGGAACCTCTTCCAGCCTGGGAAGTTAGGAAAGGTCTCCCAGGGAGGCAATGCTAACCCAGGTGGACAGGAAGAGAAAGCCTGAACCTGATGATGGGGTGGTGGCAGGAATGCTTCTAGAAGTAGTAATAGCATGTGCAAAGGCCCTGGGGTAGAAAAGCACAGGGGTCAGTGGAGAAAGGAAGTGTGGATGGGACTGCAGTGTTGACGTAGTGCAAGATGAGACCGTGGAGGGAGGCCGGGCCTGGTGTTGCAGGACTTTGTAGGTTGAGGAAAGAGCCTAATCCTGTGCTCCCCACTCATGAGCCCTCGCTCCTATTCTCTGGTTGGGATATGTTTGTTGATGACCATGGGGTCCAGCTGAGGCTGAGTGGAATGCCAAGGGCAGCTGGTGTCCTGGGGTGCTAGCTCTCTGCTGGAGCGTGTCTCTCTCCCCTGGAAACCTGTCCACAAGACATCTTGGGGCCCGGGTCTGACTCTATTCAGCAACCATTCCCTAGCTGCAAAGAGGCTTTTAGCTTTAATAAAAACGGGAGTAGAGATAAGGAGCCTGCCTCTGCAGGGAGAGCACCAGTGACAGGATGATTTAAATGGCCTCTCCAGTGTCATTTCTTCTGTGCAGACATCATAAATCAGATTAGCACTGGGCGCTGGGGAGGGAGGGCAGCGGGGAGAGGCCTGGACACTGGGTCTGTCTGGGACCGGCCCAGCACCGAGGGGCAGCCCCCAAATGGGGTGCCGAGTCATCTGTTCCTGATCCTCAGCCCCCAGCCCTGTTCTTTGGCAAAGGGACAGCCCAGCTTCTCACCCCTTCTCAGCTTTGGGGAAGGAAGCAAGAGGGGCTGATGAGGGAGCAGGAGGGTGGCGGGCCGTATCGGGGGGTGGAGCACGACAGCCCTGGACAAAGCAGAAGCAGCCCCTCTCCTCCATGACCATGCTTGGAAATCGCCTTGGGGACTTTAAGAAAATACTGGTGCTCAGTACCATCCTGGTACCATCCGCAGCATTTCTGAGCTCCAGGTGGCTCTAATGGGTGGAGGAGTGAAGAAGGGTTAGATCAGAGTGTGTAGCTGTGTCTTAAATGCAAGAACCAGACTGTCTCAATGTCTCAAATCATGACTTCCCGCACCTCCGCCCAGGCCTACCCGGCCGGTCCTTTGGGTCTCTCTTGAAATGAGCAGATTGAGGGACCAGAGGGGAGCTCCTGGAGATGGGCGAGAATGGAGCCGGACTCCCACGTGCCTCCCTTCCCCTTCAGATCTCCTGCCACCTGGGCAAGATGTACAGCGAGATGATCTTTGTCAACGGCTTCGTGCACTGCGATCCCCACCCGGGCAACGTGCTGGTGCGGAAGCATCCGGACACCGGCAAGGCAGAGGTCATCCTGCTGGACCATGGTCTCTACCAGGTGGGAGAAGCCTTCCCACCCAGCCCCAGGGCCTCTGCTGCCTGGGGCCAGAGCTGGCTGACATTCCCCATCAGCCACAGAACTGGGAAGCAGATGATCAAGGTGGCAGGGTGGGGGGCAGGGTGGGGGGCCCTCCCTCCTCCAGGAACCGTCATTTTATGCACTGTCCTGAGAGCTCTGTGAGGTCCGTCTCACCTCCTTTACAGATGGTTGTGAGGAGTAGATGGAAAGGTGCCTGTGACTCTGTCTCCAGGGCACTGCAGGCCCAGGCAGGCCTGGGAAGTGAACTGCCCGGTGCAGGAGCCGGGGCTTCTGGGGAAGGGTAGCTCCACCTTCAGCCCCAGGGAGGGTGGAAGATGTGGTGGAAAGGGCGGCGCAGAGCTGGTGGAGCTGGTGGTGCAGACTTCACTCTCTAAGATCAGGAGAGTGCTGCTCTCACCCAGAATTAAGGGAACCCCCAGCATCATGTCAGAGAGGACATTTTCCCCAGGCAGATGCGACCTAGACCATGAGAACTTTGTTCTCCCCGTCACAAGAAGCCTGGAAGGGGATGGTCTAGGTGAACCGTGGGCTTCTGCTTGGAGGTTGGGAAGTTCACTGCCCGTCTGGGTCTCCAGGCCTGGATTGATTCCTTGGGGATACTTCTGGGGAGTTTCTGCAGTGGTCGTCTGTCCCAGTGGCCCCCGGGGCCCTGATGCTGCATCCCAGAATCTTGGCTTCCTCTGAAAGGCTTCTTGAAGTAGGGTACATCATGTTAAGTTAGGCTAGCCTTGGTCTCGAGGAGTCCTGAAATGAACGACGGCCCCGACACAAGAGAAGTTTGATTGCAGTTTTGGGAGCGGCAGAGTCAGCAGGGCCCTGTCCCCCGGGTCTCCCTGGAGGATGCAGCTCTCAGCCAGTAGCAGGGGAGAGGACTCAGAGTACATGCATGGGAAAGTTCTGGGGGGCATGACAAAGTTCTGAGCTTCTGCCACATCGTGACAGGCAGAGGACCACATCTAACTTCAAAGGAGGTTGGGAAACTAGCTTGTCCCTGAGAAGAGGAGGAGAGGGTAGGTTTTGGTGGGGGATTAGCAATCTCTGCCACTCCTGAGTGATTCCAAGTGTTGCCAAATACAGGTTGAGCCTGCCTAATCTGAAATCCAAAATGCTCCCAAACTCCAAGCTTTTCAACTGCCATGACACTGAGTGGAAAATTCCATGCCATGAGACTTTGTTTCATGCACAAAATTACTAAGCATGTTTTATAAAGTCACCTTTAGGCTTATGTGTATAAGTACATGTGAAACATAAAGGAATTTTCTGTTTGGACTTGGGTCTCCTCCCCATGATATTATGTCTATGCAAATATTCCAAAATCTGGAAGCGTCCAAAAATCGAAAATACTTCCGGGCCCAAGTATTTCAGATGAGGGATAGTCAACCTAGAGGAGCTTTGAACTTGGGCCTTCAAGGATGGCTGGACTTCAGGGGAGAAGCAGGCATCATGGGGAGCCGTGGCAAGCACCAGCCAGGGGGTTAGGCCTTTGGTGGGGAGAGGAGACTCAGGTCCCCCCACCACTGTCCTCCCACAGGTGCTCACGGAGGAGTTCCGCCTGGACTACTGTCACCTGTGGCAGTCTCTGATCTGGATGGACATGGAGGGGGTGAAGAAGTACAGCCAGCGCCTGGGGGCCGGGGACCTCTACCCCTTGTTTGCCTGCATGCTGACAGCCCGGTCCTGGGACTCGGTCAACAGGGGCATCAGCCAAGCGCCAGTCACTTCCTCCGAGGTAGGTGGCCCCTCCTGGCCCTCCTTCCTCCCCTTCCAAGCCAGGGTCTGAGACTCTTGGCTGGGGGGCTTGTGTGTATGTCGGGAGGAGAGTGAACTAGATGAGAAGCAGGAGGAGGGTCAGGGGAAGACATCTCACTGCCTGCCCGCCCCAGGCCTTATCAGCCTGGAGGAGGAACAAGGTCATGTGGCTGCAGTAACCAGACTCTTGTGATTTAGCTTTGACCGGCTCACATGAGATTTTTAGGCTTCCTCCAACTTCTCCCCCAAGACTCTGGGCCTCTCAGGGACTGTCTCCTTCCTAAGTCTCTTCTGCTGTCCTTGTCCTTCCAGGCTGCGTGGTCGGGAGGGCCCTTCGCTTCCCCGTGTGGTACTCAAGTGGCCCTGCTCACCCTGTTGACCTGCAGACTCTTTAGTGAGTCTTCTGTTCTTTCTCCATGGGCCTAGACAGGGTCACATGGGTCTGACTCGGAGACAGATCCATGTCACCCAAAGGGGTGACAAGAACATCCCGGCAGCTCTCCAGGGCAGGAGGCCTCTCCTTGTCTCCTGGCATTGACTTCTGTCTGTCCCTTCTGTCAGTTTCCAGGCCCATCCGTGCTGGCCTGTATCTCAGTGATGGACAGATTTGAACTCCAGCTAAGGCCTCTGCTCGCTGCAGGGAACGGGGTACCAATCATGATGTCGGAAAGCCTGGGCTTAGGTTCTGGCATCTCCTTTTCCTGGTGTCAAGACCTGGGATGTTGTTGTCACCCCTTTGGGCCTTAGGGGCCTCCCCTGCAAGCTGCTTTGTGGTAGGTAGGTGGCTTTAGGATTGGCTGGATCCAGAGTCTCAGATGATATCTCCAAGTGTCCATCTCTTCATCTCTTAGCTGCACTTTCCTCCAAGATTTCATCATTCTCCAGCAAGTTGGTGGCAAAGATGACCACCTGCTCTTCCGGGCCCCACAGTCCATCTCAGAAGAGAGACAGTCTCCTTCTTTTGTAAAACAGGGACAGTAGGACTGATGATTCTGATTTACTAATCGTGCATGTAGGGCGCCTACCAACAGTTTCTGAAGTTCATTCATCCAACAAGCATTTGTTTTTGCCAGATCCTGGGCTCGGCACTGAGGATGCCGTGACCTATGGGCAGAAGGGCCTTTTGTGTAATGTCCACTTTGGTTGTGAGAGACAGACAGTAAACAAGTGAACAAATAAGTAAGAGGAATAATTGCAGGTTATGGGCATCGTGGAGGAAATAAGCAGGATCATATCTGCAAAGGGAGTTGAGGTGCTCAGAGCTAAGCTCAAATGTCCTTGTCCCTGACGAGGACATTGGAGCTAAGGCACAGAGGGCAAGAAGGGCAGCAGCACCAGGAAGAGATTGAAGGAAGCATTTGGGGCACACTAAGGCCCAGGGGAAGAGACTTTGGTAGGGTCCAGAGTGTGGGGAGGAGGCTGGTGGGATGGGAAGAATTTGGAGTGCTGGCTGGAAGAGCATCCCATGGGCCTTATAAGCCACAGAGGGAAGTTCAGATTCATTCTCAGCATAAAGCAAAGCCTTGGACGGGCTTTAAACAGAAGCAGATGCTCAGACCTGCTACTTTTAAGTGTCTTTCTAATGGGGTGAAATGAGCCCTGGGCCATTGGTTAGGAGGTCAGGCCAGGCCTCCAGGTGGAGGTGAGGGGTCAGACTACACTGGTGGCAACAAAGATGGAGACTAGAGGTGGAGGGTAGAGGAGAGGGAGCAGAGGAGTCAAGGTTGCAGCATTCTAATGGGGGAGCGGCTGCTGCTTCTAGAAGCCGGGGAAACTTTGGAAAGGGCTTGTTTGGGGCAGGACCAGGCACTGGTTCTCTCGAGCAGATAGGGATGTCCTGGGAAGTGAAGACCACAGCTCAATGAAGAGGTCCTGTTGGGCTATCCTTTGTGAGTCTTTAACCTGTAGATGATACTTAAAGCCACTGCACTGAATGAGGTCTTGTGGCCCAGTGGAGGACATGCATATTCATTGACTAAGATGGAATTTTGTGTTCACATTCTTATGACTTCATTCACAACTTCCAATTGAGAAGCCTTTCCTTACCCTCTTCATAGAAAGTCACCCCTCCATACTTGAATCACTCGTAAGGTGAGTGGCTCACTGTCCCTTGCAGAGTAGTTACCCGTCTGTCCATCTTCACTGTCTAATTACAGGGAGGGGCCTTGTCTTGCACATCTTTTTATAAGGTCCCTGCAGTCTAGATCTAGCAGACAGGTGTTCGTGTAGGTTCTGGAGACCCTGACTCTAACTGCTCATTTGGACATGAACCCAGACAGACTGAGGGCGAACTGAGCCGGGTCAGACCAGCCCAGCCTGGGCTCTGAGATCTCCAGGCTCTTTCTGAAGCCTGCTCTCATTCAGAATTAAGGGAACCCCCAGCATTGGATCAGGGAGGATGTTTTCCCCAACAAAATATAGCCTAAACAACAATGAGGAACTTGTGTCACAAGAAGCCTGGAGAGAGGCAGGTCCAGGTTGGTTAACTCAGCAGATCAACAGCCTGGGGGCTCTGGGCTCCTCCCTGTGATTCTCTGGGCGTTTCTCCCATGATTCCAAGATGGCGGAGGCAGTTCCAAGCTTCACATCTTCATTCAGTGAAGACCATAGGCAGGAACCAGGGGCTGTTTCCTCTCATGTATCATTCCTGAAGGGCAAGAAACCCTTTTCCCAAAGTCCCCCAGCTGACTTGTCCTGTGTCTCTTTGGCCAAAATTGTGTCCCTGCCTCAACTAGTCACTGGTGAGGGAATGAGTGCTCAGAGCCAGCTTTGGCTGAGAGCCTCACCCCTAGGGCTAGCAACGGGCTCTGAGCCCCAGAAGAGCAGGATCCAAATGAACAAATTTTTTTTTTTTTTTTTAACAAAGGACATTGGGGGAATGGCTGCTCGGTAGGCACCCAACTAGGTCTATTCCAGACACCCACCATTAAGCTGTGGGTGCCCAAGCTGGCAGGCTCTGCTGCTCTGAGATCTACCCCTGGGAGGCACCCTCGGGTGAGTGGGGCTGTGCTCCCAGTGGGGAGCCAGGCCTTGGTCTGGCCTTAGCACTCAGGCAGGGCCACCTACAGCTATGACAGTGCCCAGCCTCTTGGTGTCCGGCTGCCGTGGAGACGTCCCGGTGTGCTAGCTCAGCGACGTGATCATCAGCAGTGTTGTCAGGCTTCTGAAGGCACCGGGACTCTGTCTCAGCTGCGGAAAGCAGTGGGGGAAAGGGCTTTTGGCAGGACTGCTGGGCCGTTGTTAGGACTCAGTGGCACCAAGCGCTTCTCTGTGCCTTGTCTCTGATGACCCTCTCCATGCAGCTGGGTCACATGCCTCTTCCCCTCCGTCCCGCACAGAGGGTAGTAGCATGCCCAGTTTTGGGGTGAGGACCCTGAGTGGAAGGAGATCCAGGACTGCTTGAAGGCCTGCAGTCCTGCAGCGAGGTGGGCGGGGAGCGTGGCCAGGTGGGGAGGGTGTGGGCTCTGGAGTCAGGTGGAATCCTGGTGGAATCCTGACCCACCACTTACCAGCTATGCACCCTGGGAAGGTCCCTTGACTTCTCAGTGCCTCCGTTTCTTCCTGCCTGCCTGCTTTCCATTTATTTTGCCAGGGGATGGAATCCAGGGCCTTGCACATGCTAGGCAAAGACCCCATCCCTGAACTCCATCCCCAGCCCCGTGTCCTCGCCTTTAATGGAGATAATACACTCAACCTGATAGACTTGTTATGAGGGTTAAATAAATTAATGCATGTGACATTTTCAGAGTTCCTGGCCTTTCCAAGGCATGGTGGTCCCCACCACACTCGTCGCCTTCATCATTTTCCTGGAGACTGCTGAAGGGCCAGAGCCACCCTCTCATGCCCAGGATTGTAGGCAGTTACTCACCTACACCTTTGTAGAGCTCAGTGACAGAGAAAGGAGGGACGCCGGGTCCCGACTGAAACACCAGATGGGGTGTGGGCCGTGGGATGGCCCTGGACCCCACTCTGGGCAATGTGGGATGAGACTGGCTGCAGCGCAGGACACAGTGACCCACGGGGGACGTGGCTGGCGGGTGGATCTGGTGGGGTGCAGGTTATGGGGCAGGACTTGGGGGCTGGGTTGGAGTCAGGAGCTCAGACCCATGGGCTGGATCAACCTGCGCTTGGCTGGCGGGGGGCATGGTTTGACTTTCCGGGCTTCTGGTAGGCCTGAAATGGGAGGCAGAGTCTTGGAGCGTCCCCTGGCTCTTCCGAGTGTGCTCCTGAGCTGCATTAGAGCTTGTCTAGGGGCTGGGCTGGGCCTCTGGTCTCTGTGGTCAGGCTGTGGAGCTGTGGGGCATCTCTTTGAGGAGTGTTCTTAGTGGTGTCAGGAGGGCTGTGCTGGAAGCTTCTGCCTGGAGCTTCCTTGAAGCCCCTCTGGTCACAGACTGCCCAGACTTTTGCCACCCGGGCTCCACTTCCCACTCTGACTGTCCACTTCTGTCTTCCTGTTGCTGCCCCAGGACTTAGAGATCCGCAACAACGCCGCCAACTACCTCCCCCAGATCAGCCAGCTCCTCAACCACGTGCCGCGCCAGATGCTGCTCATCTTCAAGACCAATGACCTGCTGCGCAGCATTGAGGCCACCCTGGGCACCCGCGCCTCTGCCAGCTCCTTCCTCAACATGTCACGGTGCTGTGTCCGGGCGCTAGCCAAGTGAGTGTGGGCCCTGCTTCTGGTCCCCTCTCAGCTCCCAGCCTGCCCAGGGCTCTGCCCAGGGCTCCTGCTTGCCTCTGCTATTCCCACAGTCCATGGGCGCCATCTGCATTTCCCAATCTCCACTTCTCCATGCTGGGGGAGCTGGGGTTAGAAAACAGCTCTGGTGAACCGGCAGGTGCCCTGAGTCCGTGTCTTTGGGTCTCCCAGAGAATCACTTGTATTTATGAAAGGGTGGATTCTAGGACGTCTTCTTCCCAGTCCAGCTTTCTAGATGATTCTTGCCTTCACTGAAGTTTGAAAGGTTTTGGGGAGTCTCACCCCTTTCCAGGTGTCCCCTGGGCTTGGGGTCAGAAAGTCCTGGTATGACCCAATCTCTAGCTGGTCCTGGGACTTGGCTCTCTGTGATTGGCCCAGCAGGTAGGCCAGTAGCTCTTTTTCCTGCAGAGTGGCTGGCCAGCAGGCTGTCTTGGAATTTCAGGCCTTTTAGTTGTCTCAGTGCCTTTGGGGTGCTGGTGAGGAAGGGAAGGTGCTTTCTCAGGGAGCTCATTCCAGAGGAACAAGGACTCTGGCCTCCCGAGGGGTGGGGTGGAATACCTTGGAAGGAACGTGCCCTCGTGGAATGTTCTCACTGGCTTGGGGTCCAGTCCTAGCCCATCTCTCCTGGGCAGGAAATGGGTCTTTCTGGGAAACTACTCGGGTTTGACCACATATATCATGTACCTTCTATCAGATATCAGATTAGATCACAGCAAAATATACTGCACACTGCAGGAGCTGGCCGTGACTTATTCTTCCTCTGAGGGCTTGGGAAGTCAAGTCTTGAATAGGTCAACGTCATAAACACCAATTTTTATTGTGTCCTTTGTTGGTACAGAAGGGATGGAGCTGGGCTAGTGTGTAATGGCCTCAGCCTCCCTGGACATGACCAGGTTTTCAAGTGACTCTTGTCCTGAGAAAGTTTGGAAAAGCTTTCGGTATATTTGAGCTTGGGGAATTCTGGGTTGGCATATATTTACTATACTTTTGGGAAAAGAAGTTTTGGAATATTCCACCCAGTGAGCCTCTCCGACCTCTGATGCCCTGTGAAACAGCTGCTTTTCCCTACCCCACTTATTTGAAAAACTGCTTTGGCGTGTTTGAGGTCCTCTGACCCCTGGTCGGACAGTGGCATGATCAGGTAACCAAGAGTAGTTCCCAGGGGCAGGGGCTGGTGCGTTGGCCAAAGCCACCATCTTTTGTTTTTCTCAGTTGTACTGAGCTAGTGTCCTGACCGCTTATCTCTCCTTTCTTGCCCTTCCTCCAGGCACAACAAGAAGAATGCCTGTTCGTTCTTCAGAAGGACCCAGATCTCTCTCAGCGAGGCCTTTAACTTGTGGCACATCAACCTTCACGAACTCCTGCTGCGTGTGAAGGGGCTGAGGCTGCCCAGCTGGGTCTCGGCCCTGCTTTGCTGGCTCTTTCCTGTTTCACTTTGAGGCTACTCCTTAACTCCTGCCCCTTCCTGGTGGATTTCCACTCCTGTCTTTCCTGCGTTCCCTGACTCCACCCAGTTGCCCCTTCTCTGCCCCATAGTGGTCAGGAGTCCCGGGGTCCCTCATGGCCTGTGGCACCGTCATGCTTCACCTTTGGAATCCCTGTGCCCATACTTGTCTCAGGTACTGTGGACGAGGTTTCTGTCCTTCCCCAGGGAGAAGATGCAGCAGCCCACTTCCCACTGCTGGTGTGGCCACTGGCTGGACGCCACCCCCATTTCTGGTCACCCATTCTATTTTCAGGATGGACCACACGTGCACGGAGAGCACATTTAACTCGTAGGAAGTTTGATTTTGTCGGAGGTGAGCATGGTCCCTGATCCCGAGGGAGAACAGGCTCCCTCTCCTTGCCATGTCACTCCCCAGAGGTGCCATCTGAGTGTGTCCCTGCTGCCACGGTGACCCTGTTGGTGTTTTATGTATTGTGTTTCAGTAAATCCCTCTCAAGTTTGTAGGGTTGTCTGTCCTAACTCACTGGTTCCCGCCCTGCCTTGGCCACATGCCTGTTCAGACTGTGTCCCTGGCCCTTGCCACACCACTTAGAGCAGCTCTAGGAAGACCTGGGGAGATGAAGTCAGAGTTTGGTTGGTGGCATTTTTATTCCACACTGGCCAGTAGCGGACTTGAACGCCAAATGCCAAGAGGGTCTTCCGCTTGGCGTCCTCCCTTGTGACCCTTCCAAGCTGGAAGAAGCCTTTTCCTCTCTGGGGCCACTTCCTGCTTCTTGGCGGCTTCTCCTTCCATCCAAGTCTCTGAGGCCTTGATTGGAGGAGGTCAGCAGCTCAGAGCTCAGCGGAAGCCTCAGGCTGTTTTCCATGGGTTCTCACCTCATTCCCTGGGACCTGGGCCACCTGTCTTACCCTCTGATTCTCTTTTGGTGACCCCAGCTTCAGGGGTGCGCTCGCACCTGGTCTTCCCAGTCCTTCTGAAGACGCTGGTCCTGTTCCTGAACCCCGGGTCCCTGGCTGGGCTTCCCCTCCGAAATTCCCAGGCACCTGTTGAATTGTTTCTACCTGTCATCTGCACCTCCCCCCAGCTCCATCATCTGCTCCCCTGTTTGGGACACCCCTGCTCTAACTCCTGTGGCCACATGGTCTCCAGGTCCCTGAGGCCTCAGATCTGGCAGGCCCCCATCCCCTGAGCACCCATGTGCATAGATGTCGATTGTATCTGGGTCTCTCTGATCTTACTCCTTCCCAATCACAGGGGTGAAAATCCCTGAGCCCGAGTCTCATTTTCTGTTCCCTTTATTTATAAGACAACAAGCAGATTTTCTAGTGATCAGAGATGACTGCGATCCTTTTATTTCCTAAAGGAATTGATTGTTCTTAGTGACCAGTTGGATGGACCCAGGGGCCTAGGAGAATAATTTGCAAGATCTGTAATTAATCACGAAGAATGCGTGCTGCATATTCTGTTTTGTGGTGTCTTTTATAGCCACTGAAGTAAATAGAAATGTCCTTTCTGTTCAAGGTCATGGGCATTTGCTTTTCTCTTTTGTTTTAGTGGTTGGCTTCCTCTGCACTGGGACCTAGAACATCTGCATGTGGCCAGTGGGCCCAGACCCCACACATTTCTCTGGGAAGAACAGAGAGGCAAGGAGAGTTGGAGGTTCAGGACAGCTTGAAAACGGTAGAGCAGCAGACTGTTGAGTGCTCTCCACGTGCAAAAGGCCATGACAGGCTCTGAAAATACATTACATCATTGAATTGTCCCATCAGCTCTCAGACGGAGCGTCATTACCCTCAGTGGTGGGAGCCAAGGATCAGAGAGGTTTACTAGTTGCCTGTAGCCACATAGTTTTGCTGTTTAATTCCACAGATAAAGCTTATCCTTGCTCCTTAAGCTGTCCTTGGGGGTGTGAGTTGTGCCTTCCAGATCTGTGCCTAGCACGTAGATATCCTGGCTTACAGCAGTGCACCATCAGCAGCGTGCAGACACGGAGAGTCTCAGCACAGTTTATTATTTTCAGGGATGTTGAAATCTGTGCATTTGAAAAGCCACACATGTACTCCTCCTGCCTGAGGCACTGCCTTGGTGGCCAGGTTCAATCCTGAGCATTTGTCGTCCACTCCCAGGATCAGAGGTGGCCTGTTTCTGCATTGCAGTCTGTCTGGGGCCCTTCTGCCACAGCTGGGGAGCTCTGAAAATGTGTCTAACGGCATCTCAGAAAACAGACTATCTCCAGGAGGCACCCAGGCAAATCTTCGGGGGGTAGGGCTGTTGGGAGATTTGGAATGACCCTTAGCGGAGGCAGATGAGACAGGAATGAGACCTGAATAGAGAGTGGCCCGGGAAGGTGAAGCACGAGCAGGATCTGAGTGGGGCGTTGGTGACCGGCAGCGTCCTAACAGCCAGGTGAAGGAAACCAGGGTGGCAATTCCCAGGCCTGGCCTGGGGGCGCAATGCCTGCTGAGTCTGGCGGGAGGGCCCTGTGCTCCTCCAGAGGCCTTGAATACCCGGTGACCTGGTGCCACTGCGGCTCTTGGCCAACAGGAGGCCCCGTTCTCTGAGCCCTGAGCCTGCAGACATTTTAGTAAAGGCCTCCTGTGGCCATTTGCTCAGCAGGCCCCGGTCTCACCTCCTTGCCCCCCTCTCCGTCCCTGCTTCCTCTGTCTCTCCCCTGCTCCTTTCTTCCTGTGAAGCAAACCTGGCTCGGCTCGCTCTTCTTTCCTTCAGGAAGGATGGATTGGCCTGGGGAAGAGTGACACCTTGGGCTGTGGCCGCGAGGTCCATTTCCCTTCGGTTGGTTCTTCCCGGCCTGCTCGCCTGGCTCCCCCTCAGGCTGCCTCAGCCCCAAGCTCCGGCCAGCCCTGCTTCTCCCAGGTCACAGTGCCCGGGGCGCACAGGCTGTTTTCCCATCCTGAGCTCCTGCGACCGTTTCTTCTGGTTTTCCTCTTTCCTGTGTGCTAGAGGGAAGGACAGATTCTAAGATTGGCAAAATGGTGACATTCGGCCTCCTAGCCCCAGCCATTCAGCTCCGAGGTCCTCAGCCCTTGTCCCTGCACGTGCATCCTCCGCAGTGCCTCTCTGACTCCTGTGTGAACTGATAACAGGGGCCTTGGTAAACCGCAGGTGCTGACCCTGAGCTGGGTGGGCCTGAGAGCCCGGCTTTCTGAGGAGTGCCCAGGTGGTGCTGATGCTGCCCCAGGGACTCCCTCTGAATGGCAAGGATCGTTGCAGTCAGTGGCAGGTGCATCCCCTGGGAGCTTGTTAGAGATGCACATCCCCGGGCCCCAGACTCACCAAACCAGAGACTCTGGGCGGAGCCCACCTGTCCGTTTGAACGATTCTTCCAGGGGATTCCGAAATCCGCACCTTCAGTATCACTCGGCTGTGGAGCTCCTTCTGCCTGAGCGTCAGGATCACCTTCAGAGCTGCAGACGCACAAGAGTCTGAATTAATTGTTTCGGATGGAGGCCAAGCACTTTCCAAATCTGTTTTGATCTTAACTTTTTATTTTGAAATAGCGTGAGATTTCTAGTAAGCATTGCAAAGACGGTGCAGAGGGTCCCCACGAACCCATCCCCTGCCTTTCCTAACGCGAACCTCTCATGTGACATCTCATGGCAGGCTCCCTTGATGAGTAAGAGGAAATCAATGTTGGTTCAGTACTAGCAACTAAACTACAGGGGTTCAGATTTCACTGGTGTCTCCCTGTTGCCACCTTGCATTCAGTTGTCCTGTCTCCTTAGACTCCTCTGACCCATGACAGTGTCTGACTCTCCTTGTCACTCACGACCTTGACACTTGGGAAGAGAAAGGGTCAGGTATTTTGCAGGGTTTCTCTCCGTTTGGCTTCGTCTGATGTTCTCTCATGATTATCTGTGGTGAGGGGCCTTGAAATAGCAGCACGCAGGTGAAATGCCTTTCCTACCACGTCCCATCCTGTAAACAGGACATCGAAGTGACTTAAGAGTATTTGTTCTTTAAAGATCTCCATCAGGCAATTCTAAAAATGGGAGTTCAGAACCCACTTGAATCTAGTGTATGAAATATGCTATGTCAAGAGCTTTGTAATGTTTTGAACAACCAATAAAAAAAAAAAAAATCTCCATCAGGGAATCAATCTAACAAAAGAGGTGAGAGACCGCCACAATGAAAACTACAGAACACTAAAGAAAGAAATTGAAGAAGACCTTACAAGATGGGAAGATCTCCCGTGTTCTTGGATAGGTAGAATTAATATTGTCAAAATGGCCATATTGGGTTGGGGTTGTAGCTCAGTGGTAGAGCGCTCACCTCGCATGTGCAAGGCCCTGGGTTCAATCCTCAGCACCACATAAAATAAGTAAGTAAAATGAAGTTTAAAAAAATGGCCATACTACCAAAAGCACTATACAGATTCAATGCAATTCCTCTTAAGGTTCCATTGACATTCTTCATAGAAGATATATAAAGAACCCAAAAAACTTCACACCCCCAAAACAAATAACCCAATCAATAAATGGGCTAAGGAACTGAACAGCCACTTTACAGAAGAAATATGAATGGTCAACAAATACATGAAAAAATGTTCAACATCTCTAGCAATTAGAGAAATGCAAATTAAAACTACACTAAGATTTCATCTCACTCTGGTCAGAATGGCAATTATCAAGAATATAAGCAACAGTGTTGGTGAGGATGTATGGAAAAGGTTCACTTATACATTGCTAGTGGGACTGCAAATTGGTGTAACCACTATGAAAAGCAATATGGGACTTCTCAGAAAACTTGGAATGGAACTACCGTTTGACCCTTTTATCCCATTCCTCAGCATGTACCCAAAAGGACTTAAAGTCAGCATATTATAGTGATTCAGCCACATCAAAGTTTATAGAAGCTCAATTCACAATAGCCAAGCTATGGAACCAACCTAGGTACCCTTTAACAGATGAATGGATAAAGAAAATGTGGTATATATACACAATGAAATATTACTCAGCCTTAAAGAAGAGTGAAATTATGGCATTTGCTGGTAAGTGGATGGAATTGGAGCATATCACGCTGAATGAAATAAGCCCATCCCAAAATCCAAAGGTAGAATATTTTCTCTGATATGTGGATGCTAACCCACAACAAGGAAGAGAAAGAATAGAAGTTCATTACATTGGACAAAGGGAAATGAAAGGAAAGGAGGGGGAATGGGAATAGGAAAGACAGTAGAATGAACTGGCCATAATTTTCCTGTCCTCATATATGAATACATGACCAATGTAACTCCACATCATGTACAACCACCAGAATGGGGTCCTAATTGGAACAAGTTATTCTGTGTATGTGTAATATTTCATAATATATTCTATCACAAAAATTAAGTTCCCCATTAGGGTTGGCACCTCTGCTTTAGGCTCATACACCTTCCAGATGTCTTCAGAGAAGGAGGAAATGCAGCACTTGAACTCCTCCCCATGGCATGGGGCAGAGCCTTTCTGAGATGGAGAGAATCTGGCTACTCCCAAGGTAGAAGGTTCTCAGGAAGCCAAAACCTGCAGATATGCCAGAGCCAGGTGATAGACATGGTGTTTACATCAGCTGCACATTAAGCCTTTAAGAGCACGCAGCATAGCACAAGCAGAATGACCCGTGAACATGACATCCGAAACCTGAACACTGAGCCCCTAAGGCTAGACCTAGCGCGAGCGGTTTTCTTTCCTAGGTGGGTTTGCAGTTCTACAAGCGGAAGTCACCAGGCTGGTTGGGGGCCACTGGCAGTCACCCCCAGGGTAGGCCTGGCACCCTCTGCATGAATCCACTGGTGGCCCTCTGTCAGTGCCGGACCAGGGCCAGATAATCACACCCAGGGTGGTGGCTGCTGGCAAGCCCATGACCCCTGGTCCTGAATGATGGAAGTGGTTGGTGGCCCTTCTCCAGGTGAGTGGTAATGGAGGGGGAAGTTCAGAGGGACTGATTGTCAGCAGCACCAGCTTCTTGCCAAGGCTAACACTGGGTGGGGCATGAAGCTCCTCCCGTCTCCCCAGGCTGGTGATCAGGGACAGAGGTCAGGCACATGGGCTGCTCCCTGCTCGGTTGGCGCTGCCAGGGCTGTGTAGCTGCCCCCGGGGTGCTTTTCCAAGGCAAGCATGAGCACATTAAGTCTGCAAATGTCCACTGACATGACCGTCCCCATCACTGAGAGAGTGTAGTGTAGCCATTAAGGGTGTGGGCTCTCAAGTGAGTCTGTGTTCCCATATTCTGGCTGTGTGATCATGGACAAGTAACTCGACCTGTCTGGGCTTTAGTTCCTCAGATAAGTGGACATAATAGTTCGTACCAAACAGGGTTACTGAGAAGATCAGGTTAGGTGATAGTTACAGTGTGCTTGGAGAAGAGAACCACACAGTGTTTAATAAATATTTATTATAAACCCCTGTGGCAGACACAATTCTCAACCTCCTTAGCTCTTGCCCGCTTTCTCTTTGAGAGACTGAAAAAGTGAGGTATTGATCTCCCAGCCTGCCTTGCAGGAAGGTTGACACTTGGCATGAGAGGTTGAATGACAGGTGAATGAGAATCTTCTGGAGAGCTTCTGGGAAAGTTTTTCTTCAGAAATTGATAAAGGTATAGTTTGTACTGCCTCTTACTTCCTGCAGGGAGGTTAAGCTAGTGTATGGTTTAGATTGTCTGGCACTATGGCAACTATTTTGTGACCTGAGGCAATAAGCACAATGTGATATGTTATCTAAGAAGTGATGTGAACTGAATGATGTTGCCTTCAATTCTTAAGTCAAATCCCTCCTCCCAATGTAATTGTTTAAATGAAAGGCTGCCCTTAAGGGAATAGTTAGGGCTAAATGGAGTCCCAAGAATGGAGTTCTAACCTTATAGGGCTGGTGGTTTCCTTATAAGAAGAGTAAGAGTCATCAGGACTCTTCACTTGCACAGAGGGATAACCATGAGATGACACAGAGAGAAGGCAACTGTGGACAAGTCAGGAAGCCTGGCTGTGCTGGTCCCTTGATCTTGGAAGTCCAGCCTCCAGAACTGTGAGAGGTTCATTCCTGCTGTTTGAGCTGCCCAGTCTGGGATTTTTGTTACAGCAGCTGGAGCTAACATAGGCATCTTGCATCCCTCAATGGAGGCTGGGCAGTGTGGCTCCCAGAATTCATGGATGTTAGGACTGAGGGCAGAGGGGCACTGCTGGGTGTGGTAAATAGCTCTGGGTTCTCAAGGAGAGGGCTCCCATTCACTCTGGAGTGACTCTGGATGGAGGATGCAGGGTGGTTTTTGTTGTGCCTGGGGTGGGGGGTGGGACCAAATAAGGTGAGTGTGGCCATGGCCCTGGGCTGTTGGTGACAGCACATGTGGTAACTTTCTGTTGTAGACAAGGATGTGACTGGTCCCTGAGAGCTGGGGACCTTCCTCCTCGTGTTCTTAACCAGATGGTCCCTACACCTGTTGCCTGGAGGTGGCAATCAGGAGGCCCCTGTCAGACCTTGACGACCCTGACCATTTGCCCTCACTTCCTATAGCTGCTGTGACAAACCCCTGCAAACTCAGGGGTGGCTTAAACAAGGGATTGATCACCTGGAGGTCAGACATTCCCAGATCAAGGCCTTGGTCAGCCTGCATCTTCTGGAAGCTCTGGAGGAGAAGCTGCTTCCTGGTCCTCTGGTTTTTCGGGGCTGCCTGCATTCCTTGGCTGGTGGCTGCATCACTCCAACCTTTTCTCCATTGTCACGTCTTCTGACCCTTTGCCACCCCTTGGAAATGCCCTTGGGATTGCACTGGTTCACCTGGATAACTGGGGCAAGATCCCAGGGTCGAGACCCCTATCTCACCATGTCCACAAAGTCCCTTGACCGTGGAAGGCAACATTTACAGGTTTCAGTGACTGGGAAGTGGACATCTTTGGGAGGGAGGGAGGGGAGCACTGTTCTGCCAGCCACACCAGTGAATCCTGCGGTGGGCTTGGGTGCTAATGGAGGCTTCGTGCCCACACATGAAGCAGCCACAGCAGTAGCAGAATTAGCTGGTGCTGGGTGCTGACCATGCGTTTGTCTCTGGATGGTTTCAGTTTCACTTAACTCACGTGACAGCTCTATGATGTCTAGGGCCTTGTAGGGGAGTGAACTGAGGCACAGAAGGCTTAGGTCATGTGAGCCCAGATGGTCTGCAGCCACGGTCTAGGCTCCCACATTGCTTTGACCTTCCCTGTTCCTCCACTGGAACCTCTGAACCTGGACTTGCCAAGGTCGCCAGAGCAGGGACCCTCCACCTCCTGTGTCTGGAACTGGTGGGCTCCTGCAGGGGGCGCCGTGGGGAAAGGGCAGCCCTGAGCAGTCATTTCTCTGCAAGGAGAGGTCTCTGCCAGACCTCACCCAGCCAGCTGGACCTTGGACACCAAGGTCCTGGGGCCACTCTGGATGCCGGATTCACCTCTTTCTGGGGAAGTCCTTGTAGGGCAGTTACCATGGGTAGAAATGCAGTGTTGCCCCCATGGTGAGCCGCCTTTTTAACTTTTTCTTTCCCTCCCAAGTATTCAGGGAGAAGCAGCAAGACTGAGGGAATTCAGGAAAGAAACTGAATGTTCAGAGGTTTCAGTGAGCTGGTTGGAAGTGAGTCCCGATGGTGGTGATTAACGCCTAGGACAGTCTGGTGGTGGGTGGCCCGAGCAGGCTCTGTTCCGTTCCACCTTTGACCAGGATTGGATTTTCTGGCAGAAGCCAGTGTCACTCCCTGGGGCAGGCAGCTGGGGATGAGCCCCTGGATTTAGCTATTCCTGCAGGCCAGACCCACTCTTGATTTTTTTCAAGCATATGAACCAAAAAAATCTGCAATCTGTCACCCATTTTTTTTTAATGTGTGTATACATTATTTTAAACTGGTTATCTTATTTTGTAACTTAAAAATTCCTAGTCATTTTAGTTATCTTTAAGGGTCCTGAATCCATGTTGAGGCGTGGAGAGCTGGAGAGGGCCAGAGGAGAACCCTTGGGTATGGATAGAAAAGAAAGTCATCTACTCGCTGGGTTTTCTCCAGGAGCTGAACCAGAGCAAATGATTCCATTGCAATGAATTCTTATTATTATTGCTGTTATTGAAATCATGAGAGGAAGGGCTACTGATTGGTGTCTTTGTTTTATTTTTTTTATTGACTTATTTTTGCAATGTTGGACCCAACCCAGGGCCTTGGGCACGTCAGGCGAGCACTCTTCCACTGGGTCACGTTCCCATCCCTGACCAAATCCTTTTACACCATCAAATACAGAGACCCGTGTCATTCTGGCTGGGTGCCAGCTACGTGGCTGTGCTTTGGACAGCCGTGAGGGCTTGTTCTCTAATGACTCACGGGCTTCTTAGAACTGGCTATCGGGCTGAAACAGGCTTAATTTCTCCTATTGATTCTGGTAGTTGCAGTCCACATGGGTCACCCCCAAGAGAGCAGGTGCTGTTCCTTGATCAGAGTATTAGTTTGATACAGACATCCCGGGAATGCTTAGGAGAGGGAGAGTCTCCCTTGGGTGTTCCCACCTGCCTGTGGGCATCACTGGCCAGTTCACAGGATCTACAGATGAGTTTGGGACCCGGAGCTATGTGGAAGCCTCACTCTCCCCTGTGTTCTTCCTAACCATTTTCACAGGTCGATTGGGCAAAATGCGACCTCTAATGACCTTGTCTGGGTGTGTCACTGTTAGAGACTCCTACACAGGCCGGTCTTGGTGGTCACAGGCCGCAGCTCAGAGGCCTTGCTCTCTGCCTTTCTGTATGTCCAAGCCCTCTGCTCTCTACCCTGGTAATTGGCCTCAGCTTCCATCTTCCATAGAGAACCTGCCAAGACCCCCCTGCCCTGGCTGACCTGCCTCCCTGATGGGTTCTCCTGACTCCCGTGCAGTCCTTAGAGGGCCAAGAAGAATCATCCTCCTTGGTCTCCCGCCTGTCTGGACACCATGACCGTGGAGGCTGCCCCCAGCCTTTCGTTGGCTGTATCTCAGTCCATGGTTGGAGCATGCGTTTTTTTCTCTGCATCTTGGGATGGAGAGTGGAAAGACAAGATCAGCCAGACCTGATGCCCATCTCTAATGACCTCTAGTGACCAGCTCCCAAAGGAGCCGGCTTTGGGTAAAGGGGGAGTCTGCTGCTTGCAGAAGCAGAGGGCAGCTGAGTCTGAGGTCTGTGAGGAGAAGGGGCCAGTAGTGCCACTGGGCAGCCCCACCTGGCAGGGAGATTTGATGGGACCATATCTCCACTTTTCTGAGGGACCAGGATGTCCCAGCATTTCCTTTTGACCAAGGAGCCTGTGTTCCCTGTCTCAGTGGATGATGCCATCTGCAGCCACCAGTTTCAAAAGCTGGGAGTCAGCTTGGATCCTCCCCTGAGCCTCACTGCCCCCAACCCCCAGAATCTACCTCCTCATCTCTCGTACCTGCTACCTTTCCACTCCCGTCCACCACCACCTGTTCACACCTGGTCTTCCCTCTAGTCTGCTCTCTCCCTGCTTGTACCTCCTTATCCCCTGCTCCCCACGAAACTACCTACAGGTACATTGCCAAAAACCTGCTTGCCTAAGGACCGATTCTCCCAAAGACTAGCTTACCTCAAATTAAATATTCTTGAATGTTTTTAGAGCTATTTGACCTTCCTGTTATGTCTTATCTATTTTTTTTTGTATTTTAAAGATTTTTAAAAACCAATTCAGGAAAGATAATTTGACTTAATTTTGTATTTCTAATAAGTATTTATCACACATGCAGATTTTTGAGAATGATCATTTTATATTCTTATGTGTATCCTACTTTCACTAACTTTAAACATAACCGATATTTAGCCAATGTGTCTAAAGACATCTTCCTCAAATATATAGCTGTTGTAGCAATACATTTGCAAGACATTAATTGCAATCAATTCTCATACACCACGTTATCTTGATCCTGTGACTAAAGGTCTATCAACTCCAAGTGGAAAAGGGTACCAGTGTTGAGTTCTGTGTGATGTGTATTACTTTATGAATCAGGGGCTTCAAAAAATGATGTTCCTGTATGTAATATGGCAGGTTTGCTGAATCTCCCCACTGCCAATCAGTGGAAAACAGTGTATGCTCAACTTGTGTGTGCTGAGTGAACCAGCGAGCGGGATTCAGAGAGAAAGCCCTGGTACTGCCATTTGCAGCAAAGCAATTTATCCTGTCATTGAACGGCATCAACTATCGGGAAGGGGACATTTGCCTCAGATTTTATACAAGGGAGCCAGTGGAATGGAATAGACTGGCATTAATAGAATGAGCTTTTGATTCAGGAAAGTAGACCAGATTTATCTTGGGTTCTAAAACAGACATCCCCCCAACCACCACCACCAGGACCACTGCAGATGCCACAGACTGGTCACTGCGTCCTTTCACAGAGAGCTGAGATGTGGCCCCAGGTTCCTTCTTAACTCAGCACACAGTCAGCTCTCCAGTGAGTCGCCTGTCTTTACCTCGGGTCGTTTTAGGGCTTCTGTAAATGAAAGGAGGATGGGCTGGTTAACTTCTCCATCATGCCAGAACATCCCTAGATTTCTGTGACGGGAAGGAGATATCTGGGTCTCATTTGGGGGAGATTAATTTAAAGACATCGCAGTAACACGCCCTAGGTTAGAGAGCATTTCCACCAACAGCGTATGGCTGGGTCTCCTACAGGGGGTTCCTTCTGGGTTGCTGGGAGACATTTGCACTGGAACCCAAAGGAGTTGTAAGAGTGTCCAGTTGGGGAGATGCAGTCATGACGTTGGGAAGTGTCCCTGGATGGGAGTCCAGAGTCCTGTGGGTGCTGACCAGCTGGTCATGTTGGGCAGACCTCCCTCTTACCCGTTCTCTGATTTCTCATCTGTAAATAAGGAGATGGGTCACATCTGTGTTTCTTGGTTGTCGTGGTTTGGATATAAGTTGTCCCCCTCAAACTCCTGAATTAATGCAGGAGTATTCAGATTAGATTATGAGAACTGTGGCATCATCATTCCATTGTAGTTTGAACAGACTGTCTCTAGGTGGTCACTGTAGGCAGGTGGAACATGGCTGCGGGAGGTGAGTCACTGGGGGCATGCCCTGGAAGGGTCCATCTTCCCTGCAGCCCCTGCCCCTCTCTCTGCTTCTGGCCACCATGAGGTAAGCGGTGCTTCTCCACCATGAGCTTCTACCTTCTGCCTCACCTTGGGCCCAGAGCAATGGAGTTGGAAACCCTGGACTAAATCCCTGAAACCATGAGCCAAAATAAACAACTTTCCTTCCTCTGAAGTTCGGTCAGTCATTTTGGTCCCACAATGCAAAGCCACATACTGGGTAGAGGTTTACTGCACCCAGGGGCTTTCTGGAGATCCCATTTCCGGGTATCACAGTGATTGGGGAGTTCTGCTGGCATTGAGTGAGTGGGGTCAGGGATGTCTGATGCCTTCCCGTGAGCATCACAGCCTCACTCAACAGAGTTTTCCTCTGATGTGTGAGATTTCTGAATGCCCCACAGGATGCACATCTAGTGAAAGCCCTGTTTATAACAATCCGAATCAATAACCTAACTCAGCAGTGTGTGTACAGGCAAAGTGCTCTTTGCATGTTGAGTTTTCTAGAAATGCAATTACTATGAAAGTTGAGGGATGATTCGTTTCTTTAGGAATCCCTGTTCACTATTTTGGAATGGCAACGTGGGACTTGCGTTTGAGTGCCCAGTGTAACCTACCTGTCTCAGTCTGACTTTGAATAATTATGACTGTAGAGATTTATAGTTTTTATGAATTTCATTTCAGGATGGTAAGGTGACGTTACCAAACACTCATTGTAAGGGGGAGTGTCAGGTCTGACTGGGCTAAAGACCATTCGTCTAAACATCCCCAGAGGTCCCTTTGAGCCTGTGAGCGTGGAAAGAAAAGTTAGTTGGCATGAAAACGAGAGAACATGCAGCCATGGAAATGGGTTAAAGCCAATTAGCATTCATAAGTCGAGCAGCATCTGCTTCTGAGGGTGACCACTGCTGTACAACCCAGGTACTGGAGGGAAGTCCTTGATTTTGGACTCTGTCCAAATTGGATTCAGGACCAGACCTCCCGAGTTAGGTTAGCCTTGTGATATTTAAATTGTCGATGGGCTGAATGTTTGTGTCCCCTCCAATTCATACGTTGAAATCCAAATCTGCAATGTGATAGAGTTTGGATGTGGGTTCTCAGGGGTAAAGTAATTAGAACAGGATGGTTGAACCCCATGAATGGGATCAGCACCTTTATAAGCAGAAACATGAAAGAGATGAGCCCCCTCCCACCATGGGAGGGTGTGAGGAGAAGGTGGCCGTCTACCAGTCAGGAAGTGGGTCCTCACCAGACCCTGGACTTGACAGTGCTTCCATCCCGAGCTTCCCAAGACTCCAGAACAATGAGAAAGAGATGGTTGTTGTTTCAGCTGCCAAGTCTGCGGTATCTTTGTTCCAACAGCCCAAACCAACGAAGACACGAAGGGGTCCGACTCCTAAGTCTGCCTACCGTGGGCGGAAGTGAGCTCCTCTGCTTTTAGTCCTTCCGCATGCCTTGTTTTCATGATGCAATTTTAGTGGAATTAAACTTGAACAGTCCCAAATTACATAATTAATTACATTCAGCTTCAATTACAATCACTGATTGATCCAAGCCTGCTAGCACAACACTTTCATTATATGGCACATGATTATTGAGCGCTTACTTTGTGCTGGGAATAGAGTAGGAAATGGTCAATGTCTCCTGGGGAGGGAGAAGGGGGTGGGAGGTGGGGTTCTCAAGAAAAGCCTTGTAGGGATCGCTGGTTGTAGTGAAGGATTGGGTGCAGAGAGTGACAGACGGGAGAGCCCTGCTGGTCTTTCAGTTTACCTGTGAATGTGTGTGTGCTAAAAATCTCAAGTGGGCCACACTCTAGGATTGGGCAGGCTGTTTTTGGCCCCAGATGTCACATGCTGCACTCTAGATCTCTCTGATTTTCTCTTTCATTGACTCTTGAGTTTTAACTAGTTAAAAAGTTAATAGCAAATGCAAACCAGTGTGATGGCATGCTTGTAGTCCCAGTTGTTTGGGAGGCGGGAGGATCACTTGAGCCTAGGAGTTTGAACCAGCTTGGGCTACACAGCAAGATCCTGTCTCAATAAAACAAAATGATTAACGTATACAATGAACACCTGCCATCCAAGGTATTTCTGATCTCCCCACAAGTCTCACACCCAACTTTTTCTTGGGTCTCTTCCCTCCCCCGTGCACCATAATCAAAGGCCTTGCTACTCAAACCTGATGTGTATTTGGATCACAGGGTGTTTTCATAAATACAGAGGCTGATTCAGCAGGTCTGCAGTGGGGTCTGAGATTCTGCATGGCCCAGAAGTTCCCGGGTGATGTCAATGCTGTATTGCAAGGTACTGGGACCAATAGATCACTCTTCTTTCAGTTGTCACTCCCTGAGGGAGAAGCCAAAGGAAGATTATTAAATGTTGAGTCTATTTGTTCATCTGGGAGGTTGTCACAAAATGCCATCAACTGGGTGGTTTAAAGACAAAAGAAATTTCTCATAGTTCTGGAAACTAAGAAATCCAAGATCAAGGTGCCAACAACTTCAGTGTCTAGTGAGGGCCCATTTACCTGGTTCTTAAATGGTGCCTTTTGCCATATTCTCACATGGCAGAAGTAAACTCTTTGAGGTCTCTTTGAGAAGGCTATGAATCCCAATCATGAGGGCTCTACCCTCATCATCTAATCACACCCCAGAGGCTTACTTCCTAAAGCCATCATTTTGAGGCTTAGGATTTCAGTGTAGGAATTCTGGGGAGATATAGCGTTTAGACGATTTCACTGAGCTTCTGTCCTGGTGCCTGCCAAGTAGACTGTGCTGTCGTGGTTTTCCTAGAATGGAACCATTATTGTCTAATTGCTCCGGGGATGACTGTCTCCCTTTCCTTCTGTGTTCTTTTTTTTCTTTATTATTATTATTATTAGGGCAGGCCATGTTTTCTTATTTCTCCTGGTAGTAGTTTTATTAAGTAGCTCACCAAGTGAGTTCAGACATGGTCAGGAAGATGATGATTTATTCATATAGTACTCCCTGTCCACTTTGGAGGAGCTAGCCTTACAAAAAGGAGAGGTTAAAAAAAAGAAGAAGAAGAAAAGATGGTGCCTGGCGTGGAAAAGGCAGTCTATTGTGGACGGTGTAAGCACCCGTGTGGTATTACAATGTGTGCAGCACCCTCCCTGTTCCAGGGCACGCCCAGGGTTCGGGGGATGCACATCCACCATACAGGGGATGGGGCAGGCGATTCTGCTCGAGAGGCAGAGGGCCTTTGGGAACCAGCCTGGCAGCTTAGAGTCCCACCTCAGAGGCCTTCCGCCTCAGCCTCTCCCCCTCCCTTCTTTGCCTCTGCTTTCCTCCTTGCCCTTCATCCCTCCTCAGCTTCCAATCTAACTTCTGGGCAATCAAACAGGAAGAGAAGCTGGAAATTGGGCTGTTTCTCAAAGAGAAAAGCGGAAGGAGTGCAATCACTTCTATTGTCACCACAGCCTGGCTGATAAGGCTCATCAGGCTGAGGCTCCGGAGCCTGCGCCCCTGCTCCTCGTCCCTTCCTTCCTGCTCAGACTTGGGAGCACAGACAAGGGCTGCTTTTTATAGGAGGTGCATGTTGCGCTCCCTGCCTTGCCTGCCTGCGCATGTGCGCGGGCTCCAGAGCCAAGCTCGGTCTCTCTCCAGGGAGGCTGAGGGCAGAGGTGGCCTTGGAGCTCCTCACCTGAGACTGAAGCAGTTCAGACGCAGGAGATCTCTGCCCCCTCTTCTCCTGGATGGTGTCTGAACCCCAAGGGTTTCTGTGGAGACGGCATTTTACCCTTGACGTGTCCAGCTCTGTGGGCATCTCCGCCATGATCTGGCCCTTGGTCCATTTGTGCCTATGATTTTTCCCTTCCTGGAGACAGTTACCTGGCAGACTCTAACACCCTCTGCACCTCGGTGACCTTCTTCATTCTGTTTAACCCTTTCAGAGGGGGCAGCTCCATGTGACTTCTGTGCACAGCAATCACAGGATCCCCCATTCCTGAATGACTCCGAGGCAGTGGGGGAATTCCGAGGACACGTACCTAGTCATGTACCTAGTCATGCCGTGTGGCTGGGACTTGTCTGGGGGGCTGGGCTCTAACCCAGAGGAAGCTTTGCTTAGGAAATGGTCACAGGTGCCCTGTAACCTCATGGTGGGGGGGAACTTGATAGTGGAGGAAGGAAGAGGCTGAGGGCTCTAGGTCCCTTTGATGTCCCAGCTTTCATAAACCCTCCCTGACCATCTCCCTCCTGTTTTTATACATATGATAAATAGGTACGTACATCCACATATGCACATCCACATACATATGCTTGTGTGTGCACACACAATCTGCATGTGTGTCCTTCTTTTAGTTGCAGCTGGTGTGAGGTAGGTAATGGAGGCAGCAGAGAGGAGGTAGAAATCTTGCTCTTATAATGTTTTTTTTTCCTCAAATCCTTTGCTTAGATTATGCATATATTTCATTCCTTAAGAAAGATCCAAATAACTAGGTTTTTGAAATGAGAGGGCCTTCCTGCCCCCTCCATCTGCAGGCTCATCCCTTTCCTGAAGTATAGCCTGGTTGGCTGCTGCTTGATGGTGTGTGTGGAGGCGAGGGTGTGGGGGAGGGTGTGGAGGATGGGGGGGGGGAGGAATCCCATCTCTGAAGAGTAAAAAATTAATTCTTAATCTGTCATCAATATACCAAGTCTTTGATGGCTAGAGCATCTGCAGTGAGGTATTTCTAGTTTTATTGGCTCTCTTTGTGGAAGACCAGCTGTGAAGGGCTCCTCCCTGTCCCCTTTGCCCCAGGCTGCTTCAGAAGCCTGCTGCTCTGCTCCAGCAGGGGACACTACTTTGCACTGTCATACTCTCAGGTGCGGTTTTAGAGGGACCTGAGCCTGTTGCTGGCTCTCCCTTCCTATGTCACCCATTCTTTCCAGACTTTGGTGCCTGCCTATAGCAAACCCTGCGGGCCTGGGCAGGATGTGTAAGGTGGGGATGTGTAATGATTTTGATTCTGCATAATCATTTTGAGCTTTAGGCAGCCTCCATCTTCAGGTTATGCTGAGGGTGAGGTTTGTGTCGTTTTCTTTTTCCTTCGTGTTCTCTACGGTTTTTGGAGGAATAATTGGGAGGCAGAAACAGGGCTGGGCGCCACGACTCTGCAAAGCAGAAGGCAGAGGCGCCCCCTGAAATTGTAGGAAGCAAAAGGGGACCATTCAAGACCCCCAAGACAAAGAAAGGAACCCCCCAAATCAGGGGGCAAATAGGCTGTCGTGGGCGAGCTCTGTTATTAATAAAGACCAAATGCATTCAGGTCTTTCCGTGATGTGAGGATTTATTGAATAACAGAACATTCACAAGCTGCATACCACTTTCAATGGCTGTCATTTACGAACACGGTGGGTCAGCTCATGGTCCTAAGCTGGGCAATAACAAGTTTTTTTTTTTTATTCCAATCTTAAGTACTAATATCTATAACACTCTAGCCACACATCACACCTTACACACACACACACACACACACACACACACACACACAGAGGCTGAGAACGGGTTAAGGAGGTCACAGGGTCAGGGATGCCAGAAAACAGCAGCAGACAGACTGAACTCAGAGCAAAGGCAGAGAGTAGGTAAGACGGCGGAGTCTGGAGGTGGCTAGATAAGACGAGGACCAGCGGGAGAACAGGTTCAGGGTGTCAGAATGGGGGACTCATTCTATGCCAGGGTCCCACCTAATGGCAGCTTGGAGTGTCTACTTGAGGCGCCAACTTGGAGTGGCGGGTGTGGGTCTCACGGGCAGGAGAAACTTTGCTGCAATGAAGCCTGAGACAGAGGGTTGGAGGTTCATGGTTGAGGCAGTGTTCCTGATGGAGGGACCAGGTGACTGGTCTGTGGGCCACGTGTCCAGTCCTGAGCCGTTCCTCCTTTCATGGGTCTCAGGTAAAGGTTTGCCTTATTCAGTGGTCTGGTTCGATAAGCTCATGGTCTGTTTTTTTTTTTCTGATATGAGTGTGACAGGCTCACGTATCCATGGACTTCTGATCATGCAGGTAAATTCAAGGGTGGTCATTTTTATTGATGTGATTGATTTATTCATCAGTTTGTGACATCTGGTCGTGCTAGGCAGATGGTGATTGTTTACTGTACAAAGAAGGTATAGAGAGTCATTCTACCTGGGCACTTGGACACAAAACGGAGTAACTCAGGCGCAGTGTGAAAACTGCTTTTCTTTACGTCACGGAGAAACAGTGCAGGGCACAGCCAGCTCTCCACACAACCCCCAACCCCACCAAAAAGAATCCACTAAAAGCCTGGGCTTTGCTCTCCTGTACTGTCAGGAAAAGGTTCCTTTGAACTAGTAATCTGATAAATCTCTCCAAAACAACTAAAATGAACAGGGGACATGAATAAATCCACAGTGTTATAAAAATCAAAAAACTAGATCCAGCTTGCCTCAACTGATACTGATAAAAGTTACTCCCTGAAAAGCCACCTTTGAGGCAGAAGAAATCTGTAAACCTCTTCTACGAACCCAATTTAAACAGACTCAGACCAGCATTTGGGGATATGAAAAACCACCAGGAATCCGCAATTCGAAAACCAAGAATCAAAATGGACAAAACCAGGACCTTTTGGTATAGCTCTGACTTTTGGACTCACATTAACATTTCACATACTCAAAAAATAAATAATTCAAACCAACAAGGATGTGGAGGAGCCCCAAATGGGATACAAACAGTAACAAATTAACTTAACTCTGTTACAACAGAATAATATAGCCATGCTGAGCAGTGGGAAAGCAAAAACATAAATAACTCAGGAAAATGGAATTTTGACTATGTGCTTTAAAGCTGCAGATAAAAAAGAAGTATATAGATTATACTTTAGTTAGTAAATTTATTTTTCACAGGGGGTTAGAAGGGCTGGGCATGGTGTTGCATACCTGTAATTCCTGCTGCTAGGGAGGTTGAGGCAGGAGGATGGCGAGTTCAAAGCCAGCCTTGGCAATTTAGCGATGCCCTAAGCAACTCAGTGACGCCCAGTCTCTAAATAAAATATAATAAGAAAGGGCTGGGGATGTGGCTTAGTGGTTAAGTGCCCCTAGGTTCAATTACCAATACCAAAACAAACAAACAAACAAACAAAAAAACCAAACCAAACCAAAACAAAAAAACTGGAGCTGCTAGGATTCAATAAATAAATATTTAAACAAACACAGATTAATAAATAGAGAAGATTAAGGAATCGTCAAAGAAAGATTAAGGGTAATGATAGCCAGGATTCTTGCTGTCAGAGAAAGACATTACAACCAAGAGGGAATGCTAAAACGAACCCTGAAATTTATCGGAGGCATCAATATTAACTAACAGTTAACAAATGTATAGACAAGTAGATACAGATATACATGCATGATTCCTAACTGTGTAAAGAAGGCTTAAAAGCAACTCAGTAGCTATAAACATGGCTCCTACCTATGCATTTGTTTCTAATACCATTCCCTGGGAAAAGACCCCTGGGCTTCTTAGAATAATGGGTGATCTCAGGGCTGGGACAGGGACACTATAAGATGGGACTGCAACAAAATTGGGATGCCAGAAAGTTAAGAAATACCTAAAAAAAAAAAAAAAAAAAAAAAATGATGGGAGCGTGTTGAAAGGATTCAGAGGCCAATTAGGAAGGGCTCCCACTGCCCAGATCTGGTCAATTTGAGCAACCAAGTAAATGATGACAGTACTGGATTATAATTTATAGGATAAAATGTGTATCTGTGAGTTCATACTGACATAAATAACTGAATAAGGAAATTAAAGGATAGCTCCTACAGTAGAATTGGAAGTCATTGTTATATTTTTACCTGTTAAAAATTTACATGTTGAAACTCCAACAACCAGGGGCATGGTATCAGGAAGGTATTTAGGTTTACATGAGGTCAGGGATTAGAGTCTTTATAAGAAGAGAAAGAGACTATAGATGTCTTTCTCTGATTGTATCCTCCGTGGGGGAGGGTAACAGAGTGGAATTGTTGCAGGCAACAATCATCGGTAGATGCTAATATCAGGGTGAGCTAGGAGAAACAGGATGTCTTCATGTTCTCAAAGTATCTTCCTAAAGAGACTCAGTAATTTCAAACAAACAACAACAAAATGTTAGAGTGGAGAAACCTGGTAGATATCGCTTTAAGTTAGTATCACCTGGTCACCAGTAATGAGACATGTAGACGTCATGTGTTGGCCCAAGAAGGGATGACAGAGCTTCTGAGGTCTTCATTGCCAGAAATGTACAACATAAATTTAACCACGAGGAAACACCAGGCAGACCCAAGTTGAAGCACTGTCTAAAAAATAGCTGGTTCTATAAAGTCAGGAAAGGCCTGCCCGTCAAAGAAAGACTAAGGAATTGTCACAACTGGAGAAGGGATGACAACTACATATGATGTGGGATTCTGGATTGTATCATTGGCCAGAAAAAGGACATTGGCAAAACTTAAATAAACCTAGAGTCATTCGTGGAATTTTTATCAATGTTAGTTTCCCAATTTTGATGATTGTTCTATGGTTATGTAAGATGCTGACATTTGGGGAGGTTGGGTGGAGGGTACACAGGAAGTTGTGCTATGAGAATCAGTTTTAAAATATGAGATTTTTATTTTTAAAATGGAAAAAGTTAAAAAATAAACTACATAAAAGCAAATTTGAAAAGCACCAGATAGTATGAAGAAGAAACTACCCATAATTGTGTTGCTCAGAGAAAACTTGCTGCAATCATTTTGGTATATTTTAATTGGATCTTGATTATATATATTTGCCTCCTGTCCACTATAGCATAAGCACTCCATCCCCCGGTCTTTGAAAACCTGTACATGCATATTTAATTTATATAATACTTTTCATCAAATAAGTATAATTAATGATAGAAATACTTTTAAAGATTTTTTTCCAGAAATGACATAATTCGATAAAGTATTTTTTAAATTTTAAATTCGTTTTAATTAATTATACATGACAGTAGAATGTACTTTGATACATTATATATAAGTGGAGTATAATTTCTCATTCTTCTGGTTATACATGATGTAGAATACCACTGGTTGTATAATTATATATGTACATAGGATAATAATGTTTGATTCATTCTACTATCCTTCCTACCCCCATACCCCCTCCCCTCCCTTCACTGCCCTCTACCTAAGCTAAAGTTACTTCCTTGCCTCCCACTTATTGTGAATTAGCATCCACACATCAGAGAAAATTTTGGCCTTTGTTTTTTTGGGATTGGCTTATTCCTTCTCCAGCTCCATCCATTTACTGTCAAAGTCCATAATTTTATTCTTCTTTAAAGCTGAGTAATATTCCAACATAGACATACATATAGAAACCCCTGACACAACCCTTCAAGGGCACCTTGAAGCTGGACTTCTAGCCTCTCAGACCACGAGAAGGTGCGTTTGTATTGTGAGCCACTCAGCCCCATGCACTGTGGGGCACCTGAGCCAACTGATGCTCCTGACCTGGTTGACTGTCAAGCTGAAGCCTCCGGAGTTCAAGGCCCCCCAAAGGCTTGCTCCACTCCTTCAGTGTCACCACCTGCCACTCCCCTGGGGACACCCTGCCCTCAGTGGTGTTACCCTACCTACTGGGAGTGGTCCTGCCTCTGGGCCTTTGGACACGTGGTTCTCCTCTCGGTTTCCACCCTTCACCCTCATGTCCATCATGCCCCACCTCCATGAAGTCATCTCAGACTCTCTGCTCCACCCCTGCTCCAATTTCTGCCCTAACATACGGACACACTTGCTGGGGCTGTGTTGTGTGGTCTGATAATTATAGTGTGTGCTACTCTTGTCTTCACAACTCACAGTTCTGAGACACATTCTGAGAAATGTGTCGTTGGGTGGCTTTCTTTGTCATAGAGTATCCTTACACAAGCCTACATGGTAGGCAGGTGGGGCATGTTTGCAGGAAGTAGGTCTCTGAGGGCATGCCTAGTGCTCTTAGAGCCAAGATGATCAGACATGAGATAAAATCAAGGACAAGGGAAATAATGCAGTCAAGAAAATCAGCACACACGAGATGTATGGGGCCCCTGCCGCATCACACAGCATTCTGTTCCATAGTAAACTTTTTTATTTTGGGTACGGGGGATTGAACCCAGGGACACTCAACCACTGAGCCACATCCCCAGCCCTATTTTGCATTTTAATTGGAGACAGGATCTCACTGAGTTGCTTAGCACCTCACTGTTGCTGCAGCTGGCTTTGAACTCTTGATCCTCCTGCCTCAGCCTCCCAAGGCACTGGGATTACAGGTGTGTGCCACCACGCCCGACTATAGTAAACTTTTTTTTTTTTTTTTAATAAGTAGCGGTACACTCTAAAATGATGATAAAAGCCTAGGACAGTAAACACATAAACCAGTAACAGTCCCCCATTTTCATTATCAAGTATTATGTACTCTGCGTCATTGTATGGGCCGTACTTTCTTGTGCCTGGCCACGCAGTAGGTTTGTTCAGCATCATCATAAACACTTGAGTGATGTGTGCTGCTTGGCCTCCTGTGGCTGGAGTGTCACCAGGCCATGGGAATTCTTCAACTCCATTATCACCTTATGGGCCCTCTGCAGTACAGAGGGTCCATCATTGACCAAAAGGTCATTGTCAGGTGCACCACTTAATAACTTTGAATAACTGACTGCCTTATGGGAAGGAGGGAGGAAGGTGGGGGCACGGGATTTCTGGAAGTTCTGCTACAGAAGGCAGCAGATGTGACACCTGGCCCACCCCTTGCTCTGAGCAGACAGGGTTCACTGGTGATGGCAGAGAGAAGGCTCTGAACCCAGAGCTTCCTGGGGCCATTTCAGTCGGTCCAGGCTGGCTCAGGAGATGAAAGGCTACTTACTCTCTGTCTTCTGCTTCCTGTCAGGCATCTGCACTGACTCATACTTCCGTTTGGCATAGAGGGAAGTCAGCTTCGGGTGGATGTGATTGTCCACTGCAGCTGAGCAGTGGCCGCAGGGTCTTCACTTGGCCTTTCTGAGACAAGCCCTGCTGTCCACCTCATGGGCAGGGCTGAATGTCAACACTTTGGATGAACTGCCCCGGCTCCTAATAATCCCAGTGTCCAGCAACGTGTGGCTGGTGAGAAGCCCCCCCAAGTCCTGCACAGTGTTCCCTGATGAGCCCTGCCTGGTCCTCCGGCCACGCATTTACTTGACCTGCTGCCTCTACTTTGATGGCTTCCTTGTCCCCAGTCACTGCCTGCGCATGTTCTATCCACCAGCCAAGGCCCATCTGGGATCCTATCTGCTTTGGGAAACCGATCCTGACTGCCTTCCCTGCTCTCCACCCCTGTGCCTGTGGACGGGACTCCGTTCTCCTAATGCAACACTCTCAGCCTCTGCCTGACCCCACCCATTTCATTCCATGTGAATTAGGGATTTGTTTGCTCGTCTCTCCCACTAGACCAGAAGCCACAAGAGGTTAGGGCCCATGACTGCTTCTGCGCCGATCCCCCCACAGTATATAGCTTAGGATCTTAAAGATACATCTGTTCAACAAACGCTCGTGTGCATGGAAATTGCCACACAGAGCTGGATTAAAATTCTGGCTCTGCCTCCTGCCAGCTGTGTGACTCCTGAGGTGAATGACTTGCTTTTTCTATTCCTCTGGAACATGAAACTAATAATGGTGCCGACGCCCTAGCCTCTTAGTGTTGCTATGAGGGTTGAACAAGCCCAGGCACTTCTAGGGCTCAGGGCTCTGCTTGGCATACAGTAACAATAGATGAGCTAGCATTATTATTACTGTTACTATTGTTATTCACTCACTATCTCAAGGAAAGCTTTGCCCTTGAGATTTTATATTTCCACATTCAATATTTTCCTTCAATTCTCTTAGGTACTATTGGTAACAAGTTTCCAATTTTGGTTTTCTATTTGGGTTGAATTCCCAATCTGCTGCCTTGCACATAGCAAGTAGGTGCTCAGTAAATACAAATAAATACATGTGGGATAAATGACACTTCACGTTTTCAATCAGAACCCCAAATAGATATTTTTACAAATGCCAAAATGTGTGTCTATATCCAACTATTGTAACATGAAGTTAATAACCATCATCATCTCTACTAGATGCTAGATACTGTTAAAATTTTAGCATTCTTTTAAAAAAAGTCTGAATTTTTACAACTACTGTGTTTTCAGAGAAGGGAACTGAGGCAGAGAGGCTCAGCACCTAGCTGGGGGAGTTGACTGGAGTATCAGCCCTACACCATCCGACTCGGACCTGCTCTCTTCACCCCCGTATCCTCAATAGGGCTTAAAAAGTATTCTGCGCCTGAGAATGAGGCTGAATGACGGCCAGGGTGATGCTGGTGCCTGATTCCTGTCTCTTCCCTCTCCCTGTCCCTCCTGCCTCCTGGTATTAAAGGATTCTTCACCCCACGCCACAGGTACAGAATGTTAAGTGAACAGCTCCCCCAATTTATTTCCAAAACGAGAAAACGGAACAGAACATCAGGAAAGGAGGCTTCCCTGCGTGGTCATGGTGGACCACCTGGGCTGCTCTGACAGGGCGCCGTGGTGTGGACCCCACTCTTCCCTGGGAGCCCGGATGTTCCTGCCTTGGTGTGTGCCCAGAACTGTGGCCTCCGCTAGGGTCCTTCAATATGGCCCTGGGGCTCTAAGGACTGCAGTGTCAGCAATCCAGGGCTTGGTACCTGCTCCCTCCCGTTTGCATGGTTCCCCTCTGTCAGCGCTGACCACCCTGAAACCTCCGGTGACCCCACTGAATGAACTTTCCTGCTTTGTGCCGGATTCAGTAGCCTCCTCACCAGGGGCTGCCAGGCCCAGGAGGCTCACCAGGTCCTGGAGGTACCTTCCTGATGCAGCTGCCTAGGAACACATATGCACACTTGTACACACACACACACACACACACACACACACACACACCACTGCTTGTGTATTAATAGCATAGAAACAAAATTTTGTTTTCATCAGGATATATAAACTCATTTTTCCCCCCAGGAAAAAAAGCTTTGTCTTTATATATTTCCTCCAAGTATACCAAAGAAATAGGCAGCCCTTGTTCTTTCAGAAACTCATTCCACATGGTCTGGGTGGAGTGACCCCTCGACCCCCATGGGCTGCTGGGTGGGAACAGAACTCAGGTCTTACCAATCGCTGTATTCCTCTGGCCACAGGGATTGGGAAAGACGTGGTTGCATGAGCTGACATGAGCTAATCAGTCTTCTCTGAGACTTTCCTCCCCTAGTAGCTAGGGAGAGGAGCCCTTTTGGGGCGAATCTGCTGGCAATATTCCTAACCCTGGAGAAATCTTGTGTGAGAAATGGCAATAGAGGTAGAGCCCTGGTGATGTTAATTGAGCTCCTGGATCCTGATATGCCTGAAGTCTGTTTATTGTTGCACTCTGGGGCTATATAACTTCAGAACCCCAACTTTTGTTTTAGTTGAGATCAGCTAGGGTTCTGTCATTGTTTTTGAAAAGTGCTTACCTAGGAACCGACATTCTGGAAGTTTCTAGTATGTACCAGGCACTGTGCTAAGTACTTTAAATCCATTATTTATTTTAATTTTTTGTTTAAGGACCTTGCTTGGTATTCATGATGACCTCAGTTGTGCAAAATGGGAAATGGAGGTTCAGGCAGTAAGCAGCTTTCTTGTGAGTATGTAACAAGTGGCGGAGCAGAAATTCTGGGCTTTCCACCCTGAACCCCTGCAATGCTTACCAGCTCTGCTCTTCACTGGTGTTTGTGTTCATACCGGTTAGTGTTGCTCCACTGTTGTATGATTAAACCATCTAAATAGCGAGATCCTGACAGCAGGGCCATGGCCTGTGCTCTTTGCAATGCAGGCCCACGGCACCTAGCACTGGACAAGGCTCATCGGAACCCTGAGCAGACCCTTGCTGAACTCCTGATGTGGCCCCGCCCTTCACAGAAGGCTTTACCTGGACTTTTCTGTGGCCTGAGTGTTGGGGCAGAGTGAGCAGCGGCATCTGTGTGCCCAGTGGAATTCTCTGCACCCACAACAACCTCCTTCTGCCCAGGAGCTGATCCCAGGGAGTCCCCATTGTCCCTTCTGTCATCAGCCATCCATTCCTGTATCCCTAATGTCTCCTGAACACTTACAAACTGAACATATTGCAAGACTCAGGGTACAAAGGGAATAAGACACGGCTCTTGCTCTTAAGGATCTTATTTGCAATTTTCCTCTGAAGAAAATTTCCCAAATCCCTGGCAGTTTCTTATCAGAACTGCTGACCATCCCCCATCGGGGTTCAAGCCTCATCCAGGAGAGGAGCATCATTCCCCATATTGATCTTCATCAGCCAACTGGGTCCCATTTTGAACAACAGGATTGTGACAAGGCACAACCCCAGGGAGCATTATTCACAGAGATGAATGACACTTTCAGAAATTGAGCTGTGTACACCCTGTGCCACTGTGCATGGTGGCCCCGAGAACCCAAACAGGACCCGTCAATACTACCTCCTCCTGTTCTCAGTGACATGCGCAGCCGTTAACAGTTTACAAGGAATTTCACCTACATTCTCTCAGTTGAACTGAGAAATTCTATTTTGGTCCCCAAAATGCAGTCTCTCTCCACTGCCCTTCACCTCGTGGGACTCTGTTGGTTGCATGAGCTCCCTGGAGCCCCCTTTCTGATGGTGACAGCCGACTGAACTGGCGACAATTACCAAGCATTCCCAGCCCCAAGCTTCCTCCCACCCTGTAGCACTTACCTGGAATTAGCAGCAGTCGCTGCTCAGCGGAGGTGACTGTGCTGATATTAGGAACACACTCCTGGTTTGTCTTTTCAGCCCAGAAATCCTGTCAGTGAGGAGAAGTGATAATAGCATGTTATTAAGTTCTTTCTGGGTAATGTAATTCAGGAGTCAGGAGGCAGTTTGGTCATTTAGGTCTCTGAAAAGCTTAGAATAATTTTCAGTGTCATTATCGCCCATTTTAAAGAGCCAGGCTCCCATATCTAAATCTATATCTGGCCAGTCTTGTGGGTATATATATAGATACACATGTACTCTGAGACACGCACATGTGAACATGTGTGCACACACCTGTGTGCCTAAGCACAGGGCTGTGGGCAGGTGCGTATATAAACCACCACAAGCCCCAACTTATTTAGAGATCTCTACGTGTTAACATCATGGCTTCCGTAACCCGGGTTTTCAGAAATTAAGTTTTATGTCTGGCCTCTGCCATGACCCACTGTGAAGTCTCCATCTCTGCTTCCCATTATGGTAATTATTATGCCAAAAGAAATAAGGGTCCTGGTCATAAGCATAGTCGCAGGTGTTCAGTGCCAACCTGCGGGGATAGAATTCCGGTCACCCTGTCCTCTCCCTAGCTCCCCTTTTCCAAGTCCCTAGTTCCTAGGAACCTGAGAGCTCCTGGTTCTATCAGAAGAAGCCTGTCTAGTAGGCACCAATTGTTTCCTTTCCCCTGTGCGGGGGAACTCGGACCCTTTGGTCAGGAGAGGTGCCTGGCGTTCACTGAGCTCCCTTGTTAATGGTCTTGGTGTTTTGATTGTAGATTGTGGGATTTCCAAGCTGGAAGGAACCTGTGTGCTCATGTGAGCCCACTCCCCCTTTACACGTGAAGAAAGGATGTCCCCAGTGGGCAGTAACTCGTCCAGATTTCCCAAGAGTTAGAGGTGAGGCCGCAGTGAGATGCCAGGCCTCCGATCCTTCCCCCAGGGCTCTGTTCCGGCCCTTGGAAGGCGGCTCTTCCTCACCCCAAGCATGCTCTTCCTGTGTTTCCTGGTGAGCACGGAGCTGGGGCCACACCCTGGACCTGGAGTAACCCTGACATTGTCCTCATGGACTCTTTGGTAAGAGCTCAAAGACCAAACCCTGGCTTCTGGCCCCAACTGGGCCAGAACACCTGCTGCGGCTTCTTTGAACTCTCCGGGCACCTTTGGTCATCTGCAGATTGGAAACAGCAGCAATTTTAACTCCTGGGGTTGTTGGGAGGCTCGATTATAAATGAAGACGTCCGAGGTCCCTGGTGTACTTTACACCTTGGCTAGGACTCACCCTCCTCTGCTGGGTGGTGTTTTATCTTGGCCCCACTCGACCGCTCCACTTGTCCTCTCTGGAATCTTCCACTCCAGTTTAGACACAGACTTTTGACCCTGCCGACAGAGTTGGTGTTTCCCATCTGTAGTTGTACCTCCCCCCCCTCCCCCCCGCAGGTAATTTCACTCACTCCCCAACTCCCAAGCCTGCGTCTCCTGCTCTGTTTCCATGAATGGCCTCCCGGGGAGGAATTAGCTTTATTCGTTCACTTATTCACCTGAGCATTTACTGAGTATCCACCCTGTGCCAAACCCTGTCCTGGGTAGTCGGGATTCACCCATGACCAAGTCAGCCTCCAATCCTTGTTCTGTGGAGTTGATAATCTTAGTGGGGGAAACAGAATCTCAAAGAGAGACAAATGCATGAGGGAAAATCAGCAAAGGAAGGCTGGGAGTTCTGGAGCGAAGGTGGAAGTGGTTATTTTCAATGAGAAAGGCCACAGGGATGCGATGACGTGTGAACGCAAAATAGCTGAGGACTCTTGGCATTCCAGGCTGAGGAGGCAGCAAGGACAAAGGCCTGCAGGCTGGGACGTGCTCGGTGCCTGCCTCCCGGAAAGGCCAAGAGGTAGCGTGAGGTCAGAGAAGTGCTAGGGATGGGGAAGGGCAGATCCTGTGGGCTCTGTGGGCTACTACGTACCACAATATGGACTCCAGTGGAGGACGTTGGTGGGACACATCACATAAGTGACATGATATGACTCACAATTTAAGGGAATCATTCAAAGTCTATGCTAAGAGTAGATTTAGGGGACGAGAATGGAAGGAGTGAGATCCGTTGGAGGCCTCTACAGTAAGCCTAGGATCATGGAAGGACTGTGGATGCCATGTTCTGGATGAGCTGTGAAGGTAGCGAGAATAGAGGGCTGGGAGTTGGATGATGGGGTGGTGAGGAGAGAGAGGTCAGAGATGACTGCCAGGTAGGTGGCCCGGGCAACGGGCGAGGGCGGTGTGATCTAGAGTAGAGTGTTTGGGGGAGACATTTTACATTTTCATGGGAGGGAGGAGTCAGGAGTTTGATTTGGACGTGGTTAGTCTGAGATGACTTGTAAACATCCAAGTGGCAACTCCGAGTAGGAGAGAAATCCGAGTTGGAGATAGAAATAGGGGGCCCTCAGTGAAGAAGTGATTGAAAGCCAGGAGACTGGACCAGCTCATGTGGGAGTGGAGATGGACAGAGAAGCCCTGAGGACTGAGGCCTGGGGTGGCCCAACACGAAGAAGCAGTGGAGATGAGCTGGAACACACCAAAGGATGGGTGAGGAAGGTTCTGGAAGCCAAGGGCAGCAAGGGTCTCAAACAAGAGCGATGGCCATTTTTGTTCAATTTTGCTAATAATATAAATGGAAAAAAGAATCAAAGATTGATCGTTGGATTTGGCAGTGTGGAGGTCTTTGGTGACCAGTATGATTCGGAGGTTGGGCTCTGAACCTTGGGGTTGCGGCTGTGTGACAAGTAAGCTAGAGGCAGGATGCACAGGAAAGGAAATTCAAGTGACATCTAAATGTAAGAAAAGATGCTCACCTTCAGTCATAATCAAAGAAATGCAAAATAAAACTGCATTTGTATGCCTTTGTAAACCAACCAGATTGGCTGCAAGTCAAAAACTGTGGAGCTCAGGGTGTGAGGGTATAGGCACTCCTCAGTTTTGCCAATGGGAGTATAACTGTTGCAAAATTTACAGAAGAACATATCAGAATCAAATTCAGAAAATCAGAAGTCTTATTAGATATTTCAAAACAGAAAGGGATGTAATACAGGGAATTGGGTGATGGTAAATATCTCGGGAGGACTGGAGGAACTAAAGTTAGAATTATACCATTTTTTCTTTTTTTTTGGAGGGACTGTGTTACTCACACAATCACAGGCTGAGATCAATTGGTCTGGACAGCTGTTGCTGCCACTCAAAAACTAGAAGCCACAGCTAAATTCATAGTTAGCTGCCTTGTACTCTGGAGCCACAGTGGCCAAAGCCTGCCTGTGGATGGCCACCAGAACCAGAGTAAGAATGGCTTCTGCTCTCTTCAGTCTGTCACATACCATGTGAGCACATCTCCTTGGTGGAAACTAACTGCATGCAGATCCCAGCTGGGAAGGAAGTCTGGGAAATATAGTTCCCAAGGCTCTAGCTCTGTGATGTATATAGCATTTCCCTGTGGGATAGTACAGAAGGGGATAAAAGCAGGTATTGGGTACCAGTAGACAGCTAATACAGCCTTGCCCTGTGACTTCTCAGCTTCAACACATACCCTTTTGGTCTATATTTAAATTTCCAACAGCAGCAACAACAACATGCTCCTGTCCAAGAGAAACCGTGGTGACATAAAATAACAGAAACAGAAAGGGTTTTGAAAGAGGAGAGATGCCAGGTCCTATCAGGCACCGAGTCCATCTTTGGCTGATAATTCTTTATTTTCTAGGTGCGTTGCGTTCTAATCTCATTTGATGTTCTGAACACTAAATTGTAATAGTAACAACCACTAACACTCCTTGTATAATGTAAAAGGAGAAAGAGGAGAGAGATACATAACATATGAAGGGAAAATAGAGGCATATTTGCTACATTTTTGCAGCCAGCCTTTGGTGATTATTCTAACTTCTTTCTGCATCCCTTAGCAGTCAGCTGTTTGGGCTTCTCTTTCTGGTAGAATAACCCAAACCTTCCTTCTTAAAGAATAGGATCTCTTGACAGTCCAGCCCATAATAGGTAACTGTAATTTTTCAATGAACTTTTACTAATAGTCGTAGAAATGTGTTTTAATCAGAGTTCTCTAGAGAAACAGTGCTCGTTCTCTCTCCTCTCTCTCTCTCTCTCTCTCTCTCTCAGAGAATATGAATATTTATTATCCAAAATGCTGAGGACCAGAAGTGTTTCAGATTTCAGAGTTATTTTGGATTTTGGAATACCAGCATCGACTTTCGTGGTTGAACATCCCTAATCCATAAATTCTAAACCCCAAATGCTCAGATGTTTGAGACTTTTGAGTATCATGCAGGCACTTAAAGTTTTGGATTTTGGATCTTCAAGCTGTGAGATAGATAGATGGAGAGAGAGGGAGGTAGAGGGAGATTTATAATGAGGAATTGGCTCGTGCAGTTGTGGAGGCTGAGAAGTTCCATGATCTGCCATCTGTAAGTTGGAGAACTGGGAAAGCCAGTGCTATAATTCAGTCCAAGTCCAAGGGCCTGAGAACCAGGGCAGCTGACGGGATAAATCTCAGTTCAAGGGCACAAGAAGACCAATTTACCAGTTCCAAGCCGGCAGAAAGCACAAAGAGGAAAATTCCTTTGTCCTCCTTTGTGTTCTATTCAGGCCGTAGACAGTTTGCATGAGGCTCGCTCCTGTCGGGGAGAATAATCTATTTTACTGAGCCTAGCATTTAAAATGCCAACGTCATTGGGAAACATCCTTACAAACATACCCAGACAGAGTGTTTAGTTTGGGCACTTCCTGGTGCAGTTGACAAATAAATTAACCCGTACAAGGTACTAGCAGGCATCCTAGAGCATTCTCTGGGTTCTAGATGCACATCTCTCAGGTCCCCACTGAACAGCTTTGGTTTAACTTTCCCTTGGCAATCGAGGTCAGTCAAAATTGAATTCTTCAAATGACCTAAGAGGTTGGAAGAGGACTCCAGATGAGAATGACTGGCCACATCTTGATTTCAGGTTTGTGATATCCCAGAGGACCTGGCAATTTCATGCCTGGCTTCTGACCTACAGAACTGTGTGCTAATGTAGGCATTTGTTTTGAGCCACCAAGTTAGGAGGGATTTGTTGCACAGTGATAGAAAGTGAATACACATTCAGAGCTCAGAAAGCTATAGAAACCTGGTCTCAAAATTAATATCGCTACTAGTGAGACGACTAGGCGTTACGTGTCTGCTGGTGTGATAGGAAGCCTGACAGGAAGCTCACAGCATCACTGTAAAGTATTTTGCTCAATTGTGTTAAATACTAGTCAAGCCAAGCTTTCAGATTACGTGACTCTAGGCATTGATCAAAACACAGTTACAAACTAAAAAAAGGATGACATTTACTGTATATAAATCATGCCTTAATAAATCTGCTTTAAAAGAACAAGGCTTTAGATCTACCTCAGTTTTCAGAAAATACTAGGGACCCTTAAGTGACAGCATGGGAAAACAGACATATTTAGAATGTGGGACTTCCACGTGACAGCTGGCCTGATCTCTTCTAAGAGTGAATGTCATGGAAAAGAAAATGACAAGGGGGATTGTCCTAGATCAGACCAGACTTAGGAGACATAATAAGCAAATTCCTGCCATGAACCCAATTGGATTCTGGCTTCAAAGAAACAGCTATATTTTTAGGACAATTATATAAATTTGAGTGTGAAGTGAATTTTATACGATATTAGGGATTTTTGCTATTTTTGTTAGGTGTAGTGTTAATTGGAGAAATCTCCCTACTTTTTTGGAGGTACAGGTTGAACAGTGGCAGTGTCGTGATGTTTTAAATTACCGTGAAATCATTCAGTTATAAGGCAAAAATGGCAAAATATTAACAATGGTTAAAACTAGGTGGGTGGTACGTGGGTGTTCTTTGTGTTGATTTCTCTTCTTTCCTGCATGTTTCAAATTAAATTGAAATTCCAATGATACAAACAAACAAAAGGCAGGAGAAGGCTGCTGCTGGACCTGCATAGCTAATCTAGAGCCCACAGCTCCAGAGTGGGTAATGAACTAGGGAATATAGAGCCCAACGGCTACTGCAGAAGCTCACATCTGCTAAAACCAGCCTCCACCACGGCCAGAGGAGAGCTTCTGCCTCCCTTCCACTTTCCAAACCAGGCATGCACCATCAGAGGGACTGTAGCCAGAACCCTGCTGGCCAAAGAGTCATTTACCATGAGGGTAATGGACCTTAAGCCGCCGAGCCCCTCACTTACCTCTGGACACTTCTCCCATGGTCCTGGGAGGACCCTCACAAAGTGTCCCCTGATCATCTGCTTTTGTAAACCCCCCCCCTTTTTTTTTCTGTAAAAATAAGATACGTCACTTGCAAATAGTTAAGATTGTTCTTTGCCCTGTTAACTTTCCCTGGCTCATACCTGCCTTTATGGATGATATTGGGAATTTTGGGGACCCAGCCAAGAGGAAGTTAAGCTGGGATGCATTTGGCTGGGATTCAGAGGGATAGTTTCTGTCATGTGCAGTCATTGGCCAATCCTGTTGTAGGAGTACTTTCCATGAGTACCCCTGCTGCTCATGGTGGCTTTATGACACAGGTGCAGGGACAGGAGTCATGGCACCATAAGCACCATCCCATGTCCAGCGTCAGAGGGGAATTGGTCATGGAAGAGAAGGCGAGGTGAAAGTGAACAAACCAGAAGCTAGGCTATATGACATTCCTCCCTTTATCTGTTGTGGAAAATTATAAGTAGAGAATTTGGAACCCCTTAATATTCTATCAGGAATATACTCCATTATTTAGCCTAGACTTGTATAAATACACCTGTTTTTTTAAAATGGGCACCGTGAATTTTAGAATTTAACAGAATTCCTATATTTGTAAGACACAAACCTACAGTAGGGTGACTAATAGTATGTCTCACATGTTTTATAATACCGATGCAACTATCTTACTAAAAATAAGTTTTAATGAGTTATGCTAGAGGAAAATTTAATTTTCTTCGATTTATTCATATATAAAAATATATATGAAATATAGATGTGTATATATATATATATATATATATATATATATATATATATATACACATCCATACATATGCAAAATGTGTGGTCAGGGTTCTTCATTGCAGCAAAAGATGGGAAACAATCTATATGATCCTCAGTGGGAACTGGTTAAATAAGTTATGTACATCCATAGTGAAACAGTATGTACCACACATCAGCAGGAAGCTTGTTATAGCAATTAAATTTTCTCTGACATATATCATTAAGAGAAAAAAAGTAAGTGAAGAACAGTGTGAACACTGTGCTTTTATTTGTTTGAACAGATATACGTTCTTGTATGTGCATAAAACATCTCTGGGAGGACCCCCGGGAATTTAGTACTATTAGTTGCCTTTGGGGGCAACCGTTTGACTGAGCACAGGACTGGGAGGGGACTTATCACTGTATTCATTTTGAATAATCATGGGAATTTTTAGTCTATTTAAAAATAAACAAAATTAAATAAAAACAAGAGAACAGCCTTACATTTAATATCTGTAGAAAATAATGTGCTATTTGCTTAAAAAAAAAAGAAGCTCTTTTTAGGTTAAAGAATAAATAAGTAAAAATCCCTCAAGTCACCCATAAATAGGATGCCGTGTCTGGCTTGCCCAGGGTGGTCTCAGTTTGTGCTTCTCACTCTGCCAGGTGTAACTGTCACTTCATTATTCTCAACTGTCCGGTGAACTTACCTATAAAGTACCCCCACACCCACAAGAAGTCCCCCCTAGTCAGAGATGACTGAACACCGACTGCTTGCCACATGAAGGAGCTGGCTTGAGTTAGGACCTTGTGTGAAAAAAAATAAATGTGTTTTTAATAATCGATGGATGTCCGGGAGGTGGGCAGTGATCCTGACAAGAGAGTCACTGAGAACTGAAGCGAGCCAAAGGAGCACTAGTTTCACCTGCCCCACCTCATGTCCACGCTGGGCGTGACTTACTGGAGGAATGGTGGGTGACTGTCTGTCTTCTGAATGTGCTTCTTTCTCCCTCTCTCTTACTGTATAGCACATGCAGGGTGTTGCGTGCACACGCATCACGACTCAGTTCTGTAGAACTCTGCACGTCACGTTTGTATTCTGTCTCCCCCTCCTGACTTGGCGCTCCTGTGTGATTTCTCCTGTGACCCAGGACACAGTCAGACTTACTAAATGTTTGCGGAATGGAGGAATGAATGCCATGAAGACCTGGGCTGCTGTTTGTCACTCTCTTGCTAACAGAACCTGGTTGTGGAGAATATCACCATCTTTGATACCATGCCCTGTAAGAAGGCATTGAATGGATTGCTTGAATCAACATTGTAACCCTCAGATATTGTAAGGACTAATGAATATCAGTTCCAGAAATGAATGAATGCATAGTTTTTGCAGCAACCACCTGAGGACTGGTTTTTGATACCGGTTATTCCCATTGCTGGTCTATTTCCTGCATGAGACAGAAGAATTCTCTTCAGTAAAGACAGGGAGAGCCTTGCACTGTTGGGGCATTCTGTGAATCCTGGCCAGTGCCCTCCCTCCCCATGATTTTGTTAGAGCCTCTCTCCCCAGCTGCTGCCTTTACAAGGGATGATGTTCCTATGCTGGGGACTATACCCTCGTGGGGACACTCAGATTTTGATAAAGTCCAAAAAAAAAAAAAAAAATTGAGAGAAAATAAATGCTATAGAAATCCCTGAGTGCCACAGCTATTTATACACCAGTCGTCGTGACTCTCTTGCATTGTACCACAGTGAAATGGGGTTTGGAGTTGCTGCCATGCCACCCTCTCTCTTCTGCTCAGGAACACATATCAAGTTCAAGTGACTGTGATGCTGCTCTGTAGCTAGCTTACAGTTTTAATGCTTTTCACTGTGAGTAACAGATAACCTTATGACTGATTAAGATGCTCTAAGGTAGAGAATCAACTGCTTCTTTAGTTTAGCATGGCTTTTTCTGGACCACTTTGAAATGGTACATGCTCTTGGAGGGTAACAAACACATCACGACATCCATTTCTCTATAAAAGGATGGAATAATGTCAGGTATGACATGGAGAGGAGAAGAGAGAAGAGGAGAGGAGAGGGAAACAGAGACAAGAAAGAAGGGGAGGTGGGAAGCAGAGTAGGGTTATAAAGGGGAAGGGGCTTGATTTCAGTGATTTCACTTACCAGGTGGGTCAACTTGGCCAAATCACTTGACCTTATATAGCCTCAGCTTCCTCATCAAAGTAAATGGGGCTGACAATAAAAGTAGCTACTTATAGGATTGTTGTATTAAAACCATTATAAGCCTGGTGTGGTGGTGCATGCCTCTAATCTCAGCTATTATGGAGGTTGAGGTAGGAGGATCACAGGTTTGAGGCCAGCCTGGGCAACTAAGTTTCAAAATAAAATAAAATGTCAGGAGAGGTAGCTCAGTAGCAGAGCACATATGAGTATGTGGGAGACCCTAGGTTAATCCCCAGCTCCATAGCAAATAAGCAAACAAATAAATGAAATGTAATACAATGTTTAACGGAGGCCCTGGAACATAAAAAAGGCTTCAGTGAACATGAACTATCATTGTTCTGTGTATTTGCTTTTCTTTCTCAACACAATACACTGAAGAGCAGGTATAAAAAGACTTTAGTTCAGACACATCCCAGTCAGCATTGATAATCTGTCATTTCTCCTGGGATGAGGCTTATCCCTGGGCCCCAAACAAGATGAACGGGCAAAGCCTAGTAGAGTGTCAATCAGGGAGACTTGCCTTTGCTTTTCAGGTCACATCCAGGATGCACAGAGGATCCTGGGTGCACTGAGCTTCCTTGAGGAGTACTGATCAGGTAGAAATAGGGTGAGAGTTCAGCTCAGGGGGGTTGTTGGAATCCAGAGCAAGAGTTATAGAGGGCAGGAGTCTAGAGCAGACTTTTGGTGGAGAAAGGCAGGAGGAGATGATGAGATACAAGGGAAGAATGGAAGCACCCTACACATCACTGATTGCTGATCCATGGTCTGAAGACTGTGCAGCTATGATAGTTGAGGAGGGACATGGGAAGCTGTGTCCTTAGCCTGGTCTTAGTCAGCGTGGGATGCTATAACAAAGAACCAAACGTTAATTTCTCATGGTTCTGAAGGCTGGGAAGTTCAAGGTCAGGGTGCCAGCATGATCAGGTTTTGATAAGGGCCCACTTTCAGGAGGTGGGCAGTGCCTTTTCCTGTGGCCTCAAATGTGTAAAGAAAGCTAGCTAGCTCTCTAGGACCTATGCTTACAAGGGCACTAATGTCATTTGTCAGTGATGCACCCTCATGACCTCCCCAAGGACCCACCTCCAATAACCATAGCATTCAGACCAGGACTTTAACACATCTATTTGGTCCACTGCAAGTCTAGAAGTGGCCAGATTAATAAGCAATGAGCAATAAGCTCAGAGTTTGAAGGTTTGTCATTAATCATAGAACCTTGGCTAGGCCAAGGGACCTCTTTGAGTCTTGGTTTGCTCACCTGTGCTAATAAGAGTAGAGATAGTGTCTGAAGTCCCTTCCATCACTAACATCCTGTGGCTGGAAGAGAGATAGTAAAGGAGAGGAAATGCTGGTTTTGTTGAAACGCTGGGTCTAGTCATCTTTCTGTCACTATAACAAAATACCTGAGATAATCAACTTATAAAGAGAAAAGGGATTTTTTTTTTTTTCTCACTGTTTTGGACTTCAGTACATGATCAGTTGGCCCTGTTGCTTTTGGCCTGTGGCAGATCACCATGGCAGGAGTAAGCTGGCAGAGCAGAGCTGCTCACCTCATGCCCAAGAAGCAACAGAGAGAAATAGGAAGGGACCAGCATCCCACAGTCCCCTGCGGGCACATGCCTCCAATGGCCTAAGGACCTCTCACCATACCCACCTCTTACAGGTTCCACTACCTCCCCGTAGCACCACCCTGGAGACTGAGCTTGTAACACATGGACCCCTGGGGACATTCAAGATCCAAACTGTGCACCTGCATTTTCTGCATCTCACTGTTTCTCCCCTGTGCCTGTCTCCAGCACCCAGGGACATTTTTGAGACTACCAGATGGTCTCAGGGTTCCAAAGTACGTGGTCATCTTGGCCGCAGTAGGTATAAGGTATGGGTCACTGTCAAACTTTTCTCCTTGTCCCTCTGTGAGGATGAGCCTCTCATTTTCTCTCTTAACTTGTGCCCATGACAGTGGTGAGCTGAGGCTACTCAGTCATTCATTTAGGCACTGATTCACCTGGGAAGTGTTTTCGGAGCCCCAGCCCAGGTGCAGTTAGGCCCAGCAGCTAAGGGTAGAGGGAATGAAGCCGAGCCTCGAGCTTGTGGAGTGAGCAGGTAGAGATAGAGGAGCCAAAGCTGGCATCAGGTGCAAAACGAAATCTAGTAACAGGTGAGAAAGGTCGGGGGTGGGGGTGGGGGTTGGGGGGTTGGGGGGTTGGGGGGTTGGGGGGTTGGGGGGGTGGGGGTGGGGGGAGTGGGGTGGGGGAGGGGCAGGGCCTGTAAGAGCACTGTGAGGATGAACCTTTAAGCTGAGACTTACCTGCACTAGGTAGGAGTGAGGTGCCGGGGGAGGGAGGGGAATGGGGTGTGAGGGAAGGAATGTCCATTCCAAGAGGACACAGGATTTTTTCCCCTTACTCTTGTTTGCTGCTGTATCTCCGAGTCTCAAACGCTGGCCCTCAATGACTAGCTGTTGAGTGAAAGAAGAAGCCATACAGATGAAGTCCCTGTGCCCCGAAAGAAGCGGACAGAAAGCCAATGTCCCTGCTGTGTCATCTTTCAGAGGCTCCAAGCAGAAAGAGTAGACGCGGGGAGGTCTGGCAGGAGGCTGGCCGAGTTTGGATTTCCCCCAAAGCAGACACTAGGACAAGGATGGGGATGCAGGTCATTGTTATTTGGGAAGCACAAATGGGGGAGGTTGGGACATGAGTAGAGAGCAAAGCCAATATAGGGTGGGTTCCTGGGTGGGTTAGTATGGTGAGCTGAATTCCCCCTGTAGGGCACAGCCCTCCTGAGGGAAGGGGACACAGTTGTCATCCATTGACTCTTGATGCTTGAGGAGTGTGCTCGGGCTCTTAAATCCTTCACCTGTGTGGTGCCCTGCTCCGGGCTGAGCAAGCTACCGTGGGGCTGGAGAAAGCCCCCAGGAAGAGGAGCCATCGGAGACGGGGAGCTGCCTGGGTTCTCAGCAGTGCTCACCCCTGGCTGCAGGTGAGACCTGAAGGGGCCCAAGGGCATCTGGGGTGGGCATCTGCAGGGACTGCCAGGTGCCAGGCCTGCATTAGCCCAAGGATGTGGGCCAACCCAGGAGGGGCATGTGTGACCTCGAGTCAGGCAGAGCTCTTCAGCTGAGACTGCTGGTGCCACAGTGGCCACCAGTTTACTCTGAGTCCTCTGCAGGGCAGGGGCTACTGTAGGTGCTGGAAGAGCAGCAACGAATGAGACAGGTCCAGGTGAGGGAGTGGCAGGGAACAAATAGGGACATCAAACAAACATGCAGCATTCAGCGGTGAGAAATGCAAAGCAGAAAGTCAAGGTGAGCAGAATGTTAACTGCCTCAGGAGGTGGAGGGTGGGTGACACTGAGGGAGGCTTGGAAGACAAAAGCCACACCCCTAAACCAGGGGCAGGGAGCCTCTCCTTACACAGGTCTCCCTGGGAGCCTCCGGTGAGCATGGTCCTATCTTTGGGCCCCAATTTCCTGCCTCTTTGCAAGAGGCAGGGGCAGCCTTCCCTCCCTGAGAAATCTACCCTGGGACCCTGTGCTTTTGCGAGGACTCGCAGCCTGGGGTTTCAGAAGTTGGGACATGGTGCTAGGGAGGTAGCTGGAGGTTGGCACGTCCTCCCGCTGGCACTGCCACCTTGCACGCGCAAGAGCTGGCACAGCCTCAGCTGCCTGACCCTTAACCCCGGGAAGGGGGTGGACAGGCCGAGTGCGCGGCGGGGCCCGGGCCACGGCGGAGGGGGCGGGGAGTGGTTGGTGTGAGTGTGAGTGTCCCCGTCGCCTGGGGAGTCGGGCCGCCCGGTGTCCCGCGCGGTCGCGGATCTTCTGGGCCCGGGCAGGCGCGCGGCGGCTGGCGGGCGGCGTCTCCGGGAGCCGGCTCGCGGGCCCCCAGCAGAGCTCCTGCAGGTGGAGCTGGGTCACGGTCCCCCGCCTGGGGTTTAGCAAGCGATCAAGCAAGCAAATCCCCCCCTCCACCCCCAAACAAAACTCCCAAACCCAAACTAGGAGTCCGTTGGCCACCAGCCCTGCGGTTTCGGAAGGGGCCGGGTGGCTCCCGGTGACTGCAGACGGAGGTGGCCGCGGGCCTGCGCGCAGACCCTTTGGGGACCTGAGACATTCCTGAGCCCGGAATGGTGCGCACAGTATGAAATACACACAGCACGACCCACAAGGTGCCGGGAAGACGGCAAACGCTCTGAGTTTGGCTTGGGTGGGGTGGAGGGCTCTAAGCAGCTGGCAGAGGGATTCCTGGGTCTTTTTAATGTTGCTAGATTTAGCTAATAAGAGATTATCAGACAACTGGTTAAATTTGAATTTTATCTAAATGATTTTTATTGGGGGTATAAGAATGTCCCATGAATCGAGATGCATTTATACCTACTTAGACTAAAATAATTGTTGCAAATTCAATGAAAAGTAGTATGTCTCAAATAATGAATGGGATATACTTAGGCTAATAATCGGTCATTTATATGAAATCCATATTGAATTGGCATCCTCGATTTTACCCAGAAACCCTACGTGAGAGTCACTGCTCCCTCAGTCCCTGGTTCCGGGTAAGGAAGGGTAGGCAGAGCCCTTAGGCCTTTCGGATTTCATTCCATTCCCTGAACCATGAGTGGTTGCTGCTTAGTCTGGCCCTGAAAGGTGCACAGAGTGTTGCCCAGGGAAATGAGAACACCTGGGTTCCAGGACCTGCCCTTCCAACACTGAGTTGGGTACAGTGTCCTCTCTTTAAATGGGTGTGTTTGCAGGGACAAAGTCTGCCAGATGAATGTGCGTCTGGTGCAGGGACACCCAGCCTCTACACTTGCATAAGGGGGCTGGGGTCCCAAACTCAGATGGCTATGGTTCTGGGAGTTAAGGGGATCTGAAAGCAACTCCTCCCGAGGGCACAAACCCAGGAGTGCGTTTGACCAAATCTTGGAATGCTTTTCCTTCCTCCCCGAACAGAGCATCTCTTCCTCAGCATTCACCTCACAGAACTAGAGGAAAATCTTTTTCCACTTTCAAAAATTCAAATCCCTGTGACACAGGGGCTTGAACATAAGTACAACCAGAATCCCAAACTGAACCATGAACTACCTCCAAAATACGTTTTGAGTTTTCAATTTGCTTCTAAAAATCATCGTTGTGGTGAATCCATTCACTCTGGAACTAATCCAGATGTTTCTAAAACTGGTCAACTGGAAGGAAGTAGGGATGTCAAAATAGTCTCTGAATTCAACCTGAGAAAAATTCTTTGCAGTTGGAACTTGGCTTCAACTTGTCACCATGGGGATTTGGCCTGTGGTCTCGTGTGTCCAGTGGCCAGCCAGATGCTGAATTCACCCGCCTTTCTATTGATTTCTGAGTGAGGACCTTGCCAGGACCCATGGACATCTGTGACCAATTATGGATAGTTTCAGGTGGCATCATTAGGACATTAGCAGGTGGCGGTGGTCAGTGTGCATACAAACGAGAATGAGATGGAGGTGTCCTCCTTCAGAAAGGGAGAGGGGAGCTGGCAGCCAATGGCCAGGGCTGTTTTGTGTTGGTTTTATGGTCTTAACTGCTGGCAAAGACCCTTTCCCGCCGGGAGCTCTGCTTGAGAACCCAGAGAGCCGTGTTGGCCTCCTCTGCTCCTCAGAGTCAGCAGCTCATTAGGGATTCTGGTCAGGCAGGGATGTTTTCCGTTAGCTCATTACAAACTCTAACAAGTTCCCTGCTCCAGGTCGTGTCTGCTTTTCTCCTGCTGGGGACAACCATGAGCAGCTTGTTGGAGCCTTTGGTAACTCATTTGTTATAACATGTGATTCATAGCAGCAGGAGGACCCTGGGGTGGAGCAGGCAGGGGGGAGAGCGGAGAAGAGATGGAGGCAGAATCCCCTTTGTGGAAGACCAGAAGGCATTGATGCCCAGGGCTGTAGAGGGGCCAAACCCAGATCTTACTGGACACCCAGAGTCTTCTGAGAGCCTGGGCACAGCTATGTGTAAGGTGTGGACAGACATAGAAAGAGTATGATTTGTTTCAATTAGGATCTCATTTTTAGTGGTTGTACATGATGTGGAGTTACATTGGTTGTGTATTCATATATGATAGGAAATTATGTCTGATTCATTCTACTGTCTTTCCAATTCCCATTCCTTCTCCCTTCCCTTCATTCCCCTTTGCCTAATCCAATGAGCTTCTATTCTTCCCTTCCCCAACCTCCCTTGTTGTATGTTAACATCTGCATATCAGAGATAACATTTGGACTTTGGTCTTTTGGGGTTGGCTTGTTTCACTTAGCATGATATTCTCCAGCTCCATCCATTTACCTGCAAATGCCATCATTTCATTCTTCTTTATGGCTAAGTAATATTCCATTGTGTATATATACCACATTCTCTTTATCCGTTCATCTATTGAATTGAAGATGGTTGGTTCCATAACTTGGATATTGTGAATGGAGCTGCTGTAAACATTGATGTGGCTGCATCACTGTAGTATAATAATTTTAAGTCCTTTGGGTATAAACCGAGGAGTGGGATAAGTGGATCAAATGGTGATTCCATTCCAAGTTTTCTGAGGAATCTCTATGCTGCTTTCTAGAGTGGTTTCCCCAATTTGCAGTCCCACCAGAAATGTATAAGTGGACCTCTTTCCCCACATCTTCACCAACATTGTTACTTGTAGTCTTGATAATTGCCATTCTGATTGGAGTGAGATGAAATCTCAGTACAGTTTTAATTTGCATTTCTTTAATTGCTAGTGATGTTGAACGAACATTTTTTTTTAATATATTTTGACCATTTGTATTTCTTCTTCTATAAAGTACCCATTCAGTTCCTTTGCCTATTTATTAATTTGATTTTTTTGGTGTTTTTTTTTGAGTCCTTTGTATATCCTGCAGAATGCTCTGAGGTTCTGTTGGCGAAGATTTTCTCTTATTCCTAGGCTCTCTTCAAGTTCTTGATTGTTTCCTCTGCTGTAAAGAAGCTTTTTAGTTTGATACCATACCATTTCTTGATTCTTGATTTTATTTCTTGTGCTTTAGGAGTCTTGTTGAGGAACTGGGTTCCTAAGCTGACATGATGAACTAGTCGGCACAGGGTCCCTGGTCTAATGCCTAGGTCCTTGATCTAATTTGAATTGATTTTTGTGTAGGGTGAGAGTTAGGGGTACCATTTTATTCTACTCCTTATGGATTTCCAGTTTGCCAAGCACCCTTTGTTAAAGAGGCTATCTTTTCTCCAATGTATGTTTTCTGCACCTTTGTCTAGTATTAGATCACTGTATTTATGTGGGTTTGTCTCTATGTCTTCTGTCCCACTGGTCTACATATCTGTTTTGGTGGCAATAACCCATTTTTGTTACTATAGCTCTGTAGTATAATTTAATGTCAGGTATTGTGATGCATCACTTTTCTTGCTAAGGATTGCTTTGTCTATTCTGGGCCTCTTATTTTTCTAAATGAATTTCATAACTGCCTTTTCTATTTCTATGAAGAATGTCATTGGAATTTTAATAGCAATTGCATTGAATCTGTATAGTGCTTTTGGCAGCATGGCCTTTTTGACAATATTAATTCTGCCTATCCAAGAACATGGGAGATCTTTCCATCTTCTAAGCTCATCTTCATTTTCATTCTTTAGTGTTCCAGAGACCAATTCTTAACCTTAGTGATTTGAAAATATTTAAAAGAGTCCATCATTTTCCAGCTAAAAATCTATCAGTGGCTCCCCAATTCCCATTGTCTAAATCTCAGTTTCTTTACTTAGCTAGTAAAGTGCTCCATAAAATAAGTTTTCTCAAACTAGTTCTGTTTTGAGCATTTCTCCCATCCAAAATTCTCTGTTTGAAATTCTTGAGAGGTTATTTTCCTCAAAAATCTCAGAAAAACTGTTATTTTTTACATTCTTCTTTATAGTTTTTTCCTGCATATTTAATTTTGGTTCATTTATCAGAACTTAATGAAAGCATTATATCTTATATAATTCCTTTTATGATAATGCTAACTTTCATTGGATGTCTACAGCAAAGTAAACTTTAGCCTGTGGGTCAAATTTGATCCACTGTTCATTTTTATAAATAGAGTTTTATTGGAACGTAACTATAGCTTCTTTGCATCATGATATAGGAAAAGAGACTGTATGAATTGCAAAGCCTAAAATATTTACTTTCTGCTCCTTTGTAGAAAAAACTGTCTGTTTTGGCTTTAAATTTTAGCACTTAAAATTATATTATGCTTCCTTAAATTCTTTCGGAAGGTCTTCTGAGTTGATTTTCTTCCTCTTCATATCTACTCTATCCTTCCTGTCTTTGCCTACTCTGAACCTCCATCATATTTCATCTGTATGGTCTTTTTTGTTTTTACCTTTTAAAAAAGCCAAACAATCATTTGGTTAGGTGTATGTTTTGCAAAATACTGTAGTATACAAAGACTTGCAAGGCATAACCTCTTTAGACCCATTTCTGCTCCTCTTCAAGACTTGGCTCAAGGGTCCAGTAAATGAAGAAAGAAACTTAACTGTTTGCAGAGTCTGATGAGGTTCCTGAAATTGCCACCAGGGGCGTCACCAGCTTCTGGAAGCTCTGTGTAGGGCATGCATCTTAAGGTGCTTCCTTTGGGTTGGCAGGCAAATCCTGCTTCCTTACTAGTGAGACCACCTCTCGGGGACACCCTGTAACTTTGTGGAAGAATTATGGGATGCTGTTGAACCCTGGTTCATTTCCAGCCTTATTTCAACATAGACCATTTTACAGACTCTTAGGTGTGGGCTCATCAATTCCATGGGATATACAAGAAAAAGAACAGCTTCTTGTCTCTCTATCCTTGTTATACAAAACTACAATGATATTATGGTACTAAGGGTAATGCACCCTCCACCCACCCAAAGATATCCATGCCTGAATCCTGGACCTTGTGAATGTTACTCTACAAAGCAAATGGGGATTTTGCAGATGTGACTAAAATGAAGGACTCTGAGTGGAGAGAGTTAGATTACCCAATTGGGTCCAAGTTAATCACCTGAGTTCCAAAAGTCTTCAAGGGAGGCAGGAGAGTAAGTCAGAGTGTTGTGATCTGGAAGGGGCTTGATTCACTGTTGTAGACTCTGAAGATGGCGGAAGACATCACAGACCAATGGGCCAAGGGATGTGGGTGGCCTCTAGAAGCTGGAAAGACAAAGATTCTCTCCTGGGGCCTCCAGAGATGAACCCAGCCCTCATGATGCTGATTTTATCCCAGTAAAACTTATGACAGTAGTCTGACCTGTGGAAGAGTTAGATAATACATTTACTTTGTTTAAGCCACTGAGTTCATGGTGATTTGTTACAATAGTGAGAGAAAATTAAGGCAGTTACAGTTATATATATATATATATATATATATATATATTTAGCCTGGAATGGATGACCCCTGCCAAATGGTTCATTGACACATGCAGAATGGGAAGGTGGAGGCCAGATGAGCTTTCCCATCAATCACAGGAAAAGAAGTATTGTCCAGAGTCCTGGAGCTAAAGGTGGGTGGTTGTCTTGGCTATCATGACCTTTGCCCCTTAATTGGGCAAAAGTAAGTGGCAGCAGCAACTTTATTTGATGGCATTCTGTTTTTGGGGGAAAGGATGGACTAGATTTTTTAAAACAAATTATTTTGCAGGTGTACAGTATATAAGCTTCAGGATTTAAGTTCTTGCTGGTAGAATTTTGGTCCTGTAAATCAGGAACCCCAAAGTTCAGGGCCTGGGGTGGGATTTCCCCTGGATATTTCTCAGGTTGAAAAAAGTCTGATAAAACCAGTATCCATGGTCTATTGGCATAATAATATTCCCTAAATCTCATGGACTTAAAGCAGTAACCATTATTATGGTTATGGACCCACTGGCCAGTTTTGCTGATGTGGGATGGGCTCAGCTGGGTTTGGCTGAGGTTGCTCATGTATCTGTGGTCAGCTGGCAGGTTGGCCAGAGGCTGATGGGTTTAGAATGATCTCATCAGGGCCACTGGACTGTGCTCCACATGCTGGCTCGTCCTCCAGATGATGAGTTGAATTTGTTCTCATAATGGAGGCAGGGCAGGAGAGGAAGAGGTAGACAAGAGTCTCGAGGCCTTGGCTTGGAACTGACCTGGGGCCACTCCTGTTCCATGGGTCAAAGTGACAAGATGGATCCAAGAACAGGGAACAGACAGGACTCCTGGATGGATGGGAGTACCAAGCCACAATGCAAGTGCTGTGGGAGGAATGGAGAATGAGGGCTACCTTTGTAGTCCATCGGCTGTAAACTCTCTGGGAAGGGAAATCGTCTTAGCCTCAGATAGCTCCTGAAGGCTGCAGTGAACCAGGCCACTGCCCACATCTGGCTGCTCTCTGCAGGCTGTGAGAACATCCCACAGCAGTCCCCAGGGAGCCATCTGAGCCTCCAAAGCCACTGCCTGCCCCCTGCCAAGGAAAGCTAGATTTCTCCCTAGAAGTGCCAGCCGCCAGCCCCTCCCCCTCTGTCTCTCCGCTCCATGCCCCAGGGATGTCGTGGGCGACCAGCTGGCTTGATGAATGCAGCTCCCATAAACCTTCCCCTGGCCTGTGTCGCAGCATCAGCGTGAAACGAACTTGCTGATACTCCAAGAGCCACAAACCTTTTCCCCTTCCCCAGCACGACGCATCCAAATCGATCTGGCTGGGTGAGCCGCGACAAAACCCACAGAAAAAAAGCATCAGCAAATTTAAAGCCTTGTCTGAGGTCTTGATTCACCATAAACTAAGTTGCCGGCAGCAGGCATTGACACTCCCACCGCGGTTGATACTGGGATTTATCGACTTGCAGTGAGATGTTGATATTGACCAAGACTGAGTTCCTAATGAAAAGACCTGTGGCAGTATATCTTTATTGCTCAGGTAATCCAAGGATTTGCTAATCCCTCCTCTCTGCCAGCAGGGTCCCTCCCACTCAATAATGTTGCAGAAATTCTTTTGGATCTGAGAAAACATCACTTTGACACAATAAGGGGCTCTTTCCCCAAAAGGCCTCCTGAAAGGGACAGAGGTGCAAGCGGCGTGTTAAGTAAGATGACCAGAGCATCGGCACATCCGTCCATGCCCACACCAGAGACCGTTCTACTTCTCTCACTTTTTTAGAGCTCCAACTCCACCCTCTTGGGGAATGGCCCAGAGAAGAAGCATAACTGGTCTTCATCTGGAACTTGCTCATGAATGGGATCGACTGCCTGGTCCCTCCCTGGCCAACCGAAGAGGCTCAGCCTTGCTCATCTCCTGGTCCCAGAGGGCATTCTGATGTCGACCTCAGTGCTGGCCACTGGTAGTGACATTGATATTTGGTTCTTCCTATTTTCAAGGCCCACTAGGAACGCACAGAAACGGAGAACATTTCTTAACTGCTAATTAATTTTCTCATTGAAATATAGTCTGTAGCTGTCACTTCGGGGGAGGGTATGTTGGCAGTAGAATCATAGGTGGTACTTTTGGGGTTATTGTGGGTGTCAGGATCCCTGGGGAAACCAGAAGGAGAATAAACAGGATAGGGCCAAGGAAGTGGCCCAGAGTGGTTGGATCAGGCAGGGAGCCAGTGTGGAATAATTTTTCAGCCCAATTTTCTTAACAGTTCTGTTCCTCTCGAAAACTTCTAAAACTTGGCCAATGAGGAAAACTGAAGCCAAGTGGGAGGAGCCAAGAAAGGAGGAACCACAGGAAGACGGCTTCCTTACATTCAGGGAAGCAACTGCAGGCTGCCCTGGACGCTGACCCATGGGGTGGCTCTCATCCCAGGAGCTCCCCTAGGGATTGGGAGCACCGTAGTCTTTGGCTTCCCCCTCTGGGGGTGAAGGAATAGATCTGGCCATGAACCTCATCCCACAGAGTCACCATCACATGGAGACTCAGCCTTGGCAGTCAGTCCTGGGTAGGAGTCCTGGCTTCAGCACTTACCCAGCAGAGTGACCTCGGGCAAGTCACTTATCCTTTGTGAGCTACAATTGGCTTAGCTGCCCAGAGGAGGCAATAGCAGCGCCATGGCAGATACACGGTGTTTGCCTCTTCTTCTTTGCCAACAGAATGTGACTCGGGCATCACTTTTCATGATCTCTTGGGAGTCGGGTCCTGTTCCTGGTCCAGAAATGAACGTGTGGTCAGTTCTGGCCAATGAGGTGAAAAATTTTCTACAGTAGTTCTGGGAAAGACTCCCCCTTACCCCTTACCCCTCCCCTTTACAAGAGAGCTTTGGCTAACACCATCTCTCTCTCTTTCTCTTTGGTGCTGGCGGTCAACCCCAGGGCCGCAGGCATGCTAGGCCAGGTGCTCTACCATGGAAGTCATCCCCAGCCCTCCGGATCTCCTTCCTGATGTGGGTTGGTGGGTTAGAAGTATTCCCCTGCTTATGCTGTCATGTTGGCCGCCACATTTTTACTGGTGAGACCAAGAGCACGTGGAGACACCTCTCTGGGGTTCTGACATCCTAGGACAGCTAAGATGAGCCATTAACCACCCATATTACATGTGAGAAAATTGAACCCCCTTTGTTGGTTCTTCTTGCAGCCCAAATCATCCTTAAATAACACAAGTAGCTACTTCATGGTGTGACAAGAGATTAAATGACATAGTCAGAGTCTTCTGGACAGAGACCTGGAAGTACTCTGCAAAGTATTGACACAAGTTTGTGAGATTTGCTCTCTGGGAATAAGCATGAAGGAAAGAGACTGAATGGAAGAGAGTGATGGATGGCTGGGCTCACTCTGCTCTCTATATTTTGCAGAGAAGGTGATTCAGGCCCAGGCTGGTGATTTTCCATCATAGGCTTGTAGTTTGTTAGGTCAAGCACCTGTTTGATGCACCTTGTAAGCAATGACTCAATTAAAATTTTCATAATATACCACAAGTACTGGCAAATTTTATCCAATTTTCTCATTGCTTTACCTACTGATTTTAGGACTGTGAACAGCATCAATTTACTTTGACTTCAGTAATCAGTAGTTCTCATTGTTTTAGGTTTTTATTTCCTTGGCATTTAAGTTTGCAGTCTTATATTCTCAAGGGGGAGGGGAGAGAGTCCTGTGTTATTTCTTTGCTTTGGCTTTTTATCACTCTGACAAGAATAACTCAGAGGAGGAAGGATTTATTTTGACTCATAGTTTCAGAGGATTCAGTACATGGTTGGCTGCTCAGACTTGGGGTCTGAGGTGAGGTAGAACGTCATGGTAGTCAGGAAGCAGAGAAAAAGGGGGAGGGGGAAGGAGGGTAGAGAGAGAAGGAGGGAGAGGGAGGGGGAGAGAGAAAGAAGGAGAAAGATAAGAAGGAGGAGGAGGTAGAAAAGGGGAAGGAGAAGAAAGAGGAGGAAGAAGGGAAGGAGGAGGAAGAAGAGGAGGTTGGAACAGAATATGCTCTTCCAGGACCTGTTTCCAGTGACTTATTGTCTCCAATTCTGTCCAGTTCCAGTAGTCCATCCAGCTCTCAATGGGTTAATCCATTAGGTCAGAGGGTGATTCGGAGCCCTCATGATCCAATCATTGCCTAAAAGACCGACCTCCAACCTTGCTGCATTGGGGACCTTGCTTTCAACACGTGAGCATTTGGGGCATGTTCCAGATCCAAAGCCATAAATGTTCCTTACACAAAGGCAACCTTTTGGTAGGCAAAGAATCCTTTTCTAATACCAAGAATCGCTTTCTAATTAATTTATTCACTGACATTCTTCCTATATAAATGCTCCTCAATTTATAATGGGGTTATGCCCCAGTAAACCTAATAGAAATTGAGAATTCCTTAGGTTGAAAATATTTTTCAGGTGCCTAACCTACCAAACACGGTCGCTTAGCAACATAGCACACTGTGGAATATGGTGGTTCCCCCTTCTGGTAGTGTGGCTGACCCAGAGTGTGGCTCATTGCTACTTCTATCATTCCAGAGGGTATTGTACTGCATATTGCTAGCCCAGAAAAAATATCCCAATCTGAAATTCCACATACAGTTTCTATTGAATGTGTGTGTGTGTGTGTGTGTGTGTCTTTGACAGTGTTGTAAAGTATAAATATAAAGAAATGACCGTTGGACCATCTTGTATTAGAGACATTAGTTGGATTCCCCAAAAAGAGGCAGAGACCTGCCCCAGAATGTCTTGGTTTGTGGTGGCAGTTCACCTGAATTAACCTTGCAGCCTATTTGCAAGCATGAGAACAGGGAGAGCATTCTTTGTTTTGAGTTGATAGTTTGTCTGTCTCATCAGTTAATATTCCTTTAAAAATGTTTATTTAGCCACATCAATATTTATAGCAGTACAAGTCAACTTGGATGTCCTTCAATAGATGAATGGATAAAGAGACTGTGGTATATATACACAATGGAATATTACTCAGCATTAAAAGAGAATAAAATCATGTCATTTGCAGGTAAATGGGTGGAGTTAGAGAATATTCATGCTAAATGAAGTAAGCCCATCCCCCTAAAAAAAAATCAAATGCTGAATGTTCTCTCTGATAAGTGGATGATGCTGATCCACAGTGGGGGGGGCATGAAAGGAATGGAGAAACTTTGGATAGGACAAAGGGGAGGGAGAGGAAGGGAGGGGACATGGGGGTAGGAAAGATGATGGAATGAGATGGACATCATTACCCTCCGTACATGTATGATGACACAAATGGTGTGACTCTATTTTGTGTACAACCAGAGAAATTAAAAATTATGCTCCATTCATGTACAATGAATCGAAATGCATTCTGCTCTCATGTATAACTAATTAGAACAAATAAATAAAAAAAATTATTTAAAATTATTTTATAGTAAAATCAACTTTTTGTGTGTGTGCATTTATACTGATTTCAACACATAAATGAGTTTATGTAATCACTACTATCAAAATAGTGCTCCTTCAAACCAGCATATGTAGTCACATTCTTCCCTCACCTCTAAGCCCTGGAACCCTCTTGTCTGTTCTCCATCAAGATGGTTTTGTGTTTTCATGTGATTGAATTGTATAGTATGTAATCTTTTTTTTAAAAAAATATATTATTATTATTATTTTTTAGTTGTAGATAGACACAGTATCTTTATTTTATTTTTTATGTGGTTCTGAGGATTGAACCCAAGGACCTGCACATACTAGGCAAGTGCTCTACCGCTGAGCCACAACCCCAGCCTGTATGTAATCTTTTTGAGATTGGCTTCTTTCACTTAACACAATGCCTTAAGATTAACTCAAGTTATGTGTATTGCTAATTTGTTCTTCTTTTTCTTTTTTTGAGTTGCCAAGTGGTATTCCATTCTGCCATAGTTTATCCATTTACCTACTGAAGAACATTTAGGTTGTTTCCGGTTTTTGGCAATTACAAATGAAGCAGCTGATTTTGTTCAGGTTTATGAACTTACATTTTCAGTTTTCTAAGGTAAAAAATTTGAAATGGATTGCTAGGCCCCATGATAGTTGTGTGTTTAACTTTTATAAGAAACTGCCAAACGGTTTTCTAGAGTGGCCACATCATTTTACATTGCCAACAGCAAGGTTGGAGAGTTCTAGCTATTGGAGAGTTCTAGTTACTCCCGTTTCGTATTTTTAGTACTTTAAAACTTTATCTTAGTCATTCTAGTGGGTGTATAGTGGCATTTCACTATGATTTTTATTTGCCTTTCCCTAATGGTTAGCAATGCTGAACATTTTGTGACATCCATGTATCTTCTTTGGTGAAAGGTACTTGTAATCTTTTGCCTGCATAAAAATTGTGTTGTTTCTTTCCTTACTATTGGGTGTCTTCCTTTGTGTATTCTGGAATATGGGTTCTTTGTAAGTGTATGATTTAAAAATATTTTCTCTCAGGTTTTAAGTTTGTCTTTTCCTCATGTTAACTGTCATTTGCAGACTAAAAGTTTTTAATTTTGAAGAAGTTAAATTTCAGTATTTAAAAAACATACTTTTGGTGTCATATACAAGAATTCTTTTCACAATTTTGGTCTCAAATATTTTTGCATAGGTCTTATATGTTTTGTGATTTCACATTTTATTCTTATATCTATAATACATTTGAGTTAAGTTTTATATGGTGTAAAGTATAAGTTAAAGTTGTTATTATTTTTCAGCACATAGATGTTTAGTTATTCCAACACAATGTGCTAAAATGACTATCCTCTATGAATATTTTTGGCATCTTTGTCAAAACAATTATTCACTTACTTTTCTTTGTCACACCATGTCTTGATTATTCTAGCTTTGTGGTAGGTATTAAAATCAGACAGTGTGAGTCAGTTCTACATTTAAAAAATTTTTTAGATTGTTTTCATTTCTTTGCCTTTTCACACAAATTTTAGAATTAGCTCATCTAAATTCTGTCTTACAAAAATTATCTTACAAAATATTATCTTACAAAATATCTGGTAAATTGATAGAAATTACATTAACACTGTAGATCAATATGGGAAATATGGACAATTGTATTATACTGAAACATGCAATCCATGAACATTGTATGTCTATTTATTTAGGCCAAATTTGAATTCTTTCATCAGCATTTTCTTGTTTTTGGCATATGATCCTATGCTTATTTTGTTAAATTTATATTTAGTTATTTTTTAACTGTTATGAATGGTATGTATTTAATTTTTTTTGGCTTTATATATTTAATATCTAGAAATATGATTGATGTTTGTGCATTGACTTGGTAACCTGTGACCTTACTAAGCTCAATTATTTTCTCTAGGTTTTTGTAGTTAATCCCTTAGAATTTCTTCCTAGAAAATTGTGTTCTTTGTGAATAAAGATAATTTATTTCCTTCTTTCCAATTTGTATGTTTTAAACAATTTCTTGTTCTTGCCTTGTTATGCTAACTAGAATTTCCAGTATGATATTGAGTCATACTGATAAAAATATCTTCTTCCTAATCTCAGGCAAAAATAATTCAGTCTTTCACTATTAAATATGATGTTAGCTATAGGTTTTCTGTAGATGCTCTGTAGCAGGTGGAAGAAGTTCTCTTGTGTTAGTTTGTATCTGGATTGTCCCCTAAAGGCTCATGTGTTAAAGACTTGGCCCCCACTGCTGCAAAATTTGAAGTGGGACCCTGGGAAAGTGATTGAATAATGAATGTTCTGATTTTATTGGTGAATTAACCCACCGAGAGTTTCATAAATTGGACTATTGAGTGGTAGAAAGTGTTGGAGTGGAAGGAAGTGGGTCCTTGGGGATATACTCTTGAGTACTATATGTTGTCTTTGGGTCCTTCTTCCCTTCCCTTCTACTTCCTGGGTATCATGAGGTGAGTGGCCTCCTCTGCCATATGCTCACCACCATAATGTTCTCTCTTGCCTGAGGCCCAGAGCAAGGGATTTAGCTGTCCTTGGACTGAAAACTTGAACCAGAACAAATCTATTCGCTTTTAAGTTATTTATGTCAGGTATTTTTGTCACAATGATGAAAAGTTGACTAATACACCTTGTATACCACTTTGCTGGGGTTAAATAAAGATGATTAGATGTTGACTTTTGCAAAATGTTTTTCTGCATCAGTTGATATGATAATGTGGTTTTTCTTTTTTAGACCATTGTTATGATGGATCACATGGATTGATTTTTAAATATTGAGCTATGCTTGCATTTCCAGAATAAACTCTATTTGTTCTTATGTATTATTCTTTATATATTTTTTTCTGGAATGACTTGCATCTTTTTTCAAGATTGTGTCTCTATGTTCATGAGAAATATTGTTCTCTTATTTTCTTTTCCTTTAGATTTTGATACTGTCTTTGGTTTTTGATATCAGGGTAATACTAGTTTCATAAAATGAGACAAAATTCTTCCCCCTCTTTTATGGGAAAGATTGTCTAGGGTTGGTGTTATTTCTTCTCTATATGTTTGGTGGAACTTGCTAATGAAACTCTCTGGTTCTGTGGATTACATTTATAGGTACTATTTTTAAAAAGAAATTCAATTTCTTTAATAGTTACAGGAATATTTGGGTTATTTATTTCACCTTGGGTGAGTTTGGGTAGTTTGCATTTTTGAAGAATTAGTCCATTTAATCTAAATTATCAAATTTATGTATGTAGTATTATTTGTATTATTTATTTAGTATCCTTTTAATGTCTATAGTGCCTTTAGTGATAGAATTTTTTCATTGTTGATATTGATAATTTGACAATTTGTGTCTCTTATCTCTCTTTTGCCAGTATTAATAGAGACTTTTCAATTTTGTTGATCTTTTTATGAAACCAGCTTTAGGGTTTGTTTTCCTATAACCACCCCCACCCGCTTCAGTTTATTAGACTTCTCTCTTTTATTATCTCTTTATATTTCTTTGGTCTCAAATTATTTTGCTCTTCCTTTTCTGTTTCTTGCTGTGAAAACATAGATTATTAACTTGAAACCTTGATTATTTTCTAATACAATTATTAAAAGCTACAAGTTTTTCTGGTGACATCTAACAGATTTTGGTGACATCTAACAGATTTTGATATTTTGTATTTTCATTTTAACTTAAAATATTTTCTAATTTCCCTTGAGACTTCCTCTCTCACCCATGGATTATTTGGAAGTGTGTTGTTTAATTTTTAAAACAAAAACAAACCCCCAAATATTTGCCTCTTTTTTTCTTGTTATGAATCTAGTTTAATTCCATTATAATCAGAGGCCATACTTTGCAATTTAATTATTTTTAACTTGTTAAGGTTTATTTTATGTCCCACAGCATGGTCTATCTCTGTGATGGTCCAAGAATGTGCATTCTTCTTCTTTGAATAGAGTGTTCTATAAATGTCAATTAGATTACATTGATTGATGGTATTGTTCTGTTCTTCTATATTCTTGTTGACTTTTGTTTATTTATTACTGAGATAAGAGTGGTAAAGAATCTAGTTATGCTTATAGATTTGCTTAACTCTCAGTTCTTATTAGCTTCAAAACACAGGAATCAAAAACTATGTTGTTAAGATTGCAATTTCATCCCTGTAAATTGACCCCTGATAATATCCCCAGGTTTAAAATATTTTTTTTCACCTTGATGTGATACTAATGTGGCCACTTGATTTTTTAATAACATATTTTTCCCTACTCTTTTATTTGAGTTCACTTGTATCATATTTGAAGTGAATTTCATATGGACAATATATAATGGAGTTATGGGTTTAAAAAAGTCTATTCTGGGGGCTGGGGTGGTGGCTCAGTGGTAGAGCATTTGCCTAGCACGTGTGAGGTGCTGGGTTTGATTCTCAGCACCCCATATAAGTAAATGAATAAAATAAAGGTCCATCAACATCTAAAAGAAAACATTTAAAAAAAATTAAAGGAAATCTACTCTGACAATATTTGTCTTTTAACTAATGTGTCTAGGTAATTTTTACTTAATGCAATTAATCATGTTGCAATTTTTATCCACCATTTTATTATTTGTCTTCTGTTGTGCCATCTGCTTTTTGTTCCTTTGATTCTTTTTTCTTTCCTTTACTTAGGTTTTTAACATAATTAAAATTAAATACTAAAACTTCTTATTTTTAGTATATTTCTTTGTATACTTTCAAAGTGGCATTACAAATTACATATTTAACTTTTCACAAACTACTTATGGTCGATATTTTGCAATTTCAGTTGGAGACTACAAATGGACTCTGTGTCCATCTATTTTATTGTTTTATGTTATGGTTGTCTTTCGTAGGGTATCTGCTAGTAAGTATATTGGTTAGCATCTCATCACAGGGACAAAATACTGAGATAATCAACTTAAAAGGAAGAAAGGTTAATTTTGGCCCATGGTTTAAGAGGTTTCAGTCCATGGTTGCTTGGCCTGTTGCCTCTCGGCCTGTGGTGAAGCAGTGTGTCATGGTGGGAGTGAGGAAGAGGAGGCTGCTCCCTTCATGGCAGCCAGGAAGCAAAAAGAAAGGGGAAAGGGCTGGAGTCCCATTATCCTCCTTGAAGACATGCCTCCCGTGACCTCACATTCTCCCTTTCCTAAAGGTTCCACCACCTCTCCATGGTGCTATAGGCTCGTGACTCAGTCTTGGCCTTCGGGAGGTATTCCAGACCCAAAGCATAGCAGCATACATTGAAGGCTTCACCGGATGAAGTTAGATTTTGTTTTTGATCATGAAACATATTTTTAGAAACTTAAGAGACGACGAATAGTTTACTATACTCAACCCGATATTTATTCTTTCGGTTGCTCTTTATTTCTGATGTTCCAGGTTTTCCTCCTACTGTTATTTCTCTTTATTCTGAAGAAGTTTCTTTAGTAGTTTTTAAAAGCAATTTTTTAAAAGATCTGATCATGATAGATTCTCTTAAGTTTTCCTTTACCTGAGAAGGTCCAGATTTCATCTTAATTTCAGCAGGATATATTTGCTTGATATGGAATCCTGAGTTAAGTTCTTTCCTTGCAGCCTTGTGACAGAGCTGGGGCATGGTTTAGAGGGTAGAGTGCATGCCTGGTGCGTGTGAGGCTCTGCATTAGATCTCCAGCACCAGAAAGTAGTGTTCCATTTTCTTCTGGCCTTTGTTATTTCCAATGACAAATCCATAATAGTTTGAATCGTTGTTTTCCTATAATGTGTGGTTTTTCCTAGGTGGCATTCAAGACTTTTACTTTGTATTTAGCTTTCAACAATTTGACTATGATGCCTCTGGGCATGAGTTTCTTTGGGCTCATCCTGTTTGGGATGGTTTGGTGAACTTCTTGAATTTTGCAGGTTTACTTCTTTTTCCAAATTTGGGAACTTGCCAGTCATTATTTCTTCAATTATTTTTCAGCAGCATGTTATTTTTTTCCATTTTTATTATAATAACACAAATATTAGACCTTATGTTAGAGTCCCATAAGTTCCTGAGGCTACGTTCAATATTTTTTTTAAAAAAAAGTTGTTTTATCTTAGCTGGGCGCAGTGGCACACACCTGTAATTCCAGCAGTTTCAGGAGGCTGATGCAGGAGGTTCATGAATTCAAGGCCAGCCTCAGCAAAAGCGAGGTGCTAAGCAACTCAGTGAGACCCTTTCTCTAAATAAAATACAAAAAAGGGCTGGGGATGTGGCTCAGTGGTCAAGTGCCCCTGAGTTCAATCCCTGGTACCCCACCCCACCAAAAAGTCATTTTATCTCTACTGTTATTTTGGATAGTTTTTTTCTTCTATCTTCTTAACTTTGCTATTGGGTTCATAAGGCATTTTTTCTATTCTCAGCTTTTCATTTGATTTTTCTTAGCTTCTTTTATTTCTTTCACTTGGGTTTCCTATTTTTACATTAGCCATAGTACTCAAGATTATTTGTTGGAGCATATTTATTATAGATGCTTTAAAGACTTTATCAGATAATTCCAACATTTGTGTCATCTAGGTTCTGACATTCTGTTGATTATTTTTTCTCAAGTCAGTTGAAAACTTTCTTGTTCTTTGAATGTCAAGTAATTTTGGATTGTATTGTCAATGTTTTGAATATTTTGTTATGAGACTCTGAAAAAACCCTTTGAAAAAAATCCTTTGGAGAAATTTAATGTTTTTGTTTTAGGAAGCAAGTGGTAGTCAGTCAAATTCAGAATACAAGTTCTAACTCACTCTCTATGGACTGTAGTTCCCATGTCTATTTTTGGTTGTTGTTGCTTTTCAAATACTTCATGTGCTATTTGATTCTCACCCATGTGTGTGCAGTCCAGGGCCTAACCTGGGGTCTGGTTGGTGGTCTGTCTGTCAGTTCAAGTCTCATGATCCTTGGTATGTTGATTGGGATCAGATTTACATACCTACAGTTTAGGACTGAGCTCAGGAATTCCTAACCAATCTTAGGGGTGGAATTCCCTGCCTTTTATCTCCACAACCTTCCTATCATTTACAGGGTCTCTACGTCTCTTTTTTCCATCCTTCAGCTAGAAACTTGGAACCTTACCCAGTTTTGCTACACATTTCCACACGTGTACCCATGCCTGGAGGCAAGCAGTTGATAGAAAATAAGCAATGATAAACTCACTGTTTTTGAGAAAGGACAAGTAAGAGTCGAGATAGCTGCTGAATGCATTCTGTTCAAGATTTATGGCTGAATTCAGTGATAAAAACAAGGTGAAGTGTGCTTATTCCATTTCACTGGAACCAAAATGTCAGAGTTCACTCACAGATTTAATGGTAATTGCCCTTTCTACACACCATGCTGAGCACTTTATGGACATATCCTGTGTTTTTTCCAACTTGACTCATACATGACAGCCTTTGAAAGGAAAAGTATTCTTTCATGAACTCTTAGAACTTATTTAAATGACTTGTTTATTTACTTGTACAGGGATTAAACTCAGGGGCACTTAACCACTGAACCACATCCCTTGTCCCTTTTAGTTTTCATTTTGAGACAGGGTCTTCCTAAGTTGCTCAGGGCCTTGCCAAATCATTGAGGCTGGCTTTGAACTCATGATCCTCCTGCCTCAGTTGGGCCATTGGGATTAAAAGTATGAACCGCTGCATCTGGCAATTGTTTATTTTAAAAATCATCTGTTCTTTAAAGATGATCCACACACAACTAGGTCTAAAGTTCTGTGCTTACAGTGTTTAAACAGCTATGAGATAAGATGCAATTTATCAATTAAATATAAACAAAAGCACAACACAAAACAATGAAAATCAACACTATTTATTTAATGTGCAATGTTTGTTGAAGTAGAGGAGCTGTTTACACCAGGAATTCTAGTGCAGGACTGGTGTGTGTTCTTCTGTCCTACCTGTGGTCCTCGGTGCTGATCGACTTTCTCATGAATTCTCTGTTTAGTCACTGCACCAGCCTGAAGCTTGCATCTGGACAGTGTGCCATGAGATCCTTGGGGCCAGCTTTAACTCAAACTGGTGTTTACATATGAACATGTCTCTCTGTTAATATACTTGTACTCCTCCCCATCTGCAAACTGCTTTTGAGGGCTTCACTCACCTGCATTCAACCATGGTCTGAAAATATTAATATCTGTCTTAACTCTTTTAAGAGAGGCCATGTTCACATACATTTTATTGCAGAGTGCTGTTATAATTCTATTTTATTATTAGTTATTGCTATTAATCTCTTACTGTGCCTAGTTTATAAATTAAGCTTTATCATAGGTATGTATCTATTTTAAAAAAGACAGTATATGTAGGATTTGGCACCATTTGCTGTTTCAAACATCCACTTAGGGTCTTAGAATGTATTACCTGAGGAAAAGGAGAACTACTATATTAAAGTATGAATACATTTACATATTAAGTCTGTTTTACTTTAGTGGCCAAAGGCCATTAAAATAGTAGTCACTATTATGCCGAAGTACTTAAATCCAGCAGCAGGACATAGTGAGTCAAACAGATAATCTGTGATATCTTTCTATTAGAATTTTTAGCTTGCTATCTGAGTGAAAAATCCTCACATTAAAACGTGGTTTTAGAAAATTCATACGACTCAGATAATATATCCGTGGATCTCATTTTGAGAAACATTGCAGTACTAATTAATGCTTTTAGCAAAGATCATTATCACCATTTTACCATGTGGAAACTGAGGCTAAAGAGGTTAAGTGACTTGGCCAAGGTCTCATAGCTGCTCAGTGGCAGGACTGAGATACGGAGATTAGGTGTCATTCTCGGACCAGATCTCCCTCTCACAGCTGACACAGTCAAAGCTGGGCTTTCTCCATAAAAGTCTATGCTTCATCTGTCCTCCCAAAGTGGGCAGAGGGCACATGGAACCTTCTAGACTCTCATATGGTCTCACTTGACTCCTTGATCTGAGTCCTTTTTATTCTCCTGGATAAATTAATGAATGGCTTTATATGCCCTGAAGATAAGAAAGAAGACAAGAAACACTGAACCGTATTCCCGTGATGACTCTGAATTCCTTTAATGTCCTTGTCATGGCGTGGAATGTGTTTTTTCCATGGGTGTGATGAGTGTGCGTGTTCATGTCACTCCTCCGAGGAGCTTCTCACGGTTCCCAGACACATTCAGTCACTCTTTTCTGTTGAACACCAAGCACCCTGTGCACGCCCAACGCAGCACTTAATACACGCGTCGTGCTTACCTCCCCTCCCCTCGGTTGTGAGCAGCTTGAGAACAAGGATCTTGTCTTCCTCCTCTTTGCAGAATTGGAGGAACACGGACGCAAGCTCGAAACTCATTTGCTGAATTGAATTATGTCATATATCAACTGACCTCAGGTAAAATAGAACCAATCTCCTGTTTTTCTCCCTGAACATTTCCCTCTCTTATTCTTTCATAAAAAAAAGGGTGCTACATCTGCTTCCATCACTTCTTTCCTGAATGACAGCTATTATTTCTTGTAGATCTCACCATACACTCCAATCCATGAACTCTGGCTTCCACTTTCCCTTGCCTTTCATGTCTCCTTCTTTATTTGTATCTGCTTTCTTCTCTTCTCTCTCGGGCCTGGCTTTCCCTTCCCTTTCTCCTTAGACCCATGAATTGGTAATAAAAAGTCACCCCCAAATTTAGTGATGCAGGACAACATTTGGCAAGGGAGATGCTGTAGGTTGGGCATTCAGATGGGGCTTGGAGGGGTCTTACTTTTAGGCTGCAGTGAGCGGGGCTGGCTAGAGCTATAGTCCTCCCAAGACCCCAACAACAGAGGATGTGTTTCTAATCTCACCGCATGGTGTTGGCAGGACTCGGTTCCTGAGGAACTGACCAAGCCTCCATTCTTGGTCTTTAGACCAAGAACCCCAGTCCTTGATGTCTGTTGGCAGGAGGCCACCCTCAGCTCCTGGCCACTGAGGCCTCATATCACAGTGTGACAGTTTCTTCATCAGAGTAAGCAATTGAGAGGAGCTGGGTATGGGGGAGGAGCAGGATGGAAATCACAGACTTGTATTTCCCAAACGCAGAAGTGCCATCACTTTTTCCCTGGGAGCCGCTTCAGGAGCAGCGGACCACAGACCAGATCCCAGGCCAGACATCATGGCTGTCCTGCAGCGCTGTCAGACTTCTGTTGCGCTCATGCAGCTTCACAGAGGGACACAGTTCTGTCTTCTGGTCCCAGTTCTAGATCCTCAGGGAGTCATCTCTGATTGGCTACCTTAAGTCATGTCCTTCCTGTGGGTCCAGTCAACTGTGCCAATATAATCAAAAGGTAGTGACCGGGAGTCCACTCACGCCACGTGGACTGGGGGTTGGAGAGAAAGGGAGAGTGTGGTGGTTCTAGCCACAGACAACCCAGCAGGTATCTACTCTAGACGTCCTTCCTGGCCCTTGGGCTGTGTAATCAATCTTGTTTTTTATCTTCCTGGCTCCAACAGAGCCTAAGCAGTAGGAGCTGTTGACTCATATTGAACTTGAAAGAGAAATGGAGACTGTTGCTTTCAATTGGCAACGAAAGCTCCAGAAGTTGCATCTTGCCCCTGGGGCTGGGTCTCTCAGGACAGAGAAGGGAGGAAGCAGGGCAAGCTCTGGAAGTGCACCCTTCTGTGGTACCTTGGGTGGAATTCCTTCTCCCTTCTAATGTACCAGGTCCACAGGAGCAAATTATCACAAGCTAAGTGACAACCACATTGATTTTAAGATTATTGGGCAGAGTCTGTTTTAAACTGTGCACTTAGAGTGCTTTGTTCCTGGCCCTCATTGTTTTCTCTCTGCCCAGTGTTTCTGCCCACTGATGGTGATCATACCCAAGAAGAGATTCCACAGAACACCCTTCCAGGGGTCCCTGGGCCTCTCTCTTGGCTCTGGTTAGATGGCGACTAGCAGTCTTCGCTCATCTTTCCTACCCTATACACTGAACTGGACATCAGAGGCTGTGATGAGGCATAAGGCCGGTTCCCTGTGCTCCTAAGCTCCTTAGGGTGGGTCTGGGCATCCTTTATTCTTATAAATGTCAAGGTAAAATCCAGATAGCATATAACTAACCATTTTAAGGTGTACAATTCAATGGCACTTAGTGTGTTCACACTATTGGGCAACCACCATCTCTAGTTTAAAAAATTTTCATCTCCCCAGAACACCCAAGTTCCCTTTAAGGAATTCCTTCTCCCTTGGGCCCTGGCAACCACTAATCTGCTTTCCGTCTCTATGGATTTGCCTATTCTGGATGTTTTATATAAAAGGAATGGTATGTGTCCATCTTTTTTGTCTGGCTTCTTCACATAGCATGGTGTTTTCCAGGCTTATCTAAGTCGCAGCATGAATCAGTACTTCATTTATTTTTAAAGGAGGTATCCATGTTAGTATTTTGACACATTGTAATACATCTAACTTCCCTCACAAAGTTGTCAGGGGAGTTCTCTGAGGCAGAAACAGTTGGTGGCTGAGCTTCTCCCACCCAATGGGTCAGTGGGACAGAAACGTTCATGTGTTTGGTGGGAGGAGCATCAACAACCTGACGGTGTGAGGTACTGGAGTGTTCTAGAGGGGGCTGAGTGTGGAGGGCAAGAGCCGGACAGCTTCTCCTCCTAGTTCGTTACTTTTCTCTCTCCTTGAAAAGACTGGGGGGTGGGGTGTGTCTTAACCCAGAGAGAACAACAAAAAGATCTTATTGTTCCTCTTGATCAAGATTTGTTTTTAAAATATTGGTCTTCGTGGTCCATTGGGAGCACCATCGACAGTTTCTGAAATGCCTTCACTAGCAACTATAGAAGAGGTGACTTTTCATTTTGATCATACAGCATTTATTAAGCACCAAGTGTGTGCTGGTGTGATCTCCTAGATTACAGGTCGGTGTTGGATTGTAGAGTGAAATTAAATCCTCTGCGTTCCTGCAGATCAGAGGGGCATGGAGAAACAGCAGCCAGCCTTGACAGTATAGGGCAGTCCATGCTGTTGGATTTCTTCTCAAGGGGCTTGAAAGCACAGAGCAAGGACCTTAATCAAAAGTCTTCCTGAAGAGACTGAGTTTGAGGTGAGTCATGGAGCCAAGAAAGAATGGCCCAGAAGGAGAATGATCTTATGGGAGGGTCCAGGACTTCAGTGAACCCTGAAGGCAAATGAAGACACTCAGTGTAACAAGTCAGGAAAAGTGATAAGGAAGATGTCACACAGTCCTGAGTTTTCTGAGGCAGAACCTGTTGGTGGCTGAGCTTCTCCCACCCAATGGGTCAGTGGGACAGGAGCGTTCATGTGTTTGGTGGGAGGAGCGTCAACAGCCTGACAGCACCAGGTACAGGAGTGTTCTAGAGGTGGCTGAGTGTGCAGGGCAAGAGCCGGACAGCCTGAGCTTGAATACTGACTCTGCCACTTAGGAGCCTTCTGACCCCCAACAAAATGTGTAACTTTCTGATACCTCTGTTTTGTCACCTGTCAGATGGAAACCACATCACTACCTACCTGGTGAGGACTGCACAAGTTAGCCCAGTGTACATAACAAACCGGAATCAGTCTGTCACGAAGGCAAACATGCAGAGAGTGGACTGATCCTCTGGACTGATCACAAAAACCATCCCTTGGGGTGAGCACCCTAATGGCTGCCATGTGCCCTGTGGGTGATCCACACACCCTGTCATTTAAGTCCCCTGACAACCTTGTGAGGAAAGTTAGAAGGAGACTTAATGGATGAGTATTCAGCTTGGAGAAATCGTCTTGCAAGACCCACAGCTAATTCTGTGCATGTGGAGTGAGCGTTGGACTGGGGTACCTGATCCCAAGGTGTCTTAACACTGCCCATCCTGTTTCCTCTAGGCAAGGGCTTTCCCAGAATGTCAATGGCACATGTGCCTTGGGGGCCAGGGGCTGTGTGTTGGAGGATCGGGATGGTTTCTGAGGTCACTCTGTATTTTAACACGTGTTTGGGACATTTGGAGATTCATTCCTTTTCCTAACAACTCAAGCAAAATGACTCTACTTTGAACGTACTCCCAACAGCTCCTCCCCCTCGCTCTCTCTCTCTCTCTTTCTCTCTCTCTCTCTTTTTTAAAAATATTTTTTTAGACGTTGATGGATCTTTTATTTATTTATTTATTTATATGGGTGCTAAGAATAAAACCCAGTACCTCACACATGCTGGGAAAGTGCTCTACCACTGAGCCACAACTCCAGCTCCCCCAACTCTCTTGTGTATCAGATTAATTTTATGTTCATCCATAAACCCAAATACAAGGAGTTTCTTTCTTGGGACCAAATCTCATTGGCTTTGGGGACTGCATTTAGATTCTGGGAAGGTGGTGGGGCAAGTCAAGTAGATTCATACTTACCCTTGAGAGATAATCATGTTTATGTAGAAATAATTTCAACCCGTGACCACAGAATCAGCCTGTGGAGGAATGGCTTTAAATAGGAATACCAGCAGATTTATCAAACCAAAGGGCACAGGACTTTCTTGGTAGAGTGATTGGTTCATCTTCTGGGGTGAGGGACATGGGAACCTTTTCTGTTTTGTCAATTTTTTCAATTGTTTCAATTTCAGCTCTGATTTTAATTATTTTCTGTCTCCTACTGCTTTGGGGGTTGATTTGTTCTTCTCTTTCTAGGGCTTTGAGATGTAATGTTAGGTCATTTTTTGGTTGACTTTTTCTTCTTTGAAGGAATGAACTCCATGCAATGAACTTTCCTCTTAGTACTGGCTTCATAGTGTTCAGAGATTTCGATATGCTGTATCAGTGTTCCCATTTACCTCTAAGAATTTTTTAATCTCCTCCTTGATATCTTTTGCAACCAATTGTTCATTTAATAGCATATTATTTAGTCTCCAGGTGTTAGAGTAGCTTTTATTTTTTTATTTTATCATGGATTTTCTAATTTCATTCCATTGTGATCTGATAGAATGCAGGGTAGTAACTTGACTTTTTTTTGTATTTACTAAGATTTGCTTTGTGGCATAATATGTGGTCTATTTTAGAGAATGATCAATGTGCTACTGAGAAGAAAATGTATTCACTCGTTGAGGGATAATATACTCTATATATGTCAGTTAAATCTAAATTATTGATTGTATTATTGAGTTCCATAGTTTCTTTAACTTTTGTTTGGAAGATCTATCTAGAGGTGAAAGAGTTATATTAGAGTCACCCAGAAATATTGTGTTGTGATCTATTTGACTCTTGAATTTGAGAAGAGTTTGATTGATGAATGTAGATGCTCCATTGTTTGGGGCATATATACTTATAACTGTTATGTCTTGTTTGTATGGTTCCCTTAAGCAGTATAAATGTCCATCTTTTTCCCTTTTGATTAACTTTGGCTTGAAGTTTACTTTATTTGATATGAGGATGGAAATCCCTGCTTGCTTACATAGACTATGTGAATGGTATATTTTATCCCAACTGTTCACCTTCAGTCTGTGGGTGTCTTTTCCTATAAGATGAGTCTCTTGAAGGGAGCATATTGTTGAGTCTATTTTTTTTTAAATCCAGTCTACTAGCCTATGTCTTTTGATTGGTGAGTTTAAGCCATTAACATTTAGGGTTATTATTCAGATATGATTTGTATTACCAGTCATTTTTGTTTATTTTTGATATTTAGCTTGACTTGGTTTCTCCTTTGGTTTGCTTTTCTTTTATTATAGTTCTTCCCTTTGCAGATTTTGATTGTTGTTTTTCATTTCATCCTTGTGGAATATTTTGCCAAGAATGTTCTGTAGTGCAGGCTTTCTTGCTGTAAATTCTTTTGGCTTTTGTTTATCATGGAAGGTTTTAATTTCATCATTAAATTTGAAGCTTAATTTTGCTGGATATAAGATTCTTGGTTGACATTTATTATCTTTTAGAGCTTGGTATATGTTGTTCCAGGATCTCCTGGCTTTGAGAATCTGAGTTGAAAAATCTGCTGAGATCCAAATTGGTCTTCCCTTATAGGTAACCTGATTTTTCTCTCTTGTGGCCTTTAAAATTCTATCCTTATTCTGTATGCTAGGCATTTTCATTATAATGTGTATTGGTGTAGATCTGTTGTAATTTTGTACATTTGGTGTCCTATGGGCCCCTTGCATTTGATTTTCCAATTCATTCTTCATATTTGGGAAATTTTCTGATATTATTTCATTAAAGAGATTGTGCATTCCTTTAGTTTGAATCTGAACCTTCCTCTATTCCAATGATTCTTAAATTTGGTCTTTTGATGATCTCCCATAATTCTTGGATAGTTCATAGTTTCTTACCATCTTCACTGTGAGGTCAACTTTATTTTCAAGATTATATATTTTGTCTTTATTGTCTGAGGTTCTGCCTTCCAAGTGATCTAGTCTGTTGGTAATGCTAACTATTGAGTTTTTAAATTGACTTACGGTTTATTTCACTTCAAGGATTTCTGGTGTTTTTTTTTTTTTTTTTTTTTTTTTTAGTATCTCTCTCTCTTTCTTGAAATAATCTCTTGCAACCTGTATTTGCTGTCTTATCTCTTTGTTGGTGTGATCAATGATCGTCTAAATTTGTTCTCTTATCTCTTTGTTGGAGTGATTGATTTTTGTCTGTATCTGTTCACTTAGGTCATTCTTTAAGTCTCAAATCATTTTAATTATGTATATTCTGAACTCCTTCTCTGACATTTCACCTACTGCACTTTCTATGGATTCTATTGTTGGAGAGTCTTGGTTTGTTTGGGGTATTTTCCTCACTTGTTTTTTCATGATGTCTGTGTGACTTCCTCTCTTGAAGTGTAGATCTAAGGTATTACAGCTTCTGCCCTATTGTTTTATAGTTCTCTACAGATTACCAATACCTCGCTTTTAAGGGAGAGATCAATATTACAGCACTTAATGTACCCAATGTACAGCCATATATCAGTTAGCTTCTATTTTTACATTTATAGTTTTGTCACTATAATCAAAAATGATGAGTTCAGTTATCTTCAACTATATAATCCATAAGTTTGCATAATGGTTTACAGTTTCTGATGGTGGAAGGGGGGATGGGGAGTTGGCTGAGATGTTTATGAGGTAGGATGTGAGAATATGGAGGTATTAGATCATATGACTAGTGAGAGGATAATCATAGGAAGTTGGCTGTTAGTAGGAGAAATAAGAGATAGGCAATCCCATGCAAGACTCCCTGTTACCTCAGCAACAGGATAGCTGTTAGCACCCCAGTAGCGAAACCTCTAGCGCAGCCAGGCCACAGGGATATTGGTGACACCTCGCAGGTCCTTATTGTTGTCCCTTGATAGAAGCAGTGATATCCCAGTTTCGTGGTGGTGGCAGCCTAAAGCCTATATGTATCCTGATGCTGGGCTGTGGAGCCATGCTTTGGTGAATAAGGAACTCCAGTAGGGGGTGGCTCTTCCCTGGAACTCTGGGCTGTGGTGGCACGGGGTGGGCGGGCTCTCTATTGGAGCCTTTTCTATGTGAGGGACTTGTGGGTGGGGTCCCAAGGGTTAACCCTGCAGGCCATGTGCTGCAGGAATTGGCACTTATTTGTGACTGCTGTTTCTGTCTTCATCATGATGGAGGGGTAGTTTTTGCTAAGAGCTATTAGAGTGCCTGAGCCAATAATTGCTGGACAGAGTGGTCATGCTCATGTTTCCTTCTTCTATCAGGGATTTGCATCCTGCCAAGACATCACAGCACCCTGCTGGAGGCCTTCCCAAATGGAGCTCTCAGGAAAGACTCAGAAACACAGCCACAGGGCCTTGTGGTCTACAGGGTCAGGGGCTGGAAAAACTTGGGATAGAATTCTGTCCATTTTGTTACTGTTGATTTGGGGATTGGAGGAGGGAGAGAAATGGGGGACCATGCAGGAAGCTTGCATCTGCTTGGAGAGTACCTGCCCTGGTGGAGAAGGAGCTGCATGGGCAGTGGGGTCCTTGTGATGCTTGATGTAAGCAGTAAGGGATGAAGCCCTCTGGGGTCTCTGAGGACGCAAGTATCATCTTAGCAATTAGAAGAGAGGAGTTAAAAATGTCCCTCCTCTCTTCCCCCTTTTTCTTCTGTCTGTTTCTCTTCCTCCTTCCCCTCCTCATATTTTCTTCAAGAATTTATTGAGCCCTTAATGTGGGCTCAGTTTAGTTCTCCATTTAGTAAGGGAGGCAGCCAACACTTCCAATGCAGAATGATAATGAGGTCTCTGCAAGGAGCCAAGGGAACAGAGGAGGGGGCCACTAATTTTCTTTCGAATTGGAGGGAGGAGGCCACATGTGAGAGGGTGCAGGGAGGGTTGGGAAAGGGCTCTTAAAGGAGCTGGCATTGGAAATGGACGTTGGAAAAGATTTCCAGGTGGTGGAGTAGGGAGGGGGTTCTGGAAAGAGGAAATGGTACAAGGGGAGATGATATGGTTTGGAAGGGTGTTTCCCAAGGGCCTGTGTTAAAGCCTTTGTCCCCAGTCCTAGGGCCTAGTGGGCAGTCTTCTAGTCACACAGGGACATGCCCTTGAAGGGAATACTCGGACCCTGGTCCCTCATCTTCCTTTCTCTTTGCTTCCTGGCTGTGATGGTGTGAGCAGCTTCCTCTGGAAGGCACCAGAGATGCTGTGTGGCCTTACCACATACCCAGAAGCAATAGGGCCAACCGGTCATTGATTGACCCCTCCAAAACTGTGAGCCCAAATAAATAATTTCTTTTTTAATTTTATTTTTTAAATTTTTACTTATATGTGACAGTGGAATGCATTACAATTCTTATTACACATATAGAGCACAATTTTTCATATCTCTGGTTGTATACACAGTATATTCACACCAGTTTGTGACTGCATACCCGTAGTTTGGATAATAATGATCATCACATTTCACCATCATTAATAACCCCATGCCCGCTCCCTTCCCCTCCAACCCCTCTGCCCTATCTAGAGTTCGTCTATTCCTCCTATGCTCCCTCTCCCTATCCCACTATGAATCAGCCTCCTTATATCAAAGAAAACATTTGGCATTTGGATTTTTGGGATTGGCTAACTTCACTTAGCATTATCTTCTCTAACTTCATCCATTTACCTGCAAATGCCATGATTTTATTCTCTTTTATTGCTGAGTAATATTCCATTGTGTATAGATGCCACATTTTTTTTTATCCATTCATCTATGGAAGGGCACCTAGGTTGGTTCCACAGTTTAGCTATTGTGAATTGTGCTGCTATAAACATTGATGTGACTGTGTTCCTGTAGTATGCTGTTTTTAAGTCCTTTGGGTATAGACTGAGAAAAGGGAAAACTGGGTGAAATGGTGGTTCCATTCCCAATTTTCTAAGAAATCTCCATACTGCTTTCCATATTTTGCAGTCCCACCAGCAGTGTATGAGTGTACCTTTTTCCCCACATCCTCGCCAACACTTATTGTTGTTTGTATGCATAATAGCTGCCATTCTGACTGTAGTGAGATGAAATCTTAGAGTGGTTTTGATTTGCATTTCTCTAATTGCTAGTGATGATGAACTTTTTTTTATGTATTTGTTGATTGATTGTACATGATCTTCTGAAAAGTGTCTCTTTAGATCCTTGGCCCATTTATTGATTGAGTTATTTATTTATTTATTTATTTATTTTTGGTGGTTAGCTTTTTGAGTTCTTTATATACCCTAGAGATTAGTGCTCTATCTGATGTATAAGGGGTAAAGATTTGCTCCTAAGGTGTAGGCTCTCAATTCACCTCACATATTGCTTCTTTTGCTGAGAAGAAACTTTTTAGTTTGAGTCCATCCCATTTATTGATTCTTGGTTTTAATTCTTGTGCCACAGGGAGTCTCACTAAGGAAGTTGGGGCCTAATCCCACATGATGAAGATTAGGGCCTACTTTTCTTCTATTATGTGCAGAGTCTCTGGTTTTATTCCTAAGTCCTTGATCCATTTTGAGTTGAGTTTTGTGCATGGTGAGAGACAGGGGTTTAAGTTCATTTGTTGCATATGAATTTCCAGTTTTCCCAGCACCATCTGTTGAAGAGGCTATCTTTTCTCCAGTGCATGTGTTTGGCACCTTTGTCTAATATAAGATAATTGTAGTTTTGTGGGTTATTCTCTGTGTCCTTTATTCTGTACCTTTGGTCTACCAGTTTGTTTTGGTGCCAATACCATGCTGTTTTTGTTACTGTTTAAGTATAGTGTAAGGTCTGGTACAGTGATGCCACCTGCTTCACTCTTCCTGCTAAGGATTGCTTTAGCTATGCTGGATCTCTTATTTTTCCAGATGAATAATTTCTTTTCAAGTTGATTATCCCTTTCTTATAACTGATTTCATTAGGACTTTATAGATACATATAAAGATGGAGTTCACTGTGGCATAATTCTGTATATACATAGCATAATTTGATCAATTGCATTCTGCAATTCCTCCCTTTTCTCACCCTTCTCCTCCTCCATCCCCTTCCTTTTTTCCATTGAAATTCCTTCTAGTTTCTCGGGATAGCCTTCCTCTTTTCCCCCTTATTTTAGTGTTGTTTCCACATATGAGAGAAAACACTCAACCCTTGACTTCCTGAGTCTGGTTTATTTAACTTTGCACGATGTTTTCCAGTTCTCTCCATTTACCAGCAAAGTAAATGAAAATAATTTCATTATGACTGAGGGAAAAAACCCTCTCCATTTTGTGTGTGTGTGTGTGTGTGTGTGTGTGTGCGCGTGTGTGTGTATCACATTTTCTTGATCCATCCATCTGTTGGTGGGTACCTGGACTGGTTCCATAACTTGGGTATTGTGAATTGCACTGTTATAACCATTTATGTCACGTGTCACTATTGTATGCTGAGTTTAGTTCTTTTGGATAAATACCCAGGAGTAGGATAACTAGTGTTTTAGTCAGCTTTTCTCACCGCTGTGACTAAAGATCTGTTCAGGGCAATTTTAAAGGAGGAAAAGTTTATTTGGGGGCTCACGGTTTCAGAGGTCTTAGTCCATAGAAGGCTGGCTCTATTCCTTAGGGCTCAAGGTGAGGCAGAACACCATGGTGGGAGAGTGTGGCAGAGAGAAGCAACTTACATCATGATCAGAAAGCAGAGAGACAGAGAGAGAGAGGATCCACTCTCCGATACAAAATATATACTCCCAAGCCATGCCCCAATTCCCGTCTCCTCCAGTCACACCCTACCACTTCAGTTACCACTCAATTAATCCCTATCAGGGGATTAATTCACTGATTGGGTCCAAACTCTTACCACTCAATCATTTCTCCTCTGAATCATTTTGCATTGTCTTACACGTGAGCTTTTTGGGGATACCTCACATCCAAACCATAACAGTTGAGTCATATGATGGTTCCAATTCTAGTCTTTTGAGGAATCTCAGATGAATGTATATAGATGGATTTGTCTCTGCGTCTTCTATGCCGAATCATTGGTCTTCACATCTGTTTGTTGCTAACACCATGCTGTTTTAATTACTATAGTTTTATAGTATGATTTGAGATCAGGTATTATGATGTGTTCAGTATTTTTCTTCTAATTTGGTATTGCTTTGATTTTTCTGTGTCTTTTATTCTTCCAAATGAATTTTAGGAATGGGTTTTCTAGTTCTCTGAAGAATGTCATTGGTATTTTGATGTGGATTGCTTTGATTCTGTATAACATTTTTATTAATATTGCCATTTTGACAATATTAATTCTGCCTGTCCAAGAACATGGGAGGTCTTTCCATCTTCTAAAGTCCTCTTCAATTTCTTTCTTCAATGCTCAATACTTTCTTATTGTAGAGGTTTTTCACCTCCTTGTTTAAATACTGGATGATTTCACCACATCTTGCTTACCAATAGGTCATCCAGCCATAAACTAAGTGAAAACTCTTTAGATCTAAATAAATGCAATTAATCAAATGGACTTAATAGACATTTATAGAACATTTCATTCATCAACAACTGAATCCACTTTCTTCTCATGTGCACATGGAACTTTCTCTAAAATATATTTTAGGACACAAAGCAAATCTTAGCAAATAAAAAAAACAGAGATAATTCCTGTATCATATCAGATCATAATTGAATGAAATCACAAATCAATAACAAGATAAAAAATCATTTTACCAATTGGTGATTAAATGATATACTTTTGAATGTAGAAGAAATCAAGGGAGAGATGAAAAAAATTCTTAGAAACAATTAAATATAGAGACAGCATATCAAAATCTTTGGGACATTGTGAAGGCAGTTCTAAGAAATAAGTTTATACAAGTGAGTGCCTACATTAAAAAAAAAGGCAGAAACATCTCAAATAAATAACCTAACATTACACCTCAAGGTCCTAGAAAACAAAGAAGAAACTAATTCCAAAATTAGAAGACAGGAAATAATTAGGATCAGAACTAAAATTAATGAAAGTGAGAATAAAATTACAAATGATACAAAGGATCAATGTAACAAAGATTTGGTTCTTGGAAAAGATAAACAAGATTGATAAACCCAACCCTTAGCTAAAGTAACCAAAAGAAAGAGAAAGTCCAAATCAACAAAATTAGAGGCAAGAAAAGAGATATTGCCATAGACACTTCTGAAACCCAGAGGACCATTAGAAACTATTTTATGCCAATAAATGTGAAAGACTAGAAGGTAATGACTGATATCTAGACACATATGACCTTTAGGTCAGATGAACATGGACTGAATCTCTGAAACCATGAACCAAAATATACTTTACTTTTTCTACAATTTTCTTTTCAGGTTTTTTGTTCACAGTGATGAAAAAGCTAACTAAAGCAATACCCAAACCAGGCAAAGACACATCAAGGAAAGAAAGCTACAGACCAATATCCCTGATGAACGTAGGTGCAAAATCTTTAATGTGTTTTTGAATGCAGTTTACTAATATTTTATTAGGAAGATAGTATGCCTTGGGTTTCATCCCAGAAACAAGGTTTGGTCAACATATGCAAGTCAATAAACATAACTCCCCATGTAAATAGAATTAAGCAAAGAATCATATGATCATCTCAATGGAAGTAGAAAAAGTTTTGACAAAAATCCAGCACCATTCATGTTAAAAACATTGGAGAAACTAGGGATAGAAGGAACTTACCTGTACTTACCTCATATATAAAGATATATACAATAAACCCCCAAAGCAAACCTTATACTGAATAGAGAAAAACTGAAAGTATTTACTCTAAAATCAGGAAGATCCCATCCATTTACCAGCAAATATCATAAAGTTCTTCTTTATGAATTCTTCTTTATCTATTCATCTATAGAAGACTCTTACATTGGCTCTATAGTTTGGCTGTTGGGGAACTGTGCTGCTATAAACATTGATGTGGTTGCATCACTGTACATGCTGATTTTAAATCCTTTGGATAAATACTGAGGAGTGCGATAGCTGAGTCAAATGGTTGTTCCTAGTTTTTTGAGGAATCTCCATACCGTTTTCCAGAATACTTGCACTAATTTGCAGTCCCACCAAAAACGTATGAGTGTACCTTTTTCTCCCACATCCTTGACAACAAAAGGGGGGCGCGATTGAAGGGGAGGGAATAAGGGATGGGATGAGAAAGAACAGTGGAATGAATTGGGGGTAACATTCCTGTGTTTGTGTATGAATATACCACAGTGAATCTCACCATTGTGTACATCCACAAGACACTAATTAAAAAACAAAACAAAACTATAAAAAATAGCAGAAGGATCAGTGGTGCACAGGCAAGAGAACAGGGGGAGGGAGGAGGGAAGGGAGAGGGAAAGTACTGGGGACTGAATTAGAACGAATTATATTCCATGCTTTTATGTCAAAATGAATCCTAAGTTATGTATAACAAAAATGAACCAATAAAAAGAAAAAATAGTCTTAAAAAAATAAAATCCGGAAGAAGACAAGGTTGTTTACTCTCATCACTCTTACTCAATACAGTTCTTCTGTAGCCAGAACAATTAGGCAAGTGTAACGGTTAATTTGAATTGCCATCTTGATTGGATTAAGAGATGCCCATGATTAAGAGGCTTCTGGGTGTGTCAATGAGGGTGTATCTAGGAATGATTGGCTTGTGGGATAGCCAACCAAAGTAGAGACCCTCCCTAAGCATGGGAAGCACCTTCCAATAGGATAGTGACTTGGATGGAATAAAAGTTGGAAGAACAAGGAAACAGCAGCAGATGCAATCTCCAATCTTCTTGAATTGTTTCTTGATTGCTGCTGGGATCCGTTGAGGATATCCAACTCTCACTTCTTCACTCTTTCAAAGCCAACCCTACTAGTGATTCTCCAAAAGCCTTCAGTCTTGGACTACTGTAGTACTTTTGATCCCTCTTGTTCTGAGGCTTCAGCCTCTTGGACTGTGCGGCTACTGGTTCTTCAGCATGGAGATGATTTGTTCCTGATTCTCTTAGTCTCTATTAGTTCACACCTTCCTTCGTCACCCTCCATTACATCTTTAACAAGTTATTCTAACCCCTGGATTCCTACACATTAATAGAGTTGGTGGCTCGGTCAAGTTCAAACCCTCTTTCTCTGCACAGAAGAATTTGTAGGTGCCACTGTGCATCATTTTGAAGCACTGCTTGCTCCATGGTTAGTGATATCACTTTGGTTGCTGGGTGCAGGTTATGTTAGGCTGATCTGTTCATAATAGAGTTGTATTGAGGTTAACCAGTAGTAGCAAAAATAGGTTTGTGTGTTGGGCATGGAGGCACATGCCTGTAATCCCGGTAATTTGGAGCTGGGGCAGGAGGTCAGCCTCAGAAACTTAGTGAGGCTGTAAACAACTCAGTGAGACCTTATCTCAAAAAAAAAAAAAAAAAAAAAAAAAGGGACTGGGAATGTAGCTCAATGATAAAGTACCCCCTGGGTTCAATCTTCAATTAAAATCTCCAATTAAAAATGTTTGTTACACCAAATTCCCCCCAGGTGTCTGTGCAAAGGATAAGCTGATGAAGCAAGGCCAGTGGGAATCAGCTGAATGGTCTAAGTGAAGATGAAATTATGAGTCAGACACGGCAGCAGGGACGACACATGGGGTCTCCATTTGAGAGATAGTCAATAGATGGTGAGTGTCTACTGGAGGTAGGATAGAGGAGCAGAACACAATTAATGAGTTGGCCTGTCATCCATTCCCATAGTTTAAAATACCTACACTTGCTGATAGCTCCTGAGTGTACCTTTCTGACCTTAATCTTCTCTCTGAACTTCATACTCTCATATTCAATTACCTGCTGCACATCTTTACTGGAATCTCACACATCCATGTGCAAAAGCACACTCTCATTTTATCCACACAAACCTTCTCTCCCAGTGTTCTTCATTCTAGTTGTTCAGGCAAAACCAAAAACAAACCAAAACAGAAAACCCAGAAGCTGGAGTCTCCTTGTTTCTAATCTGTCATGAAGTTTTTTTTGTTTTTTTTTTTTTTTTTGGTCAGCTTGACCTCCAAATTTAAACTGAATCTGAACACTACCAAGAAACTCTATCATTACCAGAATAGCCAAAATAGAGTCATCTTTCAGCTCATCCTAAAGTCTCAGGTAAGAGATATAGAACCGTGGAATTAAACCTCAGAGGATGGCGCCTCTCATTATTCCTCTTCAGTGCGTGGCAGAGATGAGCAGTGTACAACCTCTTTTCTTCAACCATACTTTTCTTCTAGTCCCAGGGTATTAGGTACAATCCCTTCACGATTGTGATGTAGTAATTGCAAAAAATGCTCCCATTTCTTGACCTCTCCCTCCCTATGTGCTCTTTGCTGTGTCATTTGGCAATGTTCTCCCACTGCCCCTGGGCTCAGCCAGGTGACTTGCTTTAACCAAGGAAGGTCAGCTATACAATGCAGAGGCTTAAAAAATGCTCGGGCAATTAGACTCGGTCTTCCATTCTTGCACATCTGCCATTAACATGAGAGCATCCTTGGACTAGTCTATCTGGGTGGGAGAGACAGTGAAGCAGAGACCTGCAGCCGGCTTCAATAAACTGACAGTGGACCCCTGGACATGTGAGTCTAGCCAGGGTGAGAACAGACACCTCGTTAGCCTCCCCACTGCATGAGCAGTTAGGGTTTCACAGTTGTTCTGTAGCACTGGGGTGATAAGTGGGGAATTCTAAATGTATATATACCACAGGGATTTTTCCTCTTCATTTTAGACTTACATTGAGTTGTCTTGTATAGTTGAGTGTATATCAGACAACTCTATTTAGATGTGGAATAAATCCAAAAATAAATCCAAAAATCTTCTATAAACCAGCCCTCCCTGTAATTGTTTCCCTGTCACAATGGCACCTCCATTCACACAGCAGCTTAGGCCCCCAAAGTGGAAGTCATCCTTTATTCTTTGAGTTTCTTTATAGCTCTCATCTGGCTAATCAGGTCATATCTATTTTACCTTAAAAACATGTTTCTAAATCCATCCATTTTCCTCCATTCCCATTGTCAACCACAATCCTTAGAGTCCCTTCCATATCGTTAGAGTCACCTTCTCTGTTTTCACGACTGATTCATTAGAGTCAATTTTCAAAATGCAGCCAGATCAATTAAAAAAGATATGAAGACTAAAGGACTGACAACAAAAGAATAAAATTGATAAACTGGCTATCTCAAGATTAAAACTATTGTTCATCAAATGACATCATCAACATGGTGAAAAATCCACCCATGGATGGGAGAACATATTTGCAAACCACATACCTGATAAGGGGTTAGTATTCAGAATACATAAAAAATTCCTACAATACACCACTACCAAAGACAAAAACAGATGAGCTAATTAAAAATAGGCAAAGGACTTGAATAGACATGTCTTCAAGAGAGTTATACCAGTGGTCAGTAAGTGAATGAGAAGATGCCCAGCATCACAAATCAATAGGGAAATACCACCTTGCACCCAGTAGGAGGGCTACTATATGTAAAAAAAAAAAAAAAAAAAAAAAAAAAAAAAAAAAAAAAAAAGAATAAAATGTTGTTGAGGATGTGGAGAAATTTGACCACTTGTGCTAATGGTGAAAATGTAAAATGGCTCAACTATTATGGAAAACAGAAAGGAAGTTTCTCAAAGAATCATATGATCCATCAATCCCACTTCTGGATATATACTCAAAAATTGAGATGAGTAACTTCAACAGATATTTATTAATTCACGTTTATAGCAGCATTATTTACAATACCCAAGAAATGGAAGCAACTCACATGTTCATTGAACAGTGACTGGAAAAATAAAATGTGGTGTATACACGTGATGGGATATTATTTAGTCCCCAAAAGAAGTGTTGGGAGTCTCCCCAGTTAGCAGTGACAAAGATGAAGCACTTTACTGCAATCTGTGTGTGCGTTTTAATCTCCGACGACGAACCTTGGCCTTTCAAGAAGCAAATTCAGGCACATGCTACAACACAATGAAACTTGAAGGCCTTACACTAAGTGGCACGAGCCAATAACAAAAGGACGAACTCCATAGGATTCCTCTTATTCGAGGTATCTGGTCAAAATCACAGAGACGTAAAGTAGAATGGTGGCCACCAGGGATGGGGGAGGGGTGAACGGAAAGCAAGGAGTTGATGTGTGGAAAAGCGTGATGCACTGCTGCCATCTCGGTCACATGGAATGGGAGGCTGTGTATGTGTACACACAACCTGAAGGGACGTGTCCAACTAAGCTGCTTGTGACTGGGTAACTGTTCTTTGTTTGTGTTTTTATTTTTCCTGTAATGCATATTTTGACTTTAAAAAGTAGATTTTTAAAAACGTGTTAAAAAAAGATTTAATATTTTCAATGAATGGCACAGGTTTTCAATTTTATAGGGTAGAAGATGTGGCTAGATGGTTGCACAATTAGTAGTGTGAATGAACTTTAGGATCTGTGTAACTCTTTTTACCACAATTCAAAAATATGGGAAATATTTCTCAGGTGTTTAAAATGCATTTTAACCTCTTCTTTTGATTATATCAACCACATAGCTTCCCCAGTAAATCAACTCAGATATTAAATGACAGGACTTTTGTGGGCCTACTGGAAGTAACTATAGTTTTCAGACAATTATTTAATATCCAGACTCTATATTCAGGATATACTGTGACTCTTTAGCTCCTCTTTTGCATCCAAGAGACATTTCCCTGTGAGGAGGACTCACAACAGAAGTGATCTGCCTGGCCAATTAGGTATCCCATTTTGTGTATTTTGAACACAAACTTAGATTTAAATTTGAAAGGTGTGTAATAGTTGAGAAGCACTACAGAATGTAGGTAAGTTATACATATACGAATACCTATAGTATGTGAACATGAGTATAAGCTGTACGAGAAGACACACTAGTCATACGGTCTAACTATCTCCTAAGACATCAGGTGGACAATTGCACTCCCTGGAGGAGCCTTCAGAGCCTCCAATCTTGGTCCTTCCCATGGCCTCACAACCCTCAAGACCCTGCTCAGCCTCGGCTTCTCCCACCCGCTCCTAGCTGGTCCTGCTCTGGCTGCCTTGACCTTCTTGTTTGGACACAGACTTCCAAGTTCGTTCTGCATCAGGGCTTTTGGGCTCGCCATTCCTGGGAATATTTTCCTCCCAGACAGCTCTTATGTTGTGGCTTCCTGTCAAGGGAAGGAGGAAAACAGGCTCAGAAATTTCACCGACTGAATACCCCTAACTCCTCCCTGGTAAGTCCCCCTCTGAGTGACAACTCTTCCTACAACAGACTCCTCCCTACATTTCGTCACTCATCATTCTTTTCCTCTGTATCTTGCTCAGCTTTTCTTTCCGGTCCTTATTACTGTTTAAGGCTGAATTTCATACTTTTCTGTTATCTGTTCCTTACCTTTCATTATCCTGTTCGCCACGGTACCTCCAGATCCAGTGTTTTCTCAGTGAATAGGCTCCATAAACTAGGTTTATTGAGTCCTTTCTGTGTACGAGATACTGTGGATTTTGATTTGGCATCTGCGAGGAAGATCATACTACTTACTGAGATAGGGTGTTGAGAAAATGACTGGGGACATTTGAGTTGTTTAGAGGGTTTGGGTTGGAGATACCTAGGGATTTAGCAGGTAGAGATTACATCCTTGGTGTGGAATTCAGGGTCTCTGGGAGATTGGTGGGGATATGCAATAGAACATGACAGAATTCTTTATGGGACTGACATCCAGACCCTCCGCCCTGGGACTCAGTCTCTGATGGGCATGAGGGAGTACGGTGGTGCCTACGGTCATGGTGGTCCTTATCACCAGTGAGGTCTTCCTGCCTGGAGACTGTAGGTGATGTGGCTTCAGGTGCTATGGGGACCAAGAGGTCACCAGAACCACAGGTTCCTCATCAGCAACCTGATATTGAAATTCACTGAGGGCAAAGTGGCTCACTCGGTCTCGAGAGAGAAGCTGGGACAGCTGGCATGGCCACTAGAAGGCCCCCTCACTTCAGAGGGCTTTCAGAGACGTGGACAACTCAGGTGGGAACTTGCCCAGGAGCCAAGTTTTAGAGCTTTGAGTAGAAAGAGAATCTGAAGTCTGGGAAGATGGGCCCCGAAATTTCACATACTGAATATTCCTAATTCCTCCCTTACAAGGCATTGTCTATCTATGAATTCCCCAGAAAAAAAAAAACGTCTCCTTACAGTGGTATAGAACTTTATTCATTCATAAAATATTGCATTGAAAAGTCAGGTGCTCCAAATTTGAGTTCTCCCTATCACTTATGACCTGTGGGACTTTGGAAAATTCACTTCCCCTAATGACTTCATTGCCAGGCTGCAGGTAACAAGACAATACTTTCGGAAATAAATGAGGCGAATTATACAAAGCGCCCAGCCTGCTGCCAGCACATGCACAGAGATTTAGTCTGACTTTCTCAAAGTAATAAAGCATTCAAATAAGAGAGCTAGGACTTGAATTCAGACCCCCATGGTATCTTCTCACACCAGGCTGCCTCACGCTGGCTGAAGGTGACAGGTGGTGTCAGTGCTGGGGAACCAGGATCTAAATGTGTACACATGGTCTGTACCATGGGCCAGGAGATTGCTGCTGCCTTTGCTTTTGTTAGAATATACTTTAAAAAAATAGAGAAGCAATGTCTGAAAGCTGAGCTAGTACCCTTAGATGTTATCAAGGATATTCTGATTGAATTTATAATTCCTAATTACATTTTACCTTTCAGACAGCTTTATTGCTATTTTTTTTGGGGGGTGGTATTGGGGATTGAACTCAGGGGCACTCGACCACTGAGCCACATCCCCAGCCCTATTTTGTATTTTATTTAGAGATGGGGTCTCACTGAGTTGCTTAGCACCTCACTTCAGCTGAGGCTGGCTTTGAACTTGCGATCCTCCTGCCTCAGCCTCCTGAGCCACTGGGATTACAGGCTGCACCTGGTCTCTTTATTGCTATTTCCAGCATTGTACAATGTCTTTAATTTCACCCTTTCTTTGTAGTTGAATATAGACTGAACACCGGCTGAAGGAAGTTGGGTGGCCAGTTGAGACTAATGTTTTCCCACTTAGACAGGCCTGCTGGTATTCACCCTCGATTCCATTGTCCTAAATTTAGGAGGTTTATCACCTTCCCACTTTCTTCCTTCCTTTTCCAGTTATTAAAAAACATAGCTGGTTTCATAACTTGGCTAAGGTAAGTTGGGCTGCTGTAAACGTTGATGTGCCTGTATTGCTATGGTAGGCTGATTTTAGTTCTTTTGGAAAAATCCCAAGGAGTGGGATAGCTGGGTCATATGGTGGTTCCGTTTCTAGGCTTTTGAGGAAATCTCTCTACTGCTTTTCAAAGTGATCGTACTCATTTGCAGTGCCACCAAGTACCTTTTCCCCACATTCTTGCTAGCATTTATTGTTATTTGTATTCTTGATGGTTGCCATTCTAACAGAAATAGATGGAATCTCAGTGTAGTTTTGATTTGCGAATCTCTGACTGTAAAGGACATTGAACATGTTTTCATATATTTGTTGAGCATTTATATTTCTTCTTTTGAGAAATGTCCATTTAAATCTTTTGCTTATTTGTTGATTGAGTTGACTTTTGGTTGTTGTTAAGTTTTTTTGAGTTCTTTATATATTCTGGATATTAATCCCCTGCTTGAAGAGTAGTTGGCAAGATTTTCTCCTCTTCTTTTAATGCTCTTATTTCCTTTGCTGTGCAGAAGCTTTTTAATTTGATGCCATCCCACTTACTGATTCTTTGTTTTACATTTTGGACTTAGGAGTCTTCTTACAGAAGTGGGTGCCTGTGCCAGGAGGTCAGTGTAGACCCCAAGGTTTTCTTCTAACAGTAGCAGTATTTCTGGTATAATTTCTAGATCTTGGATTCTACTCAAATTGATTTTGTGCAGAGTGAAAGATAGGGATCTAGTTTCATTCATCCACATATGGATAGCCAGTTTTACCAGCGTCATTTGTTAGAAAGGCTATCTTTTCTCCAACATATGTTTGGCCTCCTTTGTTAAGGATCAGATGACATATCATGGGGATTTGTCTCTCTGCCTTTTCTTCCACAATGGAGCTTTATTCCTGCACAAAGATGAATGGAACAATGGTCAATGGATGGAACGGGAGTACATCATGCCAAGTGAACTAAGACAGTCAGAAGTCAAATGTTTTCTCTCATACTTAAGGGGGAGAGAGAGAGAGAGAGGGGGGGGGAGGGAGGGAGAAAGGAGTAAAACAGGAATCTGAGAGAGAGAGAAAGAGAGAGAGAGAGAGAGAGAGAGAGAGAAAGGAGTAAAACAGGAATCTGAGAAAGAGAGAGAGAGAGAGAGAGAGAGAGAGAGAGGAGTAAAACAGGAATCTCAGAGAGAGAGAGAGAGAGAGAAAGGAGTAAAACAGGAATCTGAGAGAGAGAGAGAGAGAGAGAGAGAGAGAGAGAGAGAGAGAGAAAGGAGTAAAACAGGAATCAGAAAGAGAGAGAGAGAAAGGAGTAAAACAGGAATCTCAGAGAGAGAGAGAGAGAGAAAGAGAAAGGGGTAAAACAGGAATCAGAGAGAGAGAGAGGAGTAAAACAGGAATCTCATGGAAATAGAAGCAAGACCAATAGAGTAGAGGAAGGGACTCAAGAAAGAGGGTGAGGGGACATGGGAAAGTACCGGGGGAAAAAAATCTACCAACATATGCAATGTTCATGTATGAATACATCACAATGTATCCTATGTGAATATATAATATAATGCACTAATTAAAATTAGTAATAATAATAAAATAATAAAGCGGCGATCTGTAGAGTAGAGCAAGCGGATCAGGGAAGGGGAGGAAGGGACAGGACAGGAAGGTTCTGGTGAAGACACTAATCAAATTGTCACGTGCATGTATGCATATGGCATAATGGAGGCCACTTGTATGTATAATCATAAGGAGCCAGTTTAAAAAAAAATCATGGCACGTGCAATCAATATTTAGCCAGCCACCCACCTAAGCGTGGTCAAGGATGGTGATCTTGTTTAGCCTAAATGTGGGATGCAGGCGGGCTCATCCTGTCACAGCTCAGTTGAGTCTATTGATTTCCAAAGCCTAGAAGGGACCTAGAAGTGACTGCACCCAAGGCCATGAACTTGCCCCTGGGGAGTTGTGGCGGGGTCATGAACTGCCTGTATTGGTCGGAGACTCAAATTTTGCCAGGAGGTGGCGCCCTTTCGCCGCCCAGTTGGTAGAGGTTGGTCATTATTGTGGGGCGGGAAAAAGATGTGCTGCTTGCAGCTTGGACAGCCATTTCAGAGCCTCTTGGAGGAAGCGGACCATGTTTCTTTCTCCTGAACAGACACAGGGCTCCCCTGATGAGGGAAACCACATGGGCTTCGCTTCGCCACAGCCATTTCTCTGCCTATTTCTTCCTTCCCTTTCGAGGTGCACCACCACCTCTATGGCTTTGGATTCTTCTCCCCTTGGGGTGAGAGCAGTGGGCGCTGGGAGGATGGTCAGAACAGAGAAGTAGGCTGGGCGGGAAGAGAGGACGGGTGGCCAGGGGCTGCTGCCTGCAAGTGCTTAGTAGCCCCTCTGCTCTCAGTGGATTGTCCCCCCACCCAGCTCCACCCGCAGCCTGTCTTGTGGTGGGAGTTGAAATCACCTTGGCTGCTGTTTGCCCTAAGCTCATTCCTTTGCTGTAGATGGACTGTGGGGAATTTGAGGTCTGAACTGGGAAGAAAAAACTTAGAATTTGCTTCAAAGCAATTCCTTTCTCTATGGAGAGGAGAAATAAAGATCAGAGAAGATGGGAGAAGACAGACAGACCCTAGAGAGGAAAACGGATGAAGAGAGGCAGAGAGGCAGAGGGAGAAACAGGTGCACGGAGAGATGAAGGGAGACCAGCGCACAGGAGCACTGACTTGGAGGCAGAGTGGACTTCTACTCTAGCTCATCTCCTCAAGCTCTGTGAGGTTGCAGAAGTCACTTGACTGCTTTGAGTGTCACTGTCCCCATCTGAGAAATGGGAATAATAGCACTTTATCCACACCACTGTGTGACAAGGACCAAATGGAACCTACAGAGGAGATCCTTTTGTAAATGACAAAGCTCTAGTTGAATTGACCTTCCCTGACATCAGTTGGACTTTCAGGGAGAGAATGTGGTTCTTGTGCCTGGTGAACCCTAGGAGTGGGACACAGGTGCTCTCGGCAGCTAAGGGACAATGTCCGTCCCCTGCCCCCTACTTTCTCAGAGGATTTTTATGAGAGGGGAACTTTGCTTGTTTTCAGCTTCTGGCTCGAGCACCCCCACCACCCCCCAGGGCAGCATTAGGGCCAGGTGGGTGGAGACGCTTCTCAATTATTCTCTCCAAGAATTAATAGGCATAGCTAACATTTTAATGAGTTTACTATGTGCCAGGTGCTTTTCTAAGTGTACCACATGGATTAACATTTAATCACCTAATGGCCTTATGAAGTGGTTACTATTATTAGCCATATTTCACAGACTTTGAAATTGAAGTACAGACAGATTAAAGGAAATTCCCTAAAGTCACACAGGTAGTGACAGAAGAGACCCAGGCCATCTGGTGTCAAGTTCCTCATCCCAACTACCGCGCTATCCTGCCTCCTGATTGAGCCTATGTCCCTCACTTTTCCATCTCACTGGGTTGGAAGCAGGAGGCCTCACAGGCAAATTAGGCTAACGCGTGCCTCTCATTTGACGGGCAGCTCCCTGCAATCAGGGATCAGAAGGTGTCCGATTAGCAATGTTTCCTTCTCAGGCCAGGCATGTCCTCAGTCTTTTTTTTCTTTTGCAGTGAAGCGATAGATTCAGCACTTCAAGAGACGGGTGAGGAAAGGACTTCACCAGCTTTTGGTTTCCTATCAGCCCGTGACCACATAGTGCCTGCCACTGTGCTTCTGAAAGGTATTGGTCTGCAGTGCTGGGGGTGGTCATGCAGCGAGAGGGCAGTCAGCAGGGTTTACAGCCCGGCTGTTGCCACACAGCAGAGGGCACTCTTTCATTTGAATTACCCTCGTAGGGGCAGAATCTGTGGGCCTAGGGTAAAACCCAATGCCAGCTTCATTGCGTCATGTTTCAAGTCAGAAAGAGCAGGAGAGGGAGACTCCAACCTCGCAGCGGTGGGAGGGGCCTGGCAGGGGCTCCTCCTCTGGTTTCCATGTGCCCTGGGGGCCCAGGTTGCTCTGGGTTCCAGATAAGATTGTTCTTATCTTTCTTCCAGAGAAGGGATGATCTTATTTTTGTTTCAGAGAAAGAAAATGGGCTAGAAATGAAAGATACTATTTACGAAGGGGTCTTCCTAATGACATTAGTGCTCTGGTCTTCTTGTTTCATTGAGAAGTTTTTAAAAGAAGGCACTAGGCTCTCTGTTCCCTGTGTCCTATTGTGTGTGAGAACATCTGACCGTGGGCATCTGTTGCAGTGTCCCATCATGTGCAGTTGACTTTGTGAGGTCCCTATGGGCATTGTCTCACTATCTTCAAGCGCTTCTGACATTTTCCCTCTTGCTTATTATGCTGATTCTGCCTGTAGATCTGAGATTTGATAATTTATCTAAGATGTCTCTGCACTTATTTTTATTTATTTTGATGTTCAGAAACTTAACTAGACTGCATCTGGATGTCTGTTACATCTGGAGCCATTATTTAGAGTGTATATGATGTACCGTTTTGATTTGCTCATTTTTCTTTCATTTGTGTGGAAATTTTCCTGTATCATGTTTCAGAATATTTCTCAATCTTGTTTTCTTAAATCTTAGGGGGTACCAATTATCCTTATGTTTGACGATCTTTGTCCTCCGTGTCCAACATCCTTGAATTGATTTAATCTCTGTCTTATTTTTTCCCTTGGTCACTGTGATTGCAGCAGGTGTTTCCCCCAATCCTGTCTTTCAGTTGGGTTTATTCCATTTTATTCAGCCGCTTCTAATTTGCTTATTGGATTTGTAATAAATTTGTTTTGATCCACAGTCTGTTTCCTTAGCTTGGTGACGCTCCTTGTCATTTCGTTCTGTTCCACTCTTCTATTATCTTTTATCTATCGATCCCATATTTTTATTATGTTCTATAGAATGAAGGAACCTAGTTCTATTATTCGGATTGCTTTTTAAACTTAAGATAGTCAGGTGGGGCTAAGAAGCTTTCTTTTCTCCTGATTCTCACTCCCTGGAAATACGGTAGGTTTGGGTGACTCTTTTCTGCCTCTGTTGAGGCTCCGTAACAGGATGAAGGGGCTTCTGACCACTTTGCCTTGGCTTGTGCCAGATCTGCCTCCTTGCTGCCTTAGTTCACCCTCCCCAACTTGTAGGGTGTTGTGGGAATCATCAGGGAGCTTTGGACTCAGTTACTTTCCTATATGCTACTTTTGGTAAAAGTGATATAAGGAGCTATTCTGGATCACACCAGAGAATTCTGCTTTTCCCTTGGGTCCCATGTTGGAATTCTACAGCATGGAGTTTTAGCCTTTGCCTTCTTTGATCACTGCTAGTGAATTCTGTATTTCCTTGAGTTCTTGGAGAACACCTGTGTTCTTGCTGCATCCAGGTGATTCTACACAGGATTCTGCACTATTTTTATAATAAAGCTTTAAAGTTATTAAAATAGAACAAAAGACTAATTTCTCAGCCAACTGTTCAAATATGCTTTGTGAGTCCATGAAAATCCGCCTGTATAAATATGTTCAGTAAGAACAACCTTTGTAGCGTGGGTACTTGTTTGAAAATAGATTGGGACAAAAAGGTTGCCCCTTATCTTCTCTCATCTGTGAACTTGACCTTCCTTCCCATCCAAGTCTGGAAGAAACTGGTCTCCTGGAGGACCATGGGGAGATGTTTAGATTTGATTTTACTTTTTCACTCTATTGATCCTAGCCCACATTTATCTTCTTTTGGTCCAGAAAATTTTGGAGTTTCTCTTTCAAAGTTTGCCTTTTGTTTTTAAATGTTGCTGTCCTAGAAAGGATTCCACACAGTCATCGCCCAGGGTTTCCCTCCCACACAAGAAAGAAACGGTGACGGGTAGGTTCCTTTGTGTTTCCACCGCAACAAATCCCACTTGAACACACGTTGGGAGCTCCGATGACACACCGAGGCACATCTTCACACTTCTGAGATTGACTGCTGGTTGTGACTCACTGTCAAGGTCATCTGTGGCAGCCCAAAGGATAATATCAAGTCAATCTCCAACTTGGATGAGTTTTAGAATGCTCTGGCTCTGAATGTCTGATTTTTTTTTTTTCATTTTCGAACTTCCAGATTTTGTCCTACCTAAGTTTTGAGTGCGATCTGAAGTCAACAACAATGACCACAGAACTCTTGGGCTCAGGAGGTGATGAGCTGTTTATTATGTACATCAAGCCAGGCCCAGGTCCTCTCTTCTTGAAGGTCCCACTGACATTATCTTTAATCATTGAATTTTTTTCTCCTTCCTTAAGCCCCAGAGAATCTCTTCATAGTCTGTGGAAAATCTTCCCTCCTTCTTGTTTTTGGCCAAGACCCTTTCTCGGCACAAAGATTTCCTTCCTCTTAACCTCCTCCATGATGTGAACTGTACCAAAGTCTCCCACAAATGTACCAGGAACGCCTGTGTGCAACTCTCTGACCTGTCTGAATGGGTGTCTTAGAGCTCTATCAGAGAACAGGCCCAGCAGACTACACCTATCTATCTCCACGTCACTGCTCCCTTTGCTGCCTGCCTCCATAGAGAGACATGGTCTTTCCTTGGTGTCCCAGGAAAGCTGGTTCCAGGAACCCCCATGGATACAAAAAATTCCACAGATGCTCAAGACCTTATATAAAATGGTGTCATATTTGCCTCTAACTCACACACACCCTCACCCGTACGCTTTCAGTCATCTCTAGATCACTTGTAATACTTACGACAGTGCAATTGCTATGTAAATAGTTGTTATTCTGTGTTGTTCAGGGAATAATGACAAAGAGAAGTTCCAGACGTGCTCAGCACAGATGTAACCATTGTACCTTAATTACACCATGCACAGACAAGATGCCAGGAGAACAATGCTCGAACCACGGTTGCTGGAGAGGCACTGAGGGTGTCTAACACGGCAGGAGGCTACACGGGGTGTGCCCACACGACATCATTTGTCTGGATTCAGCATAGTGCTCAGTGTACAGTAAATTCAAGTTTTGCTCTTTGGAACTTTCTGGAATTTCTTCCTGAATATTTTTATCTTATTTTTTATTTTTTAAATTTTATTTATTTGTATGTGGTGCTGAGGATCAAACCCAGTGCCTCACACATGCTAGGCAAGCACTTGTCCACTGAGCCACAACCCCAGCCCTGAATATTTTTTTTTACTTGAAGTTGATTGAATCTGTGGATGTGGAACCTGTAGATATGGAGGGGTGACTGTATACCCTATTCCCACACCCCTATATTTCCATACCTAATTAGCAGTGTCTGTCTGTAAGGAATTAGCTTGTAAGATCAGAGGTTCTGGCTGGAGATCTTTCCAACAGAAGCTGCTGCTGTGGTCCACAGGGCAACTGTAGTTTCACCTTCAGTGCCTTTCAACTTGGACGAGGCTGACCCACCCTAACAGGGATGATCTGTTACTTAAAGTCACCTGATCATAGATACTAATTCCACCTACAAATGCACCTTCACAGTGCACCTCGATTCAGGTTTGATTGGCTAACTGGGTACGGTGGCCTAAGTTGCCACAGAAAGCTAACCATCACAAAAAAAGGGAAGAGGGAAGGAGAAGAAGAAGGAGAGAAATGTCAGATGGAGGGGGTTTGGGAAAACTATCCCTTAGGATTTAATCCTCTAAAATATTCTTCCTCCTCCGCAGACATGACCTGCAGTGAGAACCGTTCCTTGGGAACACGCCACACAAAATTGTCCATGCAGATTTGTTCCGTGGGTTCCCTGTCACTAGGCCTTCCTGGTGGAGACACCAATGCAGTGTCACCGTGTTGAAAATCCTGAGAACCCCCACAGGAAACAAACTTGTTTATCCTTTTTTTTTTTTTTTTTTTCCTTTTAATTAAGCTTTACTCAAATTCATTTGACCATGAGACCTTTCCTTTCTTTTCCCCTAATAGAGGATGCTTAGGATAAGGCTGGCTTAATCTCATCTCCCTGAAGTGACGAATACAGTTCACTTGGACACGGCTGAGGCGTTGCTGATAATAGGAAAAGAACGACATTTTTAATCACTCATTGCACATTAATATTTCCTGCTTTCCTGGTGCTCATGAAAAGCACAAGATTGGATAATACAGATGAGTCGGAGTCTGTGACTTAGCACAGGACAAAGGCTTTTTTTTTGGGGGGGGTGTACTGGGGATTGAACTCAGGGGCACTTGGCCACTGAGCCACATCCCAGCCCTATTTCGTATTTTATTTAGGGATAGGGTTTTATTAAGTTGTTTAGCGCCTTGCTTTTGCTGAGGCTGGCTTTGAATTCTCAATCCTCCTGCCTCAGCTTCCGGAACTGGTGGGATGATAGGAATGTGCCACAGCTCCTGGCAGGACAAAGGCTTTTAAGAGAGAAACAATTCAGGGATCTAGCTGAACTGTATAGCTCAGTGGCAGAGCACTTACCTAACATGTGTGAGGCCTGGGGTTTGATCCCTAGGGCTGGGAGGAGAAAGATCAAGGATTCAAAACTGTTTTTATCAAATCATTGAGCAAAATGGTCTCTAGAGAAGCACTAGCTTGCATATCCTGGACATATTAGCAGACACATTAGGGTGATCAGAACCCCAGGGGAAAGTTTGATCTTGCATACCTGTGAGCTGGTGCCAGGCAGCAGGAAGCAGTCACCATGCTATTGAACTCTTCCAACAATGAATTCCTCAACTCATTCTTGAATGTCTTAACTGGGATCCAGGGTACAGGTGTGCATGTGTATGTGTGTAGGGGGCTCAGAGGGGATGGGATGCACATGGGGTAATAGTTTAACATACTGGGCTACTTGGGTTGGGAGTTGATTTGTTCACAGAGACTCTGTGATGGTTGATTTTATGTCAATTCATTGGCCTGTGGAGTGCTCACATATTTGGTTAAACATTATACTGTGTGTATCTGTCTGTGAGAGTATCTCTGAATAGCATTAATATTTAAATTAGGAGATTGATCCCCAGCAGACGCCCCCATACCCTGCAATGTGGAAGGGTATCAGCCAATCCACTGAAAGTGGAAAGAGAATTCGCTCTCCGACTACCTTCAAATTGGTGCATCGGTCGGTCCTCTTCTCCCTTTGGGCTTGAGCTTGAACTTGGACCAAACTCTTACCATCTAGTTCTCAGACCTTGAGACTTGGACTGAAACTCCCACTGTTGGTTCTCCTGGTTCCCAGGTCTTTGGAGCTCTCCTGGGTCTCTGGTTTGCAGACTGAAGATCTTAGGATCTCCTGGCCTCTATAACTAGTAAACCAGTGTCCATCTCCTGTTAGCTCTGTTTTCCTGGAGAACCAGACTAATTCAATAACTCAAATAACAGTGCCCTGAAGAAGACTAGTGTTGTTTTTGTTTTATTTTCTTTCATGCGATGGTCTGTCGTTAGACCAGAAGTGGAATGGGGTTCCAAGGTAAAGAGACTCGGGTCCAACCATTTCTAAGTCATTCTTTCATATATACTTTCCAGAATAGCTCAATATCATGTCCTTCCAGCCAGGAAGGAAGAGGAAATGCCTCCCAGAGGGCATGCTTCCTTCCTTTAAATATTCAAATCACAGGCTTCATGTATCACCTACTGTCTGTCCCATTGGCAGAACTTGGTCACGTAGCTTTAAAGAAGAGGAGGCTGAGAAACGATTTCAGGTGGGAAACCCAACCCCTCACCTTAAAAAAAAAAAAAAAAAAAAATCCAGAGTCCTGTTATTCTGGATAATGGAGGAGTAGATTGGAGTGTGTGTGTTTTGGGGGACAGGCAACTAATACTCTTTTCTATTGGGGTTTTATAAAATGCGGCAAGACATTTATTAAGCCCTTGACTGTTTCTAAGCAAAGGTGTATGGCAGGACTTTTATCCCAAAAACTGGACTAAGGGATTTGAATTCCAAGAACTGAAAACTACAAGGTGAATCACGTCTGCACCTTTGAATTGAGGCGAACCATCTCAGAGCGCTAAATATTCATGGTTAATATTCTTGTTTTTAAAGTACTCCCCAAACTTTTGTTTTTAACAGCAACTTAACTTATTGCATTATAATTACTTCTGAGTGTGGATGTGTCTGCCTCCCCAATTATACTGTGCTCCTACAGGGCGGGGACTCTGTTCCTGTCTGACTCATGGTAGGTACTCCGTAAACACTGGCTGAACCCCGTTGGGGAAGTGTCATCTGGAAGAGTTGATTTCTAGGATGTTCTTGACACCCACTCCCATTTTTACTCCCACCCCCAAACTGTCCTGAACTCTGACCTTTTCTGGTGAATTAATTAGACATGCAAGGGTGTAAATCCAAATAATGGCTTGGAACAGTATAACAGTCAGGATTGTCACTTCTGCCGTTTTTGACTCTCTGCAGCTGTCTGGAGTTTCAAGAAGCCTGGGATCCGATTATTGTGTGACATGGGGTACAAGGCCACGGGACCCAGTGGGGCTTCAGTTTCTTTTAACAGACGAGCAGTTATTGGATTAAATCAGTTTTTCTCTAATCCTTAATAGCAACAAATTATTTTTTCTTTTAAATTTGTATTATTTTCAAACATATGTTTGGGTGAACGCAGTGAAGAGCGCTGAAGGGCAGTTGGGGAGGGTACATGCCTACGTGTCTTTCCCCAGTTCCTTCCCTGTGAGTGCTCTTCATGGAATCTCAAAGCTTTTTGGAGGTCATCTGGAAAGTCCTCGGACCAGGTTGTTTTTATTTTTTGGGTACCGAGGATTGAACCCAGGGGCACTCAACCACGGAGCCCCATCCCCAGCCCTATTTTGTATTTTATTTAGAGACAGGGTCTCACTGAGTTGCTTGGCACTTCGCTGTTGTTTGAACTTGCAATCCTCCTGCCTCAGCCTCTGGAGCTGCTGGGATTATGGCGTGTGCCACGGCTCCTGAAGGTCAGGTTGTTTTCTAAGGGTGCTCAAGATGGGATCAGGTGGGAGAGGAAAGACCAGCTGCTCCTGTCTCAGCAGATGCCCCTCCTTGGAGGATTTCCTGCTGCACACTTGATCCCGCCCCCTTCACCTCTCAGCCATCTAACATGCCGGGTGCTTCAGAGGAGCCAACATTCCACAAACCCCTGGAGAGAGCAGCATTTAAGGAGCAGGGCTATCTACCAGTATTGTTTGGATCTGGGGCCCTTCCTGACTTCTTGGCGTTTGTGCCAGTCTAGTGCAGAACAGATTCCTCGTGCCCCTCGCCCCACCAAATTCATGGCTGAGGCACTTACAATATAAGACTAACAGGAGAAAGGCAGGTGCATTTATTTGATGGAGGTTTTTTATGACATGGAAACCTTCAGACATGAAGATCCAAAGAAGCAAGGAAAACTGCATTTTTATGAATGTATGAAAGCACAGTTGGAGGACAAGGGGCATGAGATCTAGTGGTGAGAAGCTCAGGGGAGCAGAGCAAGGCTGAGCATTCAGATTTCCCTGGTGTCTCTGTGTCTTGGAGGACAAGGACTTTCTTTTCTCTCGGTACAGAGAGGACCCCTTTGGAATGAGGGTCCTATTTCCAGGGGAAGGTCAGCTAGGTTTTATGGCCTGCTTCAGGGTAGAAGGGGCAAGAGGAATTTTTGTCATTTCCTGTGGCCTGCCATTTTCTTTATCTTTTCTCCTTTGTTCATGCTGGCGATGGGACCTGGGTTCTGGCACACGCAAGCCTCTGCTTTGCAATGGAGCCCGAACCACATCTCCAGCCCCTTGCTATTGTTTTAAGTGTGGGTGTTTTGGGGGTGTGCCCTGAACCCCACTGCTAGCCTGGTCTGGGGACTAAGCTGGAGGACTAAGCAGAAAGTCCAGAGGGCATTAGTTCTGGTGGCGCATGCCTGGAATCCCAGGACTCAGGAGGAGGTCCAGGCAGGAGGACCCCAGGTTCAAGAACTGCCTGGGCAACTTAGTGAGACCCTATTTAAAAAGAAAAAAAGAAAGGCAGGCCGTAGGGCTGTGGCGACTGTGATCTGCACAGTTCTACCTTCCTGGCCTTAGCTGGGGGCTGGGGTCCCCCTATGGAGGAGAGGGTTCTCTGTGCTCGAAGCCCCCTCCCAGCCTCCCTTGCCTTTTCCACCACTCCCGTGGCTGATTCCTCCCCACCCCCTCTTCCCAGCCCACTCCCACCCCCACCCTTATCTCACCCCCACATTTTCTACTCCCTATCTTTGTCTTTCCATCCCTTCTCTCTTAAAAAAAAAAAATCAATTCACAGAGCGATTAGATTTGCAAATGAGCGGGCAAGAAACTGGGAACAAAGGGAACCCGAGCCAAAGAGGGAGCAGGTATAATTACTGTAATTAACTCCGGCAGCAGGGACACAGCCCCTCCCCTGCGCCTGTGCAGCGAGGTGAGGAGAGGCTCTGCAGGGAGGCTGAGGGGAGTGGCCTCCGGAGACTCAGCCCCGCCCCGCCCCAGGGTAGGGGTACTAGCAGGGTCCTGGCTGGGAAGCTCCTCCTGGACCTGAGGCAAGACTCATCTCATCTGTCTTGGGCTGGACCAGAGCAGGGCGGAGTGGACCCAGGCTCAGAGGCTGGTAGGGTGGGGAGTGGGGCCTCTTTCATTTCTTACCTGGACACTCCGCTCTTTACCTGCTTTATGACATCCTGAGAATGGGCTCTGTTTTCCCTGTGACCCAGAGATTTCTAGAGACCTTAAAAGAGGAACTTATCCCAGATCCCATGACACTGTCGTGTCCATGTCCCCAAACATCCTCAAACGTCCTTAGGCCTTCCCAAGCAGTCTTACCTTTCACAGTCAGTGTCCCCCCCCCCCCCCCACGATGGCGACCTCTAGCCACATCCCACTGTGTGGCACTTGAATGTGTTTCTTTCTTTCTCTGCCTTCACAGGGGCGGCTGTCACTTGCCTTCTGGTTAGCACCTGCCCGAGTGCCACCTTGTGAAACCTGGCCACGCTTTATAGAAACTGCAGCCACTTTTGTGAGGTCTGTTGGGAAGGACCACAGCTCTCATCTCTGACGATGCTGACCTCACTACTCTGGTTTCAAAATGTCCCCCCAAAGTTCACTGAATCCCCAAAGTCATATGCCGAGGGCTTTTGAAGGTGGGGGCCTTTGAGAAGTGAGTGGGATTATCTGATATCCTGGGAACGGGGACCCCTGTGGTGACGGGAACAAGAGACCTGAGTACTTGGGCCCACTCATCTTGCATAGGATGCCCTCTGCCCTGTTCTGATGTAGCCAGAAGGCCCTCACCCGACGCTGGCAATTCATATTTATATCCAGTTTGATATTGGACTGCCCAGACTCCAGACTGTGAGAAATAAATTTCTGGGCCAATTACCCAGTCTGTGGTATCATCCTAGCAGCAGAAAATGAATGAAGACACTAATTGCCCCCCTTCCCCAGCTCCTGCACTTTGGGAACAGCAGCTAGATCCTGGCTTTGGGTTCCTGGAGTCTAACTTCCCACTTAGGGCTCTGTGCTGATCAGTCACAGGACCTCAAGCCCCAATTGGTATGAAAACAAAGGGCATTGGTGATATACTGCTGGATCCAGGGGCTCAGACTTTACCATGGCATCTCTGGGAGAGAGTTCTTTGTGGAAAAGGAAGCCGTATTAGCACTGCCTCACCAGGCCAGGTTGAATGATTTATTTGTGCAAACCACTTAGAGTAGGGCACAGTGGTGGTGATGGGGGTAAGTGCTAGAAAAGCATCAATTGTTTTTCCTATTATAATATTCTAAATGGAAATATTCTGTCCTTCAGGATCAGCTTTAATCACTACTTCCTTTTTGAAAACGTCTCAAATTCCTTTTTTTTTTTTTTTTTTTAAAGACATCTGGAATTCTTGCTTTGAATTCCTTTTTCATGGCTACTTCTAATTTCTCATGTCAGTCCCTCTCCCTTTGAGGCATAAATTCCCCTCACAAGCTCCTCAGGGGTCTCCCTTACCTGTCTTGCCTTTGGGTCCATCTCCGCACAGCAATCAGAACGGATCTGTCCCTGATTTAAGTCTTTGCCTGGCTCCCCACGGTGATCAGCATGTCGGCCAAACTCTCGGGCATGACATCCAAGAGCCTCCATGATTTTCCACTTGCTCACGTTCTTTAGCTCCTCTGTCTCCCTCTCTACCACATCCTGGCCCTCCTTCTCTGAACCGGTCACTCTTTCTCACCTCTGTGTCTAGAATGAGCTTCTTTCCTCTTTTCTCATGGTTATTCCTTGGTACCCATTGAGGCTCCATTTAGGCATCACCTCCTTACCAAGGATTCTGGGACGATTATACTGCCTCTCCCCAGGATGGTCTGAGCTCACCTGGAGCACCCTGGGAATATCTCTGTTCTAGGAGTTGTCACTTAGCCTGTTTGTCTTTTCCTCTAGACTCAAAACTTCTTGAAGGCTGGAACCTCATCTGTGAATTCCTCGTTGTTGGCACAGATTCTGATATCTCTTCTAGGCTTTGTATTTACTGAATGGATTGAATATTGATAATCGCTACTTAATCCGACAGGCCTCTTCTGGTTGCAAGAGAAAGAACTGGCTACAGGTTTGGCTGGATCCAGGTACTCAAATGACATCCTCTGGACCAGACCTCTCTCTGTTTGTGGACTCGGCTTTCTTCTGTCTTGGTTTCATCTCGAGCTGGATCCCTGAAGATGACCACCGGCATTTCAATCTACCCACCTGGCAATTTCAGCAGCAAGTGGATGTTCTTTCCCCCACATTTTCAGCAAAAGTCCCGGCCTCACTTTTATTACACTAATTTACCTCCTGCCAGAGGCAGGAAAAGTCGCGATTGGTCAGTCTTGGGTGATATGCCTACCTCTGCAGCTCGGGGGTGGCATTGTGACCCTGTTAAACACATGGACTGAGTGGGCCAGGGTGTTTCCCCAAGGAAAAGGGGGTAACTTTCACCAGAAACATGAAGAATGGGTCAGAGGGAAGCAGAAATCATATTTGTACAAAAGGTGCTACTGGTTCTCCTGTGAACATTTTAAATGATCTTCACAACAGCACAAAGAAGATCCATTTCACTGATAAGAAAACAGAGGGTTGGGGCGGCTGGATGCTTTGCCCAGGTTTATGCAGCTCACAAGGGGCAAAGCCAGATCCACCTCCCCTCCCGATGGTCTGACACCAGAGCTTCTCCTTTTAAAAAGTTTTGTAAATGCAATAAACATACATGGTTAAAAAATCCTAACGGTACACAAAGGTGTCAGTAAAAGGTGATGAGACTTCACGCCCCTTGAGCCCCTTTCACCCTGATCCTGCCCCAGCTGTCCACCCTGGAGGCCCCAACTTTGAAGCTTTATTTTGTTCCTCCATAATACTTGGGGGCTAATTTGTTTCAATTTGAGTCTAATAAAAGTGATTCTTGAGACTTTTGCTGGAACAGAGACCCAGTTTCTACCGAAATTGCTAAGTGGGTAGATTGAAGCCCTTGGTGGTCATTTTCGGGGATCCTGCTTGGGAATGAAACCTAGACAGAAGAAAGCAGCGCCTAGGGACACAGAAAAATAGGGGCCAGAGGATGTCCTTTGAGTGCCTGGAATCCAGTCATGCCTGAAGCAAGCTACTCAGTGTCCTGTGATGTAGGAGATCTTTCCACTTTGGCTGGTGGGAACGTAAACTCTTTTTTAACCCTACAGGACACACAGAATTTGTTTCTCTTCCCACTTTCAGGAGGTTCCTTGCTAACTGCCAGCAGCTTCTTCTCCCGCATGCACAGATCAGAACCCAGGTACAGGGGCTGGGGCTGTGGCTCAGTGGTAGAGTGCTCTCCCAGCACGTGTGAGGTGCTGGATTGGATCCTCAGCACCACATAAAAAAATAAACGAATAAGCAAAATAAAGGTATTGTGTCTCTCTACAACTAAGAAAGAAATCTTTAAAAATAATAATAAAAAAGAACCCAGGCATCGGCTCTAAGTCTCTTGCATAGATCCCTCTGCAAATCTTTGGAGTTCTGTGCACCCCGCTGTCCTCTCAGATAATCTGCCCTGCAAATTCAGCTGCTCTGGGCTTCCTGAGCTGCAACCTATCTTGACATAGGGAAACAGCTGGGCTCTACCTGGGTTCCCCTTCCCAGCACAGTGGTTTGGGGGCATCCTGCAGACAGTAAGTTGGGGTTATTGTAAGGCTTCCTGCTTGTGTTTGTCTTTTCTCAGGGAAAAGTCCTTCAGTATCTAGTGTCTTAAAAACCATTGCTGCTTTCTCTCTCTCTCTCTCTCTCTCTCTCTCTCTCTCTTTTAAGGCAAGAGGGGAAACCTGAACCCATTTCTCCATTGTGGCCTGAAACAGTGCTGCTATTACTAGCTTTTTATCCTTCCAGAGATGTCCTCTGCATAAAAAGCACACACATCCCCTCTTCTGCAAATGGCACCCTTTGCTACACAGGCTTTTCACCTAATTTTTTGTTGTCAGTTGCTATTCTACAGATTGTTCCCTATGGATCAACCTTATTCTTTTAAAGGCGGACGCTGCACTTCTAACCCTGACTCTATTCTGCCTCTGTGAATGACAGCTTAGTTATTATTGGTCATAATTGGTCCTCGGTAAATAGTTGATGAGTTGAATAAATTACCCTGAAACTGCACCCAGGTGGCTGGACTCTCGTGTTCTGTGGACGGGAGAAACAGGATGCTTCGTGTTCAGTTTGGGTCCTTTGTGTTCCAGAATTTTCTGTTTCCTCCTTTCATTCCCCTAAAGAGGTTTTTCTCTCCCCCTGTCTGTGGTAGACTGAGGCATAGTAATTCTTAAACCTTAGCTTTTTGACTCTTTAATTTCATAAGAATGCATTTACAAAACAAAACCACATTCATTGTTAAAAAAAAAAAAAAAAAAAAAAAAGAGGCGTACCAATTCTGGGAAGTCCCGTAAGGTGACATGGAAATATGCCTGGATTGTGCCAGCAAATGCTTTTTGGATGAATTGGGGGTTCACTCATATCTTCTGTGATTATTCTCTAGCTGTTATATGAATTGCCTTGTTTTCCTCCCAAAATTGTGTCTTCACATCCTTCTCCCCATGTGGCTCTATTTGGAGTTGGGATCTTTGAAAAGAAAGTTAACTTAAATGAGGGCAAAAGGGTGGAATCCTAATCTAGTAAGACTGGTGTCCTCAGGT